>NC_068410.1:14735438-15044074 GCF_023724105.1 Carassius gibelio | reverse complement strand
TCTAAAGTGAAATCAAAATTGACCCCATTAAATCAAAGTACATTGCTGAACCTAAGTTTACATCTCACGATTTGTTTTTCAATTCTAATTTTGTGGCATTTCCGCCTTTATTATCAAAGAACAGGTCAGGCCTGAGAGGAAGCGAAGTAGGAGAGAGATGGGGTCCTCTAGTTGGGATTCGAACTCGGGACACCCGTAGCAAAACAGCACTGTATGTCGACAAGCTTCTGCCACTGAATAAAAAATACTAAAGGAAATTGTGACTCAATTCTTCTTTGCTTTCAACTGCAAATTTATATAGATATAGTTTATTAGATAAAAGAATTAAAACGTATTTAGAATTGTCTAAGAATTGCAAGAAACAAAGTCAAAATTGTTCTGACTTTTTTCACATCCCACAATTGTAATGGTAATTCCAACTCTGATTTATGAATTTCTTGGAATTGCAAGTTTATCTCTCACATTTTGAACATCTCAGAATTGCCAAAAAAATTACAAAAGTCACAATTACCTTTTTTTTTTTTTTTTTTTATTCAGTGGTGGAAACAGGGTGAATGAGATGGATGAGTAAAAGAAACATGCAACTCAAATCACTGGCCATGGTGTGCACAAGATATAACTTACATTGTGTCTATGGAAGTTATCCACTTTAGCGGGGTATTTGTCAAACTGTAAGAAAAGAGAAAAAGATATTAACCTTCACTTAGTGAACTGTCAGAATTTCAGCTCAAAACATAGATTATTATGAGCACTGATTATGAGTATTTCTCCTCACTTGTCTGGCAGGGCTACGCACCAGTGGTGCTGCTGGGCTGGGGACGATGGAATGGGGGAACGGAGTGAAGGTGTGCTGATGTGTGTGTTGGTGTGTGTGCTGGTGCTGGTGGAACTCTGTGCGCAGACAGGCCGGGGGAGCTGGAGCGCCTCCTCGATCGACAGTCTGGGAGGCCAAGAAGCGAGAGTTTAACTCTTGCCGCAGTAGATCATGATCTAAGGGACACACGACAGAGCGAATCAGAGCACAGCTAACAGATATGGGATTTATTTTTTCAGTCTGTATGGTGCTGCTGTACCTGTGTAAGGAGCTGTTGCTGGCGCGCTGGGCACTGGCAGAGCACTTCCTGTTAGGAGGGGAGGAGGAGGAGCCAGGGCTGTCGTCGGGGCAAACATGTTGAGATGTTTAGAGATGGGGATGATAACAATGCTCTTCTTTACTTGTGCTGATGCACTCCACGTGCACAAAAATGACTACAAACAGCTTGTTCCTTCAGTTTTCCTTCAGTCCTTCTTGAGTTCTAAATGTCTCCTCCTCGTGGCATTTTGATCATTGTTTTCTGCTTTCGCATTTGTGGTATTAGCAACATCAGCAAGACCTGAAAGTCAATAAAAATACTGAGTCAACACATGGCATACTAGGCCAGACAATTAGAGAATCCATCTAACCAAACGGTGATTTAGTCACTTTGAGTAGAGCAAGGTTACACTGATTGCCTCATCACAATGCTACACTCTGTGCCCACTTCTATCTGTAAAATTATGGTCCCTAAATATAGAGTCATAACGCAAGTTTTTTAAATATTGTTGAATTTTTGATGGGTTTAATTAAGTAATATACTATACATTTGCATTTACAGCTCATGGTAAGTCTGTAAAAGTAAAAAAAAAACAAACAAAAAAACTCCTGGAACCAGACTTTTGCAATCAATTCCTGATTTAAATGAACTCATCTCTTTAATTTTTCTGTTAGAAATGTCACATTATGGGGGAAAAAATGGGTTACAGTTCACACCGATATTAATAAGCATTCTTGGACTACTATTTCTTATGAGCA
The DNA here is from genome assembly GCF_023724105.1 of Carassius gibelio. Taxonomy (NCBI): domain Eukaryota; kingdom Metazoa; phylum Chordata; class Actinopteri; order Cypriniformes; family Cyprinidae; genus Carassius; species Carassius gibelio. The sequence continues at coordinate 15,042,243 of NC_068410.1, read as the reverse complement.
ATGATAAAACTGCATAGACTATTTGAGGTAATACTGTAGTTCTTACCAAAAATCTGAAAAATGTACATACAGTACCACTGAAATGTTTAGGGGAAGTAAGATTTCTTTTGTAAATGCTTTTTCAGTTATAGTGCTATAAATGAATCAAAAGTGATGGGGAAAATGACATTTATAATAGTACAAGAGATTTTTCAACTAAATACTGTTCTTTTGAACTTTTAATGTTTGTAATAATAAGAAATGTTTATTGGGCACCAAATCAGTATATCAGAATTATTTCTGAAGGATCATGTGACACTGAAGACTGGAGTAATGATGCTGAAAATTCAGCTTTGCCATCACAGGAATGAAATACCATTATTAAAAAATAAATAAATAAGAGTTGTAATGATATTTTACAATAGTAATTTTTTTTCTTTAATGAGCACTTCAGTAAGAGACTTCATTAAAAAACATTTTAAAAAAATGTATCACTCCTATTTTAAGCAAAGATTACATGGGAAAATTGGATACCATTCGACTTGGTATGATGCATCGAATCTAAAGAGACCAGTTTTGTCATTTTTGGCCCAACCGTTCAGAAGTTATAAGCAGTAGGTGGCACAGTGCCGAAACGCTACAGGTAGTCTCAGGTCATGCTTGTTATAACACTCACCAAGATTTGTCTCAATATGTCTAATTGTTGTGGCGATATAGCCTTACATGCATTTTTGCGTGCTGTTCATATAATTCTTTTGCATGTTATTCAAGAATGATTGGACAAATCAACTTGAATTAACTTTAACTTCTTGCCAGCATGGTCTGAAGATAATCTGGTTACATTTTCATGTCAGTCGGTGCAACAGCCTATCGTATACAATAGGTACCTTTGGTTCTTGGCCCCTAATAATAAAAAAAAGAGTAGGATATCTCTGTTTTTACAGCATTAGCCTTTTCATGCATTGCCATACCACTGATGATGTCGGTTTCACCGTGACATTTACTGGTCCCTCCCGGGGGCGCTAATAATGAATGCAAATGTGATGAAGGGGTGAAATCCCTTAGGGATTGGCCCATCTATACAACCTGCAATTACCTCCTTTTGAACAGCACTCATGCACATAAAGCAAAGCAGTAAATCTCTTTTGTGTAGAGCTGTCAATTTGGGCCTTTTCTCCAGTACTGCAGTATCTATAGTGAAAGGTCTTTTGAGAGCCCCATAATGGATTGTTAGCTTCTCCGAGGGGTAGACCTCCTTTGGCGAACACCAGGGGTCCATGGAGGAGGGAAACACAAGGAGCAACTTATTCGCCTGAGCTGAGCTCCAAATCCCTTGTGATGAGCTGTTTGTAGGAGGACACAGGTGCAGGGGTCATTCAAATGGTTGGGAACAGTAAACACGCGTGGAGAAGCGTCCGAGACGTGAATGCCAAGAATGCAATACTTTATAAACTTCCAGATGAAGGCAGGAGTCTCAAGGGAGGAGAACAGACTAGTCCGCCACATGCCACAACGCAATAGCTGGACCGGCTACAGACTAATCGAGTAAAGCTAAATAACAAGCACACAGAGTCCCTAATAGACCCCCATAATGGCACTGGTGTTTAAATCTAATTTGCATCCCGTTTAATCAAAGAACAGCATGTGCTGATGTACCCTTCCATCAGACGATGCAATAAGCAAGAAATGAAAAATCTGGCTCGTGTTTATAAGACTGGTTTCGCTTAAACTGCTTGTTTTCAATTAGTGTCATGGCACGGTAATGCTCTATTTTGATGCAGGTCAGGAATCAAGCTAAGTCTCTTTTTTGGAGCTGTCAGGCCACCAGCGAATTTGTCGTCTTGTGTCAGTTGGCAGCTGCCTTCCCCGAGCCATTTTTGTCATTCATCAAGCCCATTACTGGCCTAACCCTTCCAGGCATGCAGAAACGAATGGTCTAATCCCTTCATTCTCACAAAGACAAGATTAGCTGGAGGTTAAACACTCGTGTTCTTTAAATTTTGTCCTTGACGGGGTGCCAGGGGAAAGCTCTTAATCTCGTGGAGGAGCAGTTGGAGGGAGCTTTGTGTGCATACAGAAGTAGACGAGCGTGGCTCAGGCGGAGCGCAGGTAAGCCCTCCTAGAAACTCCTCATAATCTTCCAATCATGAGCATGTTTACCGTAGCCGTCCCTCAGCGGTTTCGTGCTCGCAGATGGCAGGAGACGTCTCATAAATCATCCGGTGGCATCGAGAGGCCGTGTGCGTTATTGCTAGGGCACAGTTGGCAAATGACTCAAACTGAGAAACAGTTGTTCTTGTGTGCTGACAGGTTCCCACGTGTGTGAACGAAGCCCACTCAGCTAAGGTGCATCTGTTCGGCTGCACCTCTCTGACACTTCTGAACAGTCTCCGACGAGAAGAAACCACTTCGCGGTTGGATTTCAGTTGCGTGGGTTTGTATCGCTGAAATATGCTAAAACAAATGCTCAAACTTCGCCATTCAGGATTAGTCATCAACTGAAAACAGCTTAAAAAAGCTCCTACCTCTATGTCTCTGCGCTCTCCACACCCCTGAACCGTGTATGAATCCACTAGAAATGTGTGGGTTCGGTCGTTCTAGGCTGTAGCTGGCAGGTTTAGAGAGTTGTCTCTGGTGCAGCGTTCAGCAGGCGTTCAACAGCTCTTGAATGAGACACAGGGGAACAGTATCTCTCTATTCTCAACTTGCCAGTCTGTCTGCAGGATCACAGTCTGTGGTGTTGGGTATCACACAGACTAAGCGAACACTTCCTTTATGGCAGTGCTCTCTCTCTCTCTTTCTCTCTCTCTCTCTCTCTCTTCCACTTAATACATCAAAGCAAAAAGCCAACTGGGTGGTATGCACAGGATTTTAAGCACATGCTTACTGTTATTTTTTTTATGGATCAAATCAGTAATTCTATTAACTAGCTGCATGCATATAACTAGCACATTGGCTGTAAGTAGTTCTTATAAAGCACATATTAATGCCTTATTCTATAAGACAATTTTTTTACATCCCTTAATCCTACCCCATACTTAAACTAAACAACTACCTTATGAACTATTAATAAGTAGCAAATAAGGAGTTTACTTAAAAAAAATGTATATATATATATATATATATATACTCCAAAACCTAATTTCATCAGCCATTTACAGCATATGACAGAATCAAGGCGTATCTGAGCAAGTCATCTCTTGTTATTATAACGTAATCCCTTCCCAAAGGATGATGAGAAAGGCCAGTTCAGGACACAGACTAAGGATGTATAAATTGCTGTGAGCGAAATGACTGCATTCTCCCCACAGTCAGTACAATAGGCGGCGGTGCTCAGCATAGACCGGTTTCATTATTCAGCGCTCATGTTTCGTTCAGTCTGGGATTAGTGATGGGGATGTAGGCCGGCCACGCACACAATGGCTCCTGATGCCTGTGGGATGTGTTGTACCTCCCGCTTCTGAGAAACCGAGCCCCTGGAGCGCCAGTAAAACAATCAGCGGCGTGAAGGACACTAGAGACCCGGATCCTCAGCTCTAACAGACTTAACTGATGATAAAGGGCTCGTTGTGAGTCTTATTGCAGCGGTCAGTCACGGCTGTAACGTGTGTGAGAGCTGGGGGCAAAGTGAGCACTAAAGGTGGATAGTCAAAGTGTATATTTGAGTTGTGCTGAAAGCTCCAAACAGTCAGCTGTCTCGCTGATCTCTCAACAGCGCCGATCTCGGCTATACACTATCCCCCGATGCTTGGGCCCGTCCCGGCTCGGGTTACCTCGTGAACAATACCAACCCTGTTCTGGCTGCCTATCTCACAGACTTCGTTGTACTAACATGTATACCTATGTCTGCAATGGATAGGGGATGAACAGATTATTCTGTGGCCTTGAATAGTTTCACTTCGACTTTGAAAGTGATCATGTCTGTGAAATGCATTTTGGGCCCTGGATGGCATTTAATCTTAACACAGCTTTAACAAGCATCGCAGGAACGTGAAAAAGCCTCTATCCGGGCCAGTCACTGCACATCGGCCAAAACCGTGGGCTGAAGCAAAGACAGCTCTGTGAATAGCGGTTCAGTTATTCCTGGCAGAAACGCATTACGGCGATAAGTGCTGAGGGAAGCTGTCAACTTTTGACAGCCGAGTGTTGGGCGAACAGATTACACAGCTCCTCGGCGAGCCTGCTCGTATTAGCATTAACCACACACACAACCATAACAACAGAAGGTCAAACATAGTCTAGTGCTTATGTGAGGGATTCTTCAGTGAGGGAAATCATCATATTAAAGAAGAAAGCTTCCGAACATTATAATAGCTTGAAACTAGCTGTTTTCTTTTCCCATGTATTTGAATATGTAACTTATTCCTGTGCTGGCAATGCTAAATCTTCTGCATTTATTACTCATCTTCAGTATCACATGATCCCTCAGAAATCATTTTAATATGCTGATTTGCTGCAAAGGAACAGTATATTGACTGAGTTAAAAAAGACAGATTTGGGAACACATAATACAGAAAGATGACAATTTGAAGACCATGAATGGCATTAATTGTCTATAAAATGTCAATAATACGCGTCAGTTATTTTTTAAGTCTATTAACCAAATCATTTAATATTTGTATTTATTAATCTAATCTTTTTTTTATTTTATTTTTTTTACTGATTATTCAATATTTTTTGGTGAAAAACAACCACAAACAAAACAAACCTGGATGTCATTGCTTTATTACCACAAAATGTATCTGTTTTATCTATTTCAACTTTGTATCTGACTGAATAATCACCTATATTCAGACACAGCTCGTCTGTAAATGTCATCAGAACTCTATTGCTGCCTCTAAAAACACACACCTCTAAAGGATTAGGAATATGATGTGTGTCATTCAAGGAGGAAATGTCTAATTAAAAACTCAATTCTGAGAAGCATTTGGCAGAACGCTGAGAAATAAAACAGACCCTGAAAGCTGTCTAATCCCCTTATGATTGAGACAAGCGTCCTTTAACTCAATTGCATTAAGATGGCTTAAGGTTTAATAGGCTTCTCAAAACATTGCTGCACTATGTGTTCGCATCCTTCTGTTATCTTAGACAGCCAATCAGATTAAGCCAAAGGAAAGTTATTTTATAAGCAGTGCTAAAACACATGAAATGTTATTGCACATGAGGAGCTCTGTACTCTGTAGAAGCAGTCTGATCCATCAGTCTATTGAAGTTCCAGCCCAGCGATACTGAATAGACCTTGGCCCTTGCTGACAAATGTGCCAGACAAGAGCCTCCAAAGCACCCGCTCTAACATAAAGACGTAAATTCCATTAACTATTGCTGGTGACTCTATGAAAGTAATCTGGTTAAGTTCTTAAGTGCCTCTGATTTGATTTCAGCATGCTTAAGAAGGAAAAACTGCATAAAGGAAATGATGAGGATAAGTGATATAGAGAGAAACAATTGTGGTTTTCATGAATGCTTCATGATTTAAATGTTAAGTGTACCAAATAAAAATAAATGCATGACAGAGAATGTCTTGTTAAATAAATCAGCAAGGCTAAAGTGTTTCTGGGCGGGCTGGCTGGCTGTGGAGTGACTGACCCTCTATCCGATTAAGTGGAAGATTACTAGCACGTACTTGGCCTGAAAGCACCCACCTCCTAAGTTATCAAAATGCTAATTGGCTCTACGGATATTGCGTTTTACATCCTTGTACTCAACCCAGAAGATTTTTCATCATGCCATCTGCCCAATGCAGGAACAAAGTATCTTGTAAATGTTTTGTTTTCGTAATTCATTATATTACAGAATGGAAATGTGATGCTTCAAATGTGAAAACATTCTTAACCTTGGAAAAAAAAAAGTCATGAGCTGCACCTTTGTAATGACCAAAGCTGAGAATATATAGCAAGCTTAATAGTCAAAAAATGCCGATTAGCGATTTAACGATTCGTTCTCATTGGAATAAGGAGTGATGTGATGACATTATCATTGGATAATTGAGTCTATCTATCAAACCTATCAAGAGGTGTTAGATATAATGCCTGCTCATGAATTCTCATACAGGGAGGTAAATAAACACAATACTGAAGGCAGCTCAATTGGTAAAGCATTGACAAGCGTAAGGTTGGGGGTTCGATTCCCCGGGGAACACATGATAGATAAAAATTGATAGCCTGAATGCACTTGAAGTCGCTTTGGATAAAAGCGTCTGCTAAATGCATAAATGTATTTTTTACATTTTTATTTAGTAATGGTGATGTTATTAAATGTGAGGTGTACATACCTGCATTTGGAGGAGGGAATATCTCTGTCAGAGCAACCTGCAATATTAATACATTTCAGTAAAAATTCTGCTTTAGCCATCACAAACATGTGAACCACAAGAGGACACTGTTTCACCACTGCAAAACCTGACAAGCGGCTTCACTCCTTTAAATCCCAACGCTTTCAAAGGAAATGAACTAAAAAATAATAGTTTTCCCATGCTTCAAAACATGAAACAAACACATGGGTAAAATCAAAAGGCATCAAAAATGTAATTATACAAATTTTTCATAACCACTAATTTCAAGAATTAAAGGCATGTCTCACTTTTGCACTTTTATCCAAAATGCACAGCAAAAACAATCAACCCATATCCAAATTTTAAAGTAGTAAAACATTTTCAGAAGCACTTACCCCAAAAAAACACTGACGCGATAAGGCAAGAAGACCCTTCTCAATGTAATCCAAAATACTGCCAATTTTTTTTTCAACTATCCAATGCTTTTCAGAGTACAGTCACTCCAGTACCAGAACACAAAAGTGTTAAAAAGTGGTTTCCTATAAACATCTAGGAGCTCTGACAAATTGTTTGTTTTTACCCTTTGAACATCAGGGCATGTATGATATTAAACATCCTGAACCAATCCTTTCCAGACACTGAACCGGTATCCAGTAAAATCCTCCAAACACAGTAAACGTGAGGCTCCGAGCTCCTTCACCATCAACAGATTAAGCGCAAATCCACTCAAAGCAGGTTTGAGATCCTTTCCAGAGCGTGTCCGGCTGCACTCAGCTCGGCTCAAGAATGCTCCCTCAGTAGCGAACCGTGCATTCCTGTGATCCCTCCCTCAGCGGACACTCCCACACCTCCCTCCTCAGCCCTGAGAGCGGCACCCCGGCGGCACAACAATTACAACACTCTCCTCCTCTCTGCTCAACACGTACGTATAGACAGTCTAGTGATTATGGCCATCCTCTTAATTACAAGCCCAGAATAACCAGAGGGGACAGGCAACGGGTTCAGAATGCTGATGAGACACTTCCACCTCACACCGAAATGAGACTTCACCCTTATTGGGTGACTTGGCGGCTCCAATTAATGCTTCTGTGCTGATATGCCACCCTGCTTCTTTTGTAGGGTGAGAAAAGGATGATATGATTTAATGCGGTGGTTGCATTTGTACCTGTCACAGCTTATTATAAATGCATCACATAAATGTGAATGTCATGCACACGGTGTCGTGGAATTCTTGGTGAGGTCAGCCAATCGCAAGGCTCTTCTTTGGACAGAAGGCTTGTGAATGTCAGTGGGAAAAGGGCACGGCGAGATGATGAATCACAAGACGGGATATTATCACAACAGATATATCACGTAATTTATTAGAAGCGTCAACACCCCCATGGGATGAGGCACATGAAAGCTCCTGCACTCATCAGCCTCATGTCTTCTGTTGCTAATGCGGTGTCCTCTCTGAACCGGGGATGGGCTCTCTTGGGGAGATAGAAGAAGACTTCAAAGTCCATGGCCCGCCAGGATCGCGGGGAGGTCCCATTCAGTCATTGCCCCTGTCGGCCCTGAGGGAGTTTCTAATTGCATTTCACAGGCTCTGAACAAAACAAGGCCTTGTTCAAGCTGAAGTTGGTCCTCCTGCTGGGACGAAGCTGTGATTTGCGACTCCTCAGCGGGGTGTGGATCTCCAGCTTGCCAGAAAAACATTTTCTGCTTCCTTCTTCTGACTGCACGCACTGGGGCACCCATAGGCGGATGAATACACGGGTGGCACTGAAACCCTCTTCTCCCCTCGGAGGCCGTTCGATCTATGGGACTGGAGGCAGATGTGTGGGGTCTAGATGAAATATTAATTCAGACCTACACGAGAGCCATCAAATATCATCAAACAGAAGAAGATTAGGGGGTTTTCTTTTCATAATTTATAAGCTCCAAATAAAAGCTTCTAGCTGGGCAAGATGTTATTGCTGTGCTTTACTATCCTGACTATGGCGATATGATATTTAATACAAGAATAGACATTATTTATGAGTACTTCAGAAGAAGAGCATTTTGGTTAAATTATTTGTATTATTTTTTTTTTAAATCTTAAGTCGCAAGTATTAAGTGTTCGCACGGAAGCGGCGAGATATATGGCATCTTTGTATGTGATGTTTTGAGATATACAAGCTGCATTCATTCACCGTTCTAACTACTAACTACTCGTTTTTTTGCAACTAATTCTTGTTTTGAACATGACTGGCTACTATAACTATTGCTGCGACTCTAACCTTATCATAATTCAATGCTATTTTTATAAGCATTATTTATTTTGACAAATAAATAGATACATTTTGTTTTGATATTCATAGATTTTTCTACATCACATGGGATTTTAGGATACAGAAGTTTATAAAGCCACTGCTTTTAACTACATTTCAGTACTAGTCCTAATAGTTAGGATTGGTAATTTGACCCAGATCTGAGTATTTAACAACTATTACATTTTCATCACCAAATAATATCAAACATTAATTTCCCCCCAAACTGTCATAATCTCATTTATATGAAACTGAAAAGAGCAGAACATTTTCACGGTGCCATGACAGTTTAAGCAGTTTCCAAAAAAACATAATCATATATTACCAGCGCACAGCATGTGCAACTAACACAAAATAGTAAATCACTCCGAAACTGTGTCATTATAATCATCAAATGCAGAAATACGTAGTCAGATGTGATTACTGAAAATGAGATGTGAAACAAGGGCTTTTATTAACTCAGTGCTCGTTCTAGTAAATTAATTCTAAAACATTTTGTGTAATTATGACAAAGAATCAGTTTACGATAGCGTATGTACGTCTGTCCCAACGTTACCCACCTCCCAAAGCGCTAAAAAAAAACAGAAACGAAGGAAGAATGAGCACACACAAGTTTTCCATCTGTGTTTTCTTAAACACCGAAAGATTCTTGCAAACTCGCCTCAAAGGCAAAGTCATTAGTGCCGACTTGGCCTGATTGTTTTCACTGATTTTCTGTCTGAAGGAGGAGTAAATTGATGCCTTAGCCCTTCAGTTCCAGTCTGGCTATTAATTTCAAAGAGCAGGTTTGGCCCGATGGCCCTTTGAGAGAACGCTGATTTAACTAGATCATTTTTAATGGGGATGGATTCCTTCATACTTGCCCTTTGGAAGAGCTTCTGTCCTCCATAACCACTGGTCTGTAATGGCAAGCTCCTTCTGAGACTATTACTAAGGGCCAATTGGCCTTGAAATGAAATACATAATCTTAATGTACTGGAAGATGTGCGCTCGTGGAATGGAGCGACTCCACACCGCAGGAGTTTTCAGTCAATAAACAGAAATGCTGCGAGAATGTCGCGCTGTCAGATCGACGTAGGCTTCGCAAGCGGGGCGTACGCAAACTCGCATGACAGCCGTTGCTATTTCCAGGAAGAGATAATCGAAGGCATTTGACTTGTGAGAGCCATGGCGAAATAGCAATATTCTTGGATTTCAAAGAGTGTCTAACCACTGAATAGGGTTCCCATACGCCCTTTCATCGGGATGACACAATGTTGCATCTGCTCGGCAAGGGATAAATTAAGCATGTGAAAGTTTTAGTGAAATCCCCATTTTCCAGTTAATCAAATCTCCCATAATCAAATTAGGAGCTGTAATTCCCCAGGATGCGGGTGACAAAAGTGCATTATTCCTGCCTTTGGAGCCACGAGAGAGAAATCAGCGTGAGGCCATTCCCCTCTGCTTCAGTGGCCCTGAATTGAATTGCTCTTCCGACTGACCCGAGCGCAAGAGGCAGGGTCGAGGTAAACTTTGGCAGTGTTTGAGTTCCCAGCTCATTAAAGAGCTGCCTCTGAGGCCACCTCCAGAGACTGTTGAGCCATTCATTAATGAGGGACTTGTGTAATTTTCCCTGGACATCTGTGACGAACAGGCTCTCTTCCCAATGGCGCACAAAAAACACCTCGGACAATGAAGCTCACGTTGATGGCTTAGGGAAACAACCAAGGCAAAACCTCTAAAATAGTCATGCGCTTGCATATCAAATGATTTTCGAGCTTACAAAGCCTGCAGCGATCACCTGTGAGGACTTATTTTCCACTGAATGAAAAGTCTTGGCACATACAGGGAGCACAGAAAGTGGCCTTTTATGCTCGTTTAGCAGGGCGGTAAATAGGCCCATGGAGCATTCGGATGCCACTTATGAAGTGTTCATAACCGATGCGTACCTCGCGGCTTTGCACAACAGCTTCCTTCCAAACCAATTCATATGGCAGCTAATGAATATGCCACTTTAGACTTCATGAATTGTTCCTTTCCGTTCACTGCCCCCAGTGTTAACACCTCTTTATACGATTCTTAACACCTACTGCACTGCCTCTCAAGGTCACTCTGGCTGAACGGAGAGCTGGAGAAAGCCGCACAAAACCTGAGAGGCTCAATTCCTATTCATTTGTCACATTTGCATGCATGCCTCTATACTCAATCACACAAAGGCCACGGTAGCTTAGCCATTGCCCCCTACCAATTACAAATGAGTCCATTAAGCTGTCTGCATCGGGCCCAGCCTCTTCATGGTAATGGCTTGTGAGATTTCCATCATAATCGCCGGGCTCCCACTGCAGTCATGAGTGCAGATGGAGGAGGAGAGTGGGTAAAGAGCTATCAAACGGGGCAAAGTGCATTCCTTCAGCTTTGTTTGTGTGCAGGCGAACTCAAAAGCCAAAGCTTTCTTTAGGAGTGAAGCCTTATTGCAAAATTCTCATGTATTTTAAAGAGCTACATGTGCAAAAATACGGCCCTTGATACTGATCATTATTTTATATTGCAATATATAACCTATTAAGGCATTGATCATTTTTTTATCTAAATAAATCACAAAACAAAAACATCCGTTTATGCATCATAATACATATAATGCACAGTAAGAAAAATGGATATTCATTTTGAGATTTAATTAAGATTGCATTAAAGTTTCATCAAATTATTAGATTTTATTAATTAGATATAGAACTGAACTATCCTTAAGTGAGATGGCAAGAAAGGTAATCCAGTATTGGGTGATATGATAAATAAATAAAAATCTCTATAATGGCAGATATATTGTGCGCTGCTAATAAAAGTGACTAGTGCATATGCAATCTCTACAATATATTATCCTGAACTATTATTATTAGGATTTATAATTGACTTTCATTTTCAATGTCAATATAAAACAAAACCCAACACAGACTATCCTCATTGGTCACTTAATAAAATAATTCTTTATCATTTTTAGACATTTTCAGATTATTTGTTCTGTCAAATCGAGACCATTGTAGAAATGTGGAGAACACTGAAGCAGATGGGATGTTTCTCGTGGTGTCAAATCATTTTCTTCATTGGTTCCAAAAATAAATCGCAGGGGGTGATTACACACCTTCTCTATTGGCGATTTTGGAAGAATAATGTGAACAGCTTTTATTACATGCTGGTTGTTACTCTGACACCTAATTTACAAAGTCTGTTAATGTCTAAAGGGAAATAACAAATCATTTAGGCCATACAATCAATCCCATAAACATTCATTTATCAAGCTCATTTGTGAAGCCTGACCTAGTTCTTTCATGTCATATAACAGGACAACTCTATAAAGGTCTATTCAAAAGTGGAGGTAAATCACAGCTCATAAAAAACCCAGACAAGTCTCTGCATTTTAAAGCAATCATGACATATAAAATTTAAATATAAATTTCATTAAAGGATTTCACATAAGCAATATAAGAAAGCAAGTGCACTATCCAGCAGCCTGAGAGGTTTCACTAGTTCACTAAAGGTTTTAAGATAAACAATAAGCAAGTCATGACTAAAATTTTGTTTTGCACCCCATTGACTTTAATAGCATGGGCAGCTGAAACATTCTTCAAAATATCTTTTATTGTTTGTCTTCCACAGAAAAATAAGATATACTGGGTTAGAAACGACATAAAGGTGGGTAAATGATGATACAATGCTCATTTTCAGGTGAAGTATCCCTTTAAAAACCAACAGTTCCCGGGTAACTGATGTTTGTCAACCTTTAACTCTGCAGCTTGTGAACCTGCAACACTATTTATAAGAGTTACAACCATTCTGCAGCAATACGAACCCTTACAACGAAGTTAAAAACGTATTGCTTCACTCAAACTATATTTCAAAGGACTGTAGACTCTCCTCAACCGTTACATGGTGAGAGTGATTGCAGCAGATCACCTTGAGGATATCAAGCTCTAATGTAGTGCCCCAGTAGTGGAAGACCATGAAGAAAGATGATAGGGCTTCAGAGGTATTAATCACCACGACAGCGAGAGGCTCAGCCTCCAGCCACCAAGGGCTCAGGATAAGCTCGTAAAAATTGCACGGCCCTCCACAGGGCGCTCATGTCTTACTTGTTTATGGCAGCGAGTCCCAGAGGACGTGGCAGTGATGTGCTAGCCTCTAAACCCACGCCGTCAGGAATGATGTATGACCATCATTACCAGAAAATATCACTTCAGCCGACCCATGATCTTGCTCCGCTAAGGGTCATATTATCCATGAAGAACAAATTACAGTCCCCTCCGCACATTTAAATTACTAGCAAAAAAAAATGCTAGTGCGGAGACGGTGATATGTCATCTGTGACAATGCCCCCCAGTGTAATGCAGATAAAAACCCACCTGAGAAATCATCATCCTACAGGATGCTAAAGTTCACTCGCGCTCGCTGTCAAGCAGAAGCAAACATACAGGAAAGGTTGTGCACTTTAATTTCCCCCATTTGAGCAATTAGTATATTTACACAACAAAGACAGTCGTGAAATGGAATCTTCAGATTGTGCTGTTTATTATAAAAGCCTTCTGAGCTTCTATCATTTTTCCTCAGAATTCTCTCATTAAAAGCTTTTTTCCTCACAATTCAGACTTTTTTTTCTTGCTATTGCAAAATCTCACAATTTTTTTTTTTTTTTTTTGCAATTGAGTGTTTAAAATTTCCTGTCCTTTTTACTGAATTCTGAGTTTTTCTGATCCGCCACAGAATAAAAAAAGGTAACATTGATTTTAATTGAAAAACAATATGCAAGCAATTGCGCTCTTTCTGATATTTTTGTTAATCTTTGCAGTTTTTCAATATGTTTGATGTTTGTATCTGTAAATATTTTATTATATACATCAATATATCAATGACTTCTCCATGCTCAAATATCATCATTGCGAAGAGCTTTGCCAACTGTGCTTTTCAGTGTAAATCAGTGTTATATATATTTAATATAGAGTACATTTATTACAATTATGGATTTGGCAGACACTTTTATCTAAAGCAACATAATGTACTCAGGAGATACATTTTTATCAGCGCTTTCATTCCCTGGAAACTGAACCCATGACCTTGGAATTGCTAACACCACGTTCTGCCAGCTGAGCTACAGGAACACCACTTTAAATCCTGATTATGAAAAAAAAAACAAATAAAATCTTACTCATGATATGCATTATGCTTTCTTTTCCAAATCTTTGAAAAAATATAAATATTTATACATGCTTTTTTGAATGATCTTATGTTTTCAAACATTGTTATTCATACAATTCAAAGAAAACTCTAATATTTTGGAAATGGTGCATTTGAGAATCAATCAAAATCATATGATGCATATTTAAGATTTCAGAACCAGTAATGGAGTGTCAGAATTTTCTTAATATAAAATACGGATTTAGTTTGAACACTTTTCTGTACCTGCTAATTTTTATGCAAAACTGAATTTCTACTGATATTATTTTATATTATATGTGCGCATTGAATAATATGGTTTAATAACCTGCAGGACCAGACCTTTTGTTGGAGCGCAGCTCCCATGTAATGCAACAGAATGGACAATTAAAGGTACAGCAGCGTGGTCATTCTCTGCATTCTCTTTGCCTTCGGAAAACAAATCCCCTGCTAATTTATAACCGAGGAGAAACAAGCGGCTGATGAATAGTATCCATTATCATGCATCATTTACTGTAATAACAGGCTGCTATTTCCATACAAGAAATGACAAAAATCCTCCATAAATTAGTTTCGAATTTCGCCTGTGGATGTTGGGAAGAGAATAAAGGAGCTTGTGAGTTCTACCACCCAATATCAATTTCAAGGTCCATTTACTTCTTCATCCCTGATCCCTGCCACGCTGAACAGACGGAGACCCCTGAGTGGGCGCATATGGCAGAGGGCTGGGAGTCCACTGGAGCTGGTAATGATGGCAGCGGTGGACTGGTCCATCACCGTGCCAGCGCTGGGGCTCCATTGGCGCAGAGTAATTGACAGCCATGAGCTTCCCTACAGAGCTCAAACACCGCCGCCTGCTCTCTGGCACACACTCCCTAATTCACACAAGCAGTCTTGGCTGCTGGCTCAGCAGGGGCAGGCCATCCAATTTACAGCTCTGTCCAGCACTGCCCCGGGAGCCATCTCCAGCCTGTCCAGCCGGCCCAACAGAGACTAATGAAGGGCTCCTCCAGCACTTCATACATTATGGAGAGAGCAGAGACAGATCAGGAAAACACTGCCAACACACTCCGCTTTTCTGAACGGAAAGAATCAATTGGGTTGTTGTGGGTAACTGCTTCCCCGCTATGACACCGCTCTCCATTACAAGCGGTGGAGAGAGCGCAAACGAGATATTATTTCTGGCGCTCGTTTACTTACATTCCAAGTTCAAATTTGCTGCACTGCGTGTAAAACCACTTAACTTACCAGCTCCGAAATCAGGAAGATGCTTCACCTTTCCAGGTTATGGTGTGAAACGATCCTTCCTAGATGACCACCTCTCTTTTTCTGTTAATCTGTAGGGGGGCAGGATTCATAATCAGGTCTCGTGTCATTGCGTATACTGCTTAGTGGTGGCTACATAGGTCTGTCTACATAAGCATAGAAGGATTTATGTATCATGTAGCTTCGCTTCATTCTGTTCTTGCATACTTATGAGAGCACAGAGCACACCGGCCCTCCGCTGAGCCTGCCTTGGCATGCTGTTACAATGAAACAAATTGTATTCTGCGATGGCTCCGCATGAGTCTTGGCTTCACTAACGTCCTTGGGATGCTTACCATCTGGCAGTCCCATCACTGTGTTCAGATACACTGCATTACAGAGACAGCACAGAATGCAAAAAAAAAAAAGAAAGTGTTATCAGGTATTTTACTGAAATGCTGGAAAGTTTACTTATCAAGTTAATAATTCAATAACCATTCACTGAGGTGTTATTTTTGTTTATTTATGGCTGACAGCTACAAAAAATCATCTACTAAAAGCCATTTTTAGGCAACTTTGTTATCGTTAACTATAACTGAAACTGTTAAAAAGTATATTTTTGAAATAAAGCAGAAATGAAACAGAATATAAATATTAAATGAATAAAATTTGAAACATTGTTATGCAATATTATTACTAAAATAAAATAAGCTGAAGCTGAAACTGAAATAAAAATAAAGCTAAATCAAAATAAGTCACAAGAGCATAGAACTAAAGCACATAATTACTAAAACTGAAAATATAAAAATACAAGCTAATTTGAAATACAAATGAATACTATGAAAGTATATAAAAATACTAAACAAACCGATTCAGAAAATTAAGTCACACTTAAAATGCTTGAATTTCATTGCACTAGATAACAAATCTAGTAATATAGCAAATAGCTGAATTTTTCTAGTTTGATATGTGGCATGTAATGCAACAACATTTATAGATTTTGACACTTACCTTGAGTGTCCGTATCTTTTGGATCACTGTATGTAAAGGTAACATATAAATAGGCTGGTTTCTGCAGACAAGGCTCAGATTAAGCCAGGACTGGTTCATAGTTCAATTTAATTAGCTTTTATAGAGGTACCTTAGAAAAAAAAATATTATTGGTGTGCATCTTAACACAAAACAATGGCACTGACATATTTTAAGATAAAGCAGTGAAAGTTTCTTTTCGATAAAATAGAAATGCAATTTCATCTGGGACTAGTCTTAAAGGGGTCATATGATGAAATTTTAATTATTTCTTTCTCTTTGGAGTGTTACAAGCTCTTGGTGCATGAATAAGATCTGTGAAGTTGCAAAGACTTAAGTCTCAAATCCAAAGGGATATTCTTTATAAAAGTTAAGAATCAACCACACACCCTTAAAACGACTCGTTCTAACTCCCCCAACATCTCTACGTCATGATGTGGGAAGATTTGCATAATGTCACCCAAATGCTCAAGCAAAGAAAGAAGGTGTAACTTTGATTCTTGCTGTTGCCGCTGATGCCACGTTTTGGAGACAGATGCTGTGTTTCGTTGTGAAAGCAAAAATACTTTGCTTGGTCTTTCAAAAGAGGACACAACTAGAATTCAGTGCTTAAGTTCTATTTACAACACTGTTCCAAAACAGTTTAACCCAAATATTCAGATGTGTGCAGCACATTTTATAGAGGACTGTTTCCTGATCCTGGGAGAGAAAACTACAATGCTGGCTGTTCTGACTCACAGTCTGTAAGTACTTTTACATATTTAAAGGATTTGCCTTTGATGATTTAAACGTGAGTTTTGAGAAGTGTAGAGTAGAGCTTGTTTGTCATTTCTCTGATCACAAATGCAGACATGGTTTTATTTATTTTTTTACACGGCGCGATGCAACGCAACACATAAAAAGACAGTATAAGTCAGCGGATCTCAAGTCCAGTTCTCGCGCCCCTCTGCTTTGCACATTTTATATGTTTCTCTTATGGCTTCAGATGTTTGTTCTATTCGAGTGTAAACCCTGCGAAGTGGACATCACACGATATTACTCCATGGTTTCAGTTCGACACAAATGTATATGTTCCATTCAAAGTGCACTGAAGTGTGCAAGACGTAAATTTTAATTTAATATTTTTACAGAGGTATATGATGTTGCACTTTTCTGTGTGTGTAGACATTGCATAGAGCAAATCCATTAATGAATGTACCGAAGTGAGGTAAACTTCAACAGATTTTCCTTGCTCAGGGACTAAGGAGCAAAGAATGCTGTGAAGAGACCATGTCAATGGGAACACAGTTCATGCAAGGAGCTCACTTCTAACAAGCTGGTTATCTGAATCAGGTGTGTTAACAAAGAGAGACATGCAAAATATGCAGAGCTGGGGGGCGTGAGGACTGGAATTGAGAACCGCTGGTATTGTCATTATAATCCGTAAATATCTCCCCACTGGATGCAACAAATGCCTCATTTATAGTGGGTTTTAATTGTTTTGTCTCGGCACTCACAGACATTGCAGTATGGTAAGAGGCGTAACATTTCCGTCACACGCTTGAGGTATTTGGCCAAACACAATGCACTGGATAGCTGGCCAATCAGAGCACACCTCGCTTTGCAGAACAATGACCTTTGTAAAAATCAACACGTTTTGGAAAGGCTGGGCATAGAGGAGAAACAATAATGTACAGTATGTGGAAAATACTTTACTTCACAAACATATTTCAATACACTGAATACACAAAATAAATGTTCTTTTTATCAACATCATATGACCCCTTTAAGCCTTGATTGTGAAACCAGGGGGGAAATATTTGCATATTAGAATAGATTAGATTAGCTAAAAATGCTTTTAAAAAATCCTCTTTTTTCTCGAAACTGTGATGAATTTCGATGCATGTGTTTTTTTTAAAGAGCCTTGGGAATTAGTAGTTGACTACCATGGTCAAATTGGTCAGAAGGGGAATTACTCAGAGCTGAGTTTGCCTCTCATTAAACAATTGACCCTTATTTGTGCCCATTTTCACAAGGCTCTGCTGCAGAGGTTGGGCCAGGAATCAGCCAGGTTAATCCATCAGCTTTATGGCAGGTGGCAGGGGCTCCTTATGCTCAATGTAGTGGAAAGCAAGGCTTTATTACCTCTGGTTTCTCACTGAGAGAGATGAAGACAAAAGCAACAGTGACAGAGTATAGAATTTCCAAGGCTGATGGTCACGGTTGATGCGTCAATGTTCTCGAAATCTGTTGTTGCGCCTCAGCATTTCAGCCGCAATGCAGACAAGAATGGTGTCCTTCACAAAAGAAACCCTGTCTGCTCGATTTTATCGGCTCCATAAAATGCCGTTGGCAAATTATTCATGACAGGTGAGAACACCCTGAATATGAGCCAATGTCTTTTGACTTCCGTGGAAGCAATGAAATCCACTGATGACAGCTTACGTGACATTTACACACTCCGATTCCCGTCCTTTAATAGCTACGCTCCATCTCCCTGGGGTTTACCAGCCAGGCCGACTGATAACAAACCTGTCAGGAGGGTTCACGAGGGATATAAATCCAGCGCTGGCGGAGAAATGATGTGTTCAGTGGAGGAATATGGAGAATGACATGAGCTGCACATCGGCTTAGTGACAGATGATTTGTTACACCGTGCGCTAAATGGAAGTCGCCACAACGACTGATTAGGTCTTATCAGGGCCGTTTCAAGCGAGCAACTTTTTCATTTCACCTCTCTCCAAGGAGCCACCATCAAAAGAGATCACAGAGGTTTTCCTCGGCGAGCCTGTCAGCTCAAGGTGAAGCCGAATGGGGGAGGATAACAGGGATGAGGAAATAAACTGCTGTCTCAGATAACATTAATGCTCAAGCTTCACGGCTGACAGTTACCTGATAAAACATTATCTCAGCCAATGAGAGACAGGACAAGACAAACACGTCCCCCCACACACAGTTTTTCTAAAACATTTGGCCAGATTACAGCAAACCGCTATTCATCTGTGGCTCGTATTGTAACTCTAGAGATCCTTTTTCCTTTTTTAAAGGAAAGGTCACCAATCTCTCATGATTTTTTTTTGCCGTTATAAGTCTAAATGTATTATTGGACTGTGGCTCACTAATGGGATTGGATTGGGCAATATTTCAAATTAATTTCAATTTAATACTATTATACATATAGTTATTACTATATTTTATATTTATTGTGATATTATGCTTTCAATAAACAAGACACTAACAGTTAAATAAAAACAAGATAATATAGAGTAATTGACATGTTAGAATCAATATTGGCAGTTTAGTTTATCATTAGTTATTGTTTATCATAAGTGTGTGCTGCCGATTTGTTATCTGATTGTTCATCAGCTGGAAGAAATCTTTCTCATAAGGCCCGTACACACAAAGAACAATGACTATAACTAT
Organism: Carassius gibelio; assembly: GCF_023724105.1. Taxonomy (NCBI): domain Eukaryota; kingdom Metazoa; phylum Chordata; class Actinopteri; order Cypriniformes; family Cyprinidae; genus Carassius; species Carassius gibelio. The sequence goes on along the minus strand of NC_068410.1, from coordinate 15,022,842 downwards.
AGGTATGTTTAATTGTACTAAAAATTGAAACGTTTTGCCTTTTGCCTTTGATATTGCTCCTCTGTGTTGTTATTGTAATAGCCGTGATGTGGATTTCACTATTCTAATAAAATTGTAAATGATTATTCAAACTTCTTGTCGTCATTAATTATCATCCTTGCTGTAAACAGACCTTTACTTGCTCCATCAATGAAAATAGTTGAGAACTGATGCAAGTCTCTGAGTAGTAGTAGTGCTTTTTTCATGAAATTCTCCGGTTCAGTGACTGAATGAAAGACTCATTCTTGAATAAATTTGGTTTTGGATCGATTCATTCAGTAACATATGTCACTCGTTTAGTTTCTGAATTAAAAAATGAATCAGTTGAATGAACAATTCAGTGATGGACTCATAAAGACTTGTTGCCACCTACTGGTATAACTACACCACCAGCTAAAGTCATTAAAAAACACTGGGGAAAAAAATGCTTAAAATAGCACACAGAATCACATCAATATTTCAAATGCTGTCTCTAACTGGGAATCATCCTGAACAACCGTGAAATTCTCTCAGAGTGAGCAGATGGCTTTCCTATATGCAACATCATCCATGTATTGACTGACAATTCAATCCAGATGAGACCACATTAGACCACAAATTGACATCTATCACAAAGACCGAATCTTCCTCTTAGTGGTGCAATGATCTGTATGATGGGTCCCTCACAAATCAATAGTAACAATAATGATCTTGTTTCACAAATCCCTATGAAAATTCATGCAAATGCAACTTTTTGGTAGCTTCTGGATCAAGTCTTACGCACACTTTATATCTCATGCACAACAAAATGTAAACCAAGCAGGGGAAATGTGACGAAAATCCACACATTTCCCGGTCTGTTCTCATTAGGACACCTTGGCTCAGTCTACACCCTCAAAGTGTATCTGTTTACCCATGGATCTCATTTGATGAGCCATAAGGCAGTAATTGGATGAGGCTTGTGATCAGATGTTCTCTTGGGGAAGCTAATTCCACTCTTTCTGACCTGCCTAATATTCTAAGACCAAGCTGGGGTTAATGGGCTGCTCTTCCCCCACCAACTGCTGATGGTTGAGTGGATATCCAGACTGCTGTATAGAAAACGCTGTATTAGAGCTCTGCAGAAGGATGTGACAGTATAAGCTGCACAACACGATCCATGATAAAGTAATTTATGCATGAGCACTGGACCGCAAGTGAATAGAAGATACATTTTCATGATTAGCCTAGCAGAGGTCATGCGTAAATGGATATCATATAGCATCCCTTCTGACAAAAATCGTTAATCTGACTGTAATAGTTCCCATTTACTGGAATGTGTGTTTTTTCCCTCTCCACTGGGAGGTTTTTTATTTTAACAGACAGAAACCACATTTGCTGCTGCCTGGGATAGTGTATATGAGATTTTGTTCATGTTCTCTTATTCAGGGGAAGAGGATGGAAGCGCTGGCAATTTAGGAGTGCAGTGGGTAATATTTCAGATTGAATTTAGTGTTAAATACACTCCTATTACATGGTTTTTATATTTAGAGTGATTTTTTGTTAAAAGCACAAGACAAATAGTTTAATGAACAACAGGTTAATTATGAGTAACCTACATCTTAAGGTTCCAGATAAAGCAAAAACGATGAGCGATTGTTTCTGAATGAATCAATGTTTTTGAACAAATTGCTTGAGTGAATCATTCAGTGACTCACTCATAAAGGCAGCCAGTTATTACTACCGTTATGATATAGTGTAAGAATTTTAAATTCAATATGGACAAAATTTGGCCAGTTCTAATATTTTTTTGGTCTGTCCCCCTCAATATCTATGTTGATTATGGCCCCGTTTTGTCTAGATGGACATCTTTTGACAGCTGCACTCAGTCTTTTTTGGGTAGCACTTTATTTTACAGTCCTGTTCCTCATGTACATACATACTATGTACTTATTATAGTAATTACAATAACTATGTAAAAACTAGGTACTAACCCTGGACTTACCCCTAAACCTAACCCTACCCCATGTAGTTACCTTGTGTTACCAGAACTTTCTTAGATAAATACACTGTAAGTACACTATAAGTACATGTTAGTACACGTACTGTAAAATAAAGTGCAACCCTTTTTTGTTGTATCTTAAAACACAGTGTTTAACACAGACCTTTACGGCACAAATGATCACTGAAGAATCTCTACTTCTAATGCACAGCTGATTATTGTTACATTATTAAATTTTTACATTATTATTATGCAAACGCAGACAAAAACGCTGTTCAGCCAATCAAATTCCTGAACCAGAACAGTTTGGAACCTAGCTAAAATAAATAACCCAAAGTTTGCTTTTTAAATGTGCTAGATCAGCCCAGAATAGGGGGGCTATGCTCACCTGCAAGATTGGTTAAAACTATTTAAAACAAGACGGAACAAGGTCCAAAAAAAAAAAAAAAAAAAATGTAAGCTCGCCTTACAGCTCCCGATGTAAGCTGCATTTTTTATTCAATGTTTTACATAAACAATTTTATATACCAAAAAAATTATGTAAAAATCTATTGATAATAAAAAGTGTGAAGAATATTCAGTGATTATATGAAATTTAGTTAAATTTAAAGGGGTCGTTTGATGCTGCTAAAAAGAACATTATTTGGTGTAATGGAATGTGTTTCTGTGGTTTAAGATTACAAAAACACATTATTTCCACATACTGTACATTTTTGGTTCTCCTCTATGACCGCCTTCTGAAATGCGTGATTTTTATGAAGCTCATCGCTCTGAAAAGAGAGGTTTGCTCTGATTGGCCAGCTATTCAGTGAAATGTGATTGGCTGAAAGCCAAAAGAGTGTGACGGAAATACGCCTCTCACCATACTGTGATGCGTGTCCTGGTCAGAACACCAGCGAGACGAGACGAAAACAATAAAACCCATTACAAACTAAACATTTGTTGCATCCAGTTGGGACATAATTATGGATTATAATGATTTATACTGTTTTTATGTGTCGCGTTGCATCGCGCCGCGTAAACATAAAACCATGTCTGCATTTGTGATCAGAGAAACGACAAACAACAGGCTCTACTCTACACTTCTCAAAACTTACATTTGAATCATCAGAGGCAAATCTTTTAAATATGTAAAAGTACTTACAGACTGTGAGTCAGAACAACTGGCATTGTAGTCTTCTCTTCCAGGATCAGGAAACAGTCCTCTATAAAATGTGCTGCACACATCTGAATATTTGGGTTAAACTGTTCTGGAACAGTGTTGTAAATAGAACTTAACCACTGAATTCTAGTCGTGTCCTCTTTTGAAAGACCAAACAAAGTAGCTTTGCTTTCACAACGAAACACAGCATCTGTCTCCAAAATGTGTCGTCAGCGGCAACAGCAAGAATCAAAGTTTCACCTTCTTTCTTTGCTTGAGCACTTGGGACGGCGTTAAGCAAATCTTCCCACATCATGACGTAGAGATGTTGGGGGCGTTAGAACAAGGTGTTTTAGGGGTGTGTGGTTGATTCTTAACTTTTATAAAGAATATCTCTTTGGATTTGAGACTTTTAGTCTTTGCAACTTTACAGATCTTCTTTACCAAGAGCTTGTAACACTCCAAAGAGAAAGGAAAAATTCTAATCACATCATATGACCCCTTTAATTTATATATTTTCAAATATCACCTAGTTTCTGTCAATAAAAGTTTAAAAATGTGCAGCTTTGTAATGCAGAAGCACCAGTCATATCTTGGCTTTCCTTTAGTCTAAGACCTTGAAGTCCAAAAGAGAACAGGTTTCAAACTGCCGTACAGTATATTATTTTCTTTTTATTCTCTTATTTAAGAGAAGAGACGGGAAGTGTTAGCGCTACCACATTCTTCCAGCAAATTTCCTCGTTTTTATCTCAAAACCGCTAGATATCTTTAAAACCCCCTCACACAATGGCTACTGTCGAGCATGTTGGCAATCCAAACGTACCACCTGCCTCCTCTCCGAGTCCCAACCCTGTAATTGTACGTTGACTTGACAGACAGCTACATTATGATCATATGAAACAGAGCTAATCATGCTTTCCTGTCTCTTTCATCTGCACCAACGAGCTCCTTCCATACGGATTTCAATGACATTTCGCTTCTGCGCCACAGATGAGGAAAGGCCTTCTGTGACCCTCGTTTTTCAGGCCTGCTCACATGCAAAGCAGGTTATACAAGAGTTTTAAAAGAGCATTCAGCAGGCGACCGCAATCACAGGCCCTCAGAAATAAAAGTGATTATAAGCGTCAGCGTGTTCGTTATATTAACCCCCTCTGCCTTTCTATCTATTCTGCCCAGAAATGTGTAGGCAATTAATTAAATTCCCATGTCCTGCCTGGCAGTCATTAGTCTAATATCAGCTTTCAAGGGAGCACAGAGGCGGCGGTCGCAGTGCCAGGTCACATCACGAGAGACTGCGAACCTCTGCTTCCCGTTTGCCCTCTCCTCTTTTTATTGCCATTCATTTTCCATCAGCAATACGATGCCAGTATTATGCTTGACTGATGTGGGGAGACAGAGCAATTTCCTGAGACACTTAACACCAGGTCACATGGGGCTGAAATACGATAGACAGATACAGCCATTCAGAGGCTGCTACTCGAGATGATGCCAACCCAGATGTTATGTCAAAAACACTTTCGTAGAGCTTCGATTTTCAAGGATGGCAAAATTGCGCCTCGAGTGCGCTTTCAATTTGCCCAAAGGAACGAGGTGAAAGCGAGACCTCGTTCGAGTAGATATTCAAACGCATTCATTCAACCGCCTCGCGGAGGAGACTAAATATGGAAATTAACTTTGACTGCCAGATGTTTCCTCTGTGTAATAGAAGTCATTACCATCACATTTAGCACTTCGTTTCCAAAGCGCCTCACATTACGCGGTGACACGTATTCCTCCGCGAGCTCGGTAACAGTGCATTACGCACAGATAATGATGACTTTGTTATCCTGTGGTCTGTGAGGTCCATTTCCCAGCTCCCCTAACTACAAATGTCAGCCCCGACAGGCAATTACAGGAGTCCGATTACTCCCTTCTCTGCTATCGCTCTCCAATCTCAGAGACCCCTGGCGTGGTGAAGAGCTAAAGGTAATTTTCCCCCGGGCCTCAAACAAGGCCATGAACTTGGCTATTAGAGGCCTAACAGGTTTTGTCCGAGCAGTCTGCTGGATGTCTGAGTGACACCCAGTCGATATCCTCCATTCTCCTGGGTCATCTCAACTGTCAGCGGTCTGAGGGGTGGAAAAAGCTGCACTCAACCGCTGACGACATGAAAAATCAGCTGTTGAAAGACATTATTCATAAGTTTCAGAATCGGTTTACAGAGGTTAAAGGTTTGCTGCATTAGCCGAAACATTCAAAATAAAGTCAAGAAATGCATGTTGTAGAATGTGCTTGAATTGCTTAGTAGATATGAAAGCAAGCATCATGTGTGGACATGTTTTTGGGTGGAAGTTTTTATCAGCGGCTTCAGGATGTAATGAAAGCGCGAGAGCGCCACCTGCTGGACACATACACCTTCACCAAACTTTCCGTGGTGTCTTTATGTCCAAGAACACTTAAATTTAAAAACACTTTCCACACACATAAGTTTACTGAATTCATCCACTGACAATATCTAAGAATAGATATTCAACGTGGAGGAATAGTCGTTTTTTACCAAAGTTCTCCATCACAATGTAATCTCCACTACAACTTTATTTCGAAGCCTATGGAAACATTTTATAAATGAAATGTCCGACACCTCTGCACTACTTATGCTAATTTTAAAGATAGCTTTTAAATACACACAAATATATATTTATTTTAAGTTTTGAAAACCGTCCAAATTAGTTTGACTGGATATAACCAGACTGTATAAAAAGGATATAACGGAGGATAAAATGTTCTATTAATAGGCATATTGACCTTGTTTTTTTCTCTATTTTCCTAAATCAACACGTCCCATAACTCATATCAAGCTCTTCACGGCGTAAACTAACTTTAGAAGATGCTTCATTGGGGCAGAATCTTTGGTTGTGGTGAAAATTACTCCAGCACTGAGGGACAGTCAAAACTGAAATACATTTTCACACTTTCACAATTTTCCCGTGTTTTAAGACATAAAACGTAAATTTCAAGTAGTAAAAACTGTACACATTAAAAAGCAAAAACAAATAATGCATGGGAAAATAAATAAATAAATAAAACGGTTGAAATCTGTTAGTTTTAATAAAAACCAAGCCTTGGTACATTTAAGAGTCTTAAGTCAAAATAAAAATACTCAATTCATTTAATGCATATAATTTTATGCACATCTCAGTGGCTGCAGAAATGTCACATCTTTCAAACAAGCAATTTCCAAGACATAATGCAGAACAAAATGAAAAAATTTGACTCTACAGATGAAGGTATTTTTATCAGCAGTAGCTCATGCAACTGGTACATGACTCTGAGACAGGAGAAAAAAAAGTTATAATTCCCCAGGAGCCATAACCATCATGCCAAAAATTAGTCACGACAATATAGAGAGCGATACAGTGCCTCAATGAACAGTTCCAATACTATTAACAGCACACATTCATAGCTCAGCCTCTAGTTCAGCTCCATCAGGAAACGAGCGCATATGCACAGCCAGTCGCCAACAGGCCTGATGAGAATAGCACCATGTCATTTCACAGGGATTTGAGCAGAATAAATACACAGCAATTTCTCCCTCGAGGGCTTATCATACCTGGAGAGTATGATGAAACCTCCTGCAATATGGCGTCTCATTTTTTTTCCCTAGAAACCCAAGATATTTGTTGAAAATCAAGTAGAATGTACAATGACGACCACGGGGTTCAGGTTTTACACACTTTATTCCTAAAACATTGGCTGCACCATCCATAGCGGCACACAGTTGTATGTACACATTTATATACACACACAATTCTCTAAATCTGTGATATAAAATATATAATCCGACAATGTACCTCTTGTCCTCTTATTTGAACACATTAAATTGCTGTACAGGAATTCTGTAGCTATAGCCTATCTTAAAGTCCCCACCACACAAAGGTAAGAACGTGAGCTCCAGTATACTTCATCTGTACACTGTGACAGTAAAAACTGTGGAGAAAATATTTCTCTAAATATTCCTCTAAAAGCCACCTACAGCGAATTCACTTGTCGGTTCTGTAATTAAGACAATTACATACATGACAAACCATTTTCAATTCATTTAGGAAGGCAATATGCAGCTTCCTGTCTTTATATAATATAAAAGATTAAGAAAGTACACATTTAAAAACGTACAATAAATAAGATATATGCAGGCATTTCAACAGGATAAAACCTGACCCAAACGGCACTTTCAGGCCATTATCAGGACTTTGAGTTCATTGAGATGGACACTTGGCATGAACTGGGCAGCCTGGCCTTGCTGTAAGTGCGCTGTCTGATTGAAGTGGCTTTGCCCAGCCTGCGGCGGCAGTGCAGTGATGCGGTGTCTGTTGTGAGAAATCACGGCAACACTTGTGCAGAAGCCCCTAATTTGTTAGAGCATGTTCATTATGAAGTTGTGCATTTGGTTGAGCACAACAAAGTGCACGGGCAGACAAGAGCGCCGGTCCTGAGTCGCTGGGTCACAGGTCAGCCATGACAAGGCGTTATACTGTTCCAGCACAAATCTGCAAAAACAACAAATGTGTATCAAATCCTTTATTCATCTAAAAATGTGGATAGTTTATCTAAAAATGACAATTATTTCATTAAATAAACCTGCACATGTCATTCCAAACACATAAGACTTATGATACTTAAAATATTTGGGTCTACATTTAAGATCGGTGTATTTGAATTGCATATAAAATTTCCATCCATTTGAATTCCACAATTTTACCATAAACTAATCAACTTATTGTGGTGTAGCTATATATGTCAAACACATACATAAATGAAAGAGGTAAGATTTCTGCACTCAGCACAAAATATACAGTAGTTCAAAATAATAGCAGTACAATGTGACTAACCAGAATAATCAAGGTTTTTAGTATATTTTTTATTGCTACGTGGCAAACAAGTTACCAGTAGGTTCAGTAGATTGTCAGAAAACAAACAAGACCCAGCATTCATGATATGCACGCTCTTAAGGCTGTGCAATTGGGCAATTAGTTGAATTAGTTGAAAGGGGTGTGTTCAAAAAAATAGCAGTGTCTACCTTTGACTGTACTAACTCAAAACTATTTTGTACAAACATTTTTTCTTTCTGGGATTTAGCAATCCTGTGAATCACTAAACTAATATTTAGTTGTATGACCACAGTTTTTTAAAACTGCTTGACATCTGTGTGGCATGGAGTCAACCAACTTGTGGCACCTCTCAGCTGTTATTCCACTCCATGATTCTTTAACAACATTCCACAATTCATTCACATTTCTTTGTTTTGCTTCAGAAACAGCATTTTTGATATCACCCCACAAGTTCTCAATTGGATTAAGGTCTGGAGATTGGGCTGGCCACTCCATAACATTAATTTTGTTGGTTTGGAACCAAGACTTTGCCCGTTTACTAGTGTGTTTTGGGTCATTGTCTTGTTGAAACAACCATTTCAAGGGCATGTCCTCTTCAGCATAGGGCAACATGACCTCTTCAAGTATTTTAACATATGCAAACTGATCCATGATCCCTGGTATGCGATAAATAGGCCCAACACCATAGTAGGAGAAACATGCCCATATCATGATGCTTGCACCTCCATGTTTCACTGTCTTCACTGTGTACTGTGGCTTGAATTCAGAGTTTGGGGGTCGTCTCACAAACTGCCTGTGGCCCTTGGACCCAAAAAGAACAATTTTACTCTCATCAGTCCACAAAATGTTCCTCCATTTCTCTTTAGGCCAGTTGATGTGTTCTTTGGCAAATTGTAACCTCTTCTGCACATGCCTTTTTTTAACAGAGGGACTTTGCGGGGGATTCTTGAAAATAGATTAGCTTCACACAGACGTCTTCTAACTGTCACAGTACTTACAGGTAACTCCAGACTGTCTTTGATCATCCTGGAGGTGATCATTGGCTGAGCCTTTGCCATTCTGGTTATTCTTCTATCCATTTTGATGGTTGTCTTCCGTTTTCTTCCACGTCTCTCTGGTTTTGCTCTCCATTTTAAGGCATTGGAGATCATTTTAGCTGAACAGCCTATCATTTTTTGCACCTCTTTATAGGTTTTCCCCTCTCTAATCAACTTTTTAATCAAAGTACGCTGTTCTTCTGAACAATGTCTTGAACGACCCATTTTCCTCAGCTTTCAAATGCATGTTCAACAAGTGTTGGCTTCATCCTTAAATAGGGGCCACCTGATTCACACCTGTTTCTTCACAAAATTGATGACCTCAGTGATTGAATGCCACACTGCTATTTTTTTGAACACACCCCTTTCAACTAATTCAACTAATTGCCCAATTGCACAGCCTTAAGAGTGTGCATATCATGAATGCTGGGTCTTGTTTGTTTTCTGAGAATCTACTGAACCTACTGGTAACTTGTTTGCCACGTAGCAATAAAAAAATATACGAAAAACCTTGATTATTCTGGTTAGTCACATTGTACTGCTATTATTTTGAACAATACTGTATATATTTTACAAAATCACATTATTTGTGCTGATTCTAAGAAATCTGAATAAAATCATTTTGCAAATGCATTTATTCAAACTGCTTAGAATAAGCATAAATTCATTCACTAAGAATTTTTTTTAAAAAGCATTCCAAATTATTTTAAATGATTTAAAAAATTTTTTAAAAGACACCTCCATTGAAAGTCCATTTCATTAAAACTTTGACATTTCAAAAAAGTTCATAATTTTTTTTTTGTAAAAGTACAATTAAGTGGTTTCAGTCTCCTGAAGAGAGACAATCTCTTTCTAAACCGATTTAAATTAGACTTTCGCTCATATATTAACAATGATCAATGTGTATATCTTCAGCTTCTGTTGAGCATATTTGTTGAGATTTGAGATTAGAGGCCTAAATTAAACCTAAGCAGCGGTTCTCAACAAGGGGCCTCTGCTCATTTTTTTAATTCATTTGGGTTGAAGCGTCAATGTTTTGGTGGAATGAACATTTAATGTTAGTAATGAAATCGAAAGAATAAGTAAAAATATCTTCTGTGTTTTTAAGATGAATGAAATTCCCATGGGTTTGAAACAGAATGACTGTGGGGTGAATTATTCCTTTAAATAAACAGTGTTTAATGGCTTTAAAAGAAATACTTTCTGGAAAGCGATTTATTCATAAATCAAATCCAGTCTGGAATTTATAGTAAATCAGTGGCTCTCCTTGTAACAAGTAAGAAATAGCATCAATGAGGAATTATTTCATAAGATGTACAGAAATATATTAGAGACGAGGGAGACAAGGAAGAGTGTCTGTAAGGGTTAAAGCTGATACCTGAGCACATCTGAGGTATGGCTGGAGTCCAGAGGGTGAGAGTGTTTACTGTGCAGCAACTCATCTGACTGCACTGACGAAACATTAAGGTGCAGAGAAGCCTGACAGGAAGACAAAAACATTCATTATACGACACCTCTGCAGCTCTGTTAAACAGATTAGATTGTGAAACATGATTTGGACAATAAAGCTGTAATGTATCTCTTGAGTGAAATGATTATTATATTAACTGAACAGCTTACCTTCAGGAAGAGAGGACATTGGTTCTTTGCCTGTGGGCAGGAAGACCAGAACCAGTCAGGAAGTGGGCCGGCTTTAGCCGTGGACACAAAGTAGCCCAGAGCCATGGGCTGCTGGAGGATGTTGGGAGACTCGTCGTGAGACTCCATCCTGTCTGTGCTCTGGCCCTGAGGACGGGAGAGAGAGAGAGACGGCGAGAGGGAGAATTCAGAGATATGACAAATGACTACAGCCACTTAAGAGTTATATAATAGTATGGATAAAATTCAAAATTATTTCTCATTACTCCTAAACTTAGTTTAGATTTCTATTCCAAATAAACACTGTTCTTTTAAACCTTCTATTCATCATACAATCATCAAAAAAATATTAACCAGCAAAACTTCAGGCCATTTTTTGAGCACCAAATTAGCATATTAGAATTATTTGTGAAGAATCATGTGACACTGAAGAATAATGATGCCGCAAATTCTGCAGTACGTCACAGGAATAAAATTAATTTAAAAAAATAGTATTTAACTGTATTTTTAACAAATAAATGCAGCCTTATTAAACATAAGAGACTTCTTTCAGAAATATTGAGCATTATATGCGGAGCGAATCCGTTTACCTTGCTGCCGTCTCCTCCGTGGTGGTAATGTGAGCCTGGCGACTGTACCGGGGAGGTGGTGGGAGAGTTGGGTAGGATGTTAATGAGATCAGGATCAACCAGGTCGTTCTCCGCCAGCAGGTCTAAGATCCCATCCATGCCGCCCATGCCATCTGTGACATCTGCAAACACAGTGAGAACATATATTAGCCTGCTATACACAAGCAATAAGCAGAAGTGTTTGGTGGGTTGGATGTGAAAGTGTCTGACCGTTGTTGGGATTGAAGGCCTGGAGGCCTGCAGAAGTGGGGAACACGAGGATGTGAGTGCAGGAGGTGTCCTGAGGAGTGTTTAACTGCGACTGCATGTTCAGGGTCGTGTTGCGGCCAAACACAGAGCCCGTGGACACGGAGTCTATGGAGAGACAGAACAAGGAAGGGAAGATGATGGACTTTCATCAAATATTCAAAAGGTTCTAAAGGTCTGAAAGGATACAACGAACAAAGGATAGAACAACCGCTCCGTGTGAAAGCGCCACATTAATTACCTGGCATGATGACAAAGGAAGCCTGTGGTTCCATGGCGACTAGACAGGTACTGAGGATGCTGGGACTGTCCGCGGCAGAGATGCCACACATCCTGCACATTTCCTTCAGTCGTCTGCTGAGAGACTGCAAGTTTCGCCTACTCAACATAATACTCCAATCTGATTGGAGTCAAAACAGCAGTTAGATCAATAACAAAAGGCACATAATGCCAAACACTTGGAATAATTGCAAAACCTACCACGTAGCTCCCCGTGACCTATCCTTCCGAGCCTGCCAATCACAATGCGCCAAGGAAGTGATGTCATCTGTACGAGGCCCAGGCACCATTCCCAAAGCTTCTGGAGGCCCTGTCGTCGTGCAGAGCCCTTTTTCCTCCGAGCTCTGTGTGAAAACACACAAACGCTCCAGTTAAAAACAGAGGCCCGGGCTTGAGCAAACCAAGTCAAAGAAAGAGAACTCTTGAGTGCTCACCGGTTGGGTACGTCGATGCTGATGATGCAGGTTTCCAGCAGCTCTCCGTACTGGTCTGTGCATGAAGCCAGGAGCCACCTCTGGTCATGTGACAGGCAGTAGGCCACAAACAGCACGTTGTATTTCTGGGCAGCCTCTCCAAAAGTCTCACCCAGCTCTGTCTGTTTGTCCTTCACTGGTGCCAGGACGAACGGCGGTGCGTAGAGATGTAAACACTCCGGTCTCTGAGGAGGGCAAGGACCAAGAGGTCAAAACTATGATTTATTACACCTTATGTATGAAAACTGCACAACCAATCTTTTTTCTGGAAAATGATTTGTGTGTAATCTCAGGTTCAAGCTTCTTTTTTGATGCCACACACCCCAAAAAGAGATGATCCTTTAGAAAAACTTTGTTTTAAAATAAGGCAGATATACGCTACTGGTCAAAAGCTCAAGAAACCTCTCTTATTGTGAATGCTGTAAAGTTTAGGGTGCAAACTTTCGAATGATAATGTCTATTTTCTTGTAAAAAAGTTTCATTCTGTGACCAATAAGAATACAAACTTTTTTTACAGAACATAATATTAAAATAATTGTCATTTTTTAAATAATATTTAATTATTTATATAAAAAAATAAAAACATATACAGTCCATACGGAAAGCATTCACAGTGCATCACTTTTTCCACATTTTATGTTACATCCTACAGCTCAAATTTGAGTGTACATGTGATTTTTTTGTTTTTGTATTTAATAAATTTGCAAAGATTTCAAACATGCTTTTTTTCACATTGTCATCATGGGATATCGTTTGTAGGATTTTGAGGAAAATAATGAATTTAATCCATTTTGAAATAAGGGCCTAAAGTGAAGAGCTGGGAATACTTTCCAGATGCACTGTAAAATATCACAAATACGACCCATTCATTATTAATATATTTTTTTTCCATCTGAACTTTATCACAGACCTTCTAGTACTGCCTTTGAGCCCCTAATTACATTTTTAAAAAGAATGAAAGAAACTGAAATAATAAAAAAAAAAAAGCCTTTGTCTAAGATATTGGCAATTATTCGAAGTACCTCTTTGCTCTGTAGTGCAGTGTCAATGGCCAGGCCGGGGCCGAAGCCTGTTAGCGTTTTGACGTTAGTGGAGGTTGCCAGACGCCGTCTGCACTGAGTGTAAACTGAGAAAGCCAGAGACTTCAGATGCTGTGCATATATATGGCTCTCCTCACTCCAGACCGGCTGCAGTAAGTACTGGCTGGGTATAATCTGGCAGAAGAAAACAGGATGTTTAGAGCCAAGCAATGTGACGTTTAGAGTCAGAAATCACAGATCAGATGGGTTCTTACTTGGACATATACGGCATTCCTGATGTGAGAGGGAAGAGACTGAAGCATCTCTAGATAACAGCGAAGAAGACCCATTGTCCACACACTGGAATTGCCACCTTGGCCTGTCTCCTCATAGCTGAACGGGTTTACGATGTAGATCACTATAGCGGGAGGATAGGTGACAGCATGGGAGTCTCCGTCAGTTGGCACCCCAACCTTCTCTCTCTCCATTGTGCTGTGAGGCAGATAAACCACAGATCAGAGATCACATCTGAGAAAATCAGTAACAAGTTTGTTTGGATGTGAAAGTTGGTACCTCTCTGCAGGCTCAGACTGCACCTGAGGTTGGCTGGTGGCCGATGTGCCATCCCCCAGAGTTCCTGCACTCGGCTGGCTGGACTGCAAGCCCCCGAAAGGAGGCAGTGAGTTGGGCTTGGAAGACGGCATGGTGCCTATGCCCTGAGAGCAGGAGGAAGAGGTGGTGGATGTGGTGCTGGTAGTGTTAGAGGTGCTGTTGGTGGATGGGGCTGCGCTTTGAGCTGCCGTTACAGGGCTGTCAGAGCTGGAAGTTTGCGTAGAGCTGGTTGGGTTTCGCTGGGAAAGCAGTGAGCTGTCTAAAGACTGGGATGCCAGAATGGATGCTGAAGAGATAAGAAATAGTATTAGACCGTTGCATATACCTTGTCCACACAACATCATAATTTGATTGTGCACATACCCAAGTCGTGACGGCACACTTGTGCGTAGAATTTGAGCTTGTTAAACACCTCGCTGCTGCTGTTGATGGTTTTTGGGAGCCAGTCAGAGAGAGTCTGGTCCGTGAGTCCTTTGGATCCAATATCGCTCACCGTCACAATGCCATCAGCGTGAGACTTGGCGATGGGCCTGTGCTGACCGAGCCTACAGGACTGTTGAACAATAATAAATCATGTCAGGTCAATTTTATTTGTATAGTGCTTTCACAATAAATGTTGTTTTAAAGCAACTTTACTGAAAACCAAGAAATTCATAGATTCATATAATGGTTTCATATAATTAATATAATTCATATAATAGTTTTACACAAGTGTACTTTACAAATGCGGATAATGTTGAACATAGTATATATTATTATGCAAAATACACCAAATAAAAGCACAAATCAGATTGCGAGTTCATAACTGAGCACATTCTAACCTCATATACAGCTGTCAAATCTCTGAAGAAAGTTCTGGCTCCATTAAGCAGGGCTTCATTGTCAGGACACACCACCATGTATCCGATATCCCGCTGAGAGCTGTAGGGGTCCAGAAGAAGCTTCTCCCAGTATGGCAGAGCAAAAGGAGACAGCACCACAAAGTCATACTCATTACCCACCAGTAAGGTGGGGATGGGGAGGGGCTCTGGAGATTCATCTGTGCCTGAGAGAAAAGAGTTGTGTTAATATGCCTCTATCATATATAAATGATGCAGAGGATGGTGTGTGTTGAGTCATGCCTACCGTACGATCCCCTGCCAGCCATCTTGTGGAACTGCTGCCAGGTGAGGGGGCCCTGGACTCCCCAAGAGCGCACAGACCTCTTCTTCTGGATGGTGTCCTGCAGGACAGGCTGCAGTGACAGCAGCATCCTCAGCACGTCCTGGGAGAACAGCATGTTCATATCGAAAGCTGCAAGGACACAGAGAGAAGTGTTTTACAAACACCAGATTTGGCTTCAAATAGATTGACTCATAAACCCATTTAGTTTGAGAAAGCGGTCTGCATGAAATGAAAATTCTCAATATCTGTTTACATATAACTGGATAGTCCTGGCGACACATGCTGGACTTCTCCAATCATTTCATCCTTTTCTTAAAATCGAATGCCAAGCTCATATTCTGCTCGCCTTCATCCATTCAAAAACTCATGGACCGAACCAAATCCTGCATCTTTGGTCGGATTCAGGTCACAAATATGGAACAATTCATCTGTGACATGTCCACATAATCTTTAATATTTGCCAATTCTTGATGATAGAAATGCATAAACACAGTAACTTCTTGAACAAGAACATGGACATCAAAACATGCAAACTTTATTTTAAAGTCATAATGAACAGTTAGCTTATTTAGAAAGATATTGATGCATTCCTCTGTGTTGGTTTATGATTTACCTTATAAATCTGATAGAATGGTGGACATTGTTCCCAGATGAACGTTATAAGCAAGACTCACAACTAGGGCTGGGCGATAAAACGATAACGGTAATTATCGCTATATACTTTTCCTTGATAAAACGATAACAAGAGCTTGTTAAAAGTTAAATATAATGTTTATATGACAAAGGCAGAATGAAACCGCGCTACTCTTATTTAATCTTTCAATCTACAAATCTTCATCATTTACCAAGGATTCACTGTAGAAACAAGTGCACCAAATTATATTTTTAATGTAGACATGTATTAAAGTAGTAATCAAATATATTTACTGTATTTTTGTGTTTGTGCAGTTGTACTAAATATATTTAGACTACTGTTTTTCATACAAACACCTGGTATTGAGGTTTTAGCTGTGGTTTTTATGATCTAAATATATGATACTATAGAAGAACAACAGTTAATTTTAATAACACTCAAACAGACAGAATAATAACATTTCACCATATTAAATATTAGTTATCATTTTTTTACAGATGTTACTGCTTTTGACAAACAAATTGACATCTGCATGCGAACTCAAGGCACTACTGTCACCTAAAGCTACTATCAAACCATTTCTAAGAGACAAAAAAAGAAAAAGAAAATGTAATATTATTAATACTGCAGCCTGCACTGCAAAACTGTGCTGAAGGTACACAAAGTTCATGATTTTTTTTATCACTCAATGCAAAAAATAAGACATTGTTTGTTATATTAAGCTATTATTAATTTAAATTATTTTTAGTCATCTTGTGGACCCCGGCTCTTTGGTGTTGAACCATTGCTAAAAACCTTGCACTGAATGAGCAGTGTAAAAGTAAAAGAATAAAAAAAAAATAAAAAATAAAAAAAACGAGGAAGTCTCACCATTGCGTTTGGCCCAGTGGTGCAAAGAGGAGCTCTTGACCAGCGTCTCATCGACTTTTCCTCCAGACATGTTGTCCATGAACTGTCTGCCGTGCTCCAGAGCCAAGTAGCAGTCACTGTAATAGTCCCTCTCCTCCAGGCGCATGGGGGGCTTGAGACTGGTGCTGGGATGTTCTGGCCTGATGATTGGGGAGAAGGGGTTAGTGCACAGATCCTGCAGCAGGAGGATTAGATCATCCGGGACCTGCTCTTTAATTGCCGCCCCTCTCTGAAGAGAGGCTGTGCGTACAGCCTCAAAGTGCTTCTCAGCCTCGCGTCCGGCATCCGAACCCCGTCCCATGATGTCCAGCTCGTCCTCCAGAAAGAGGCCTGCCCCGTTGCCATAGCGTCGGTTCATGACCGCGCTAAAACCGCAGGAGCAGGGGTCCATGCTTGAGTACTGCGAATCCATGTTGGGATCGCTGATGTAGACGCCCACATCCGCCCCCGTAATGTCCATGTTGCAGACGCAGATGCAACAGCTGTCAAAGTTGCAGTCCTTGAAGAGGTTCATGACCGACTCGGAGAGGATGAGGGTGACGTATAGGCTGTGAGCTTCTGGGATGGAGGGCACGGTGGCCGGCTCTACCGAATTTAGAGGTCTGCAGGTGGAGGGGGTAGAGGCGGGAGAGTAGAGGTCGGAGTTCTCGTATTTCAGCGAGCTTTGGACGCTGGCAGGGCCTCTGGGGGTGCGCGGGGTCCGGGGCGTTCGTGGCGTCGGGGCAGAGATTCGAGGGGTGGCAGGGGAGGGCAGGATGCCAGCGCCGCTGTTGCTGGGCGGGGCGCTGTTAGACATGAAGGTGTTGTGTGTCTGAGGGGTGCAGCTCTGGTCCTGCTCCACTGCACTTCCTACACTAGGGATGTTACTGTTAAAGAAAAGGAGAAAGTGTTACAAATAGTGGCTACAATATCAAACCAACTGGCATTTATTCGGATGATAAATAGTACAAGCGTACATTTCAAGACTGTGTGACAGAAGACTGTTTAGTATAAAAAAAAGGTATATTATCTAAAATGATGGCCACTTTTTGCTCATCACACAGTGGAAATCTATAGTTACCTCCTAAAATCCTCCTTAAGACAAGTTTTTAAAGTGATTCACAGCCAAACTTTCTTTAGATTCAGCATAAAAGCTGCAACATACGTCTACAGTACACTGTCTGGCCAATAGAAACAGATTAGGTAGGTATAGTAAAGTTTTTTTTTGGATGTGCGCAAGAAAGATTCAATTTACCTACAGTAGCCAACATTTGAAGTGGATCAAAAACTTAATCAAAAGTTAGTTGTAGTTAGATCTAGGCACACATCCTAAATTCTAGTTTAATGCTCTGGACACATTCCTCAATTAAGGCAGCACTATCATTAATACTGAATGTCTATTTTGGGATGGCAGCTGCTTGGACCATAAACAGCAGAGAAGAGTGTGCTCTGCGCTTGTTAAAAACCTGACCTACTTACTTACCCCCACCTGCTAAATATGCACAACCCCCCCCCCCCCACTCCTCCTAAATAAGGTAAATCAATCTGTTTAAAAGCCTTTTAGGCTTCCATACATGCCAACAAGCTGATGAAAGCTTGAATAACTCAATGTCTCATTAAAGGTTTGTTTGTTGCAAAAGAACAATCAACACTGTGAAACACTCAAATCTGTTAGGGATGAAGAAAATCCCTGATTTCTTGGCTGTTGTACCTGTCCTTGTTGAGGAAGGTCATGGCTGCCATCGGATGCAGCATCTCCAGTTTGCCGACTGTCCAGCTGGGCCGGTACACACACTCTTCTGGAAGCTTGATGGGAAGCATACACTGGCTGGGCAGCATCTTCAGAGGGGCGTAAAGGGAGCAGCCGACGAGCGCTTGGCAGGACTCTGGTTTAAACACGTAGGAGAAGTCCTGAAGATACGATAAAGAAAGAGTCTTGTGTCACAAAATACCTCTTCCTGAAAACATCCCTGGGAATCGACAGCAGTAATTAAGTCCTACCTTAATCTCTGAGGGTTTGGGGCTGCAGAAACCCTCCTCCACCTCCATCTTGAAGTTCCCGCTGATGGCCCCATCCAGGAGAGAAAGGCCAGCTGCTGATTCTGTATTGCCCATGTTTATAGGAGAGTAGCCCATGATGATGTGCTGCTCCAGTGACGGAGGGGTTGGGAACATCTGGTGCAGGTCAGCAGAGCCTAGATCAATAAACACAATGAAGGAACAGAATTTTGGCACTACAAACAGAAAATAGGTAACAGATGCTTGCCATTAACGTCTCAGTCTGTGACGACTTGTGCAGCACTAAAACAGTTTTTGTGTAACAAAATAGTATTTCCTAATAAAAATAAAAAACATAAAAAGCTAATTTTTTTTAAACTGTTACAATCAATCATTACAGCAGTTACTGTTATAGTTAATCATTAATATTTTGAAACTGCTTTTATTTTAATATTTTCAGTTTTATTCTAATTTACGTTTTAGTAATTTTGCTATATGAAGTTTTGTACTTTAAGTTCTAAAATTTTTAAAATAAATAAAGCAAAAGCAACTCTTTTCCAAGCTTTGCATCTAATACTTATATTCTGATATTCTAATATTTAAATTCATTTAATGTTTAAATGATATTTATAATATCCAATATATAAGGCATTTCTACAAATTTAACAGCATAAAGTTCAAAATTCCTAATTTCTCTATGGATAATGAGATCTCATTCTGACATATTCTAAACCAAAGTGCTCACACACTCCCAGTAACAGTTATTAAAACACATGTTTCAGTAATGATGCAGATTCAGCAGGGGTCATGAATTGAGGCACATACAAGGCAGGGGGTCTGGCGCTGCAGGTTTTGGTTCTTTCCCTCCAAATCTTTCCTCTGCTCCACCAGCAGCTCTCCTGGATCCAGGCTGTTTGGAGGAAGACAAATAAATGCTCACTTTGATTGCTCTACTGTTTCCCCTAGTTCAGCAAATAAAGAACTTTATGACCACCTAAAAGTTTTTCTAATGAAGCAGGAGATCATTAGAAAATTTGGCTTCAATTTGAATATCGCCGTATCCAACAGATTCATAACTGCTGGAGCTTCACAAATGTGATTCATAACAAAACGTGGATTATGATGTTATGCTTTAGTTAAGTTAGGACCTCTAGCATTCTCACTTTCCACATGACAGGTAGCTGGCGAGCTCATACGAGTACTAACCGTCAGGTCATCCTCGTCAGAGTTAAAGAGGTTGTCCAGGTCATTAATGGACACGACCAGATCTGTCTCATGAATCAAGCTGGTGGTAGGAAGTGGTTTACTGCCACCTGACCCCTGGGCATCTGTGTGAAAAGAGGTGTTCAAGACAACCCTCAGAAACATTTCCAGAAACAATGAATTCGTTTTTTTTTTTATCAATTTAGGAAATAATACTCACCATCAGAGGATAACCCACTGCCATCATCCCTCTAAAACAAAATGAAAATGAAAAATAAATAAGACTTCTCACTTTGAGAAACCCAACCACATAACATTTTTGGATGAAAATCACTGCCAGACCTTATTTTTCTTCCCGATCTCCCTCTCGGCTCCAGGCTTTTTGTCTTTATCAGAGAAAGTAAACTCCTCGTCTCCTTCCACAAAAGCATAAGGATCAGATTCCCGCTCCTGGTCTCCATCGCACACAGCTGCAGAGAAATGCTGGTTTTTCTTTTGCTCGTACATCTTCACCAGTTCTTCCGACACTTTCAGAGGCCTTTTGGAGGAGGACATAAACCTGCAAAAATCACCCCAAACAATGTTACCTCTCTAGTTAGAAAAAAATAAATAAAATAATAATAATACAATAATAAAAAAAAACAATAATAACCGATCAGTTACATCACTACTACTTTTTGTATTTTACCATGATAGCTTAATAGTTTAATGTGAATGTGACAAATGCAACACTTTTTAATATTAATAGAACTAAAAGCTTTAGACAGACCAATAACTGTAGTTTACTTTATGAAATTAGTACTTTAATACATCCCAATGTTAATTTAATGTTTTTAATAAATATGTAATTTAACTTTTTTTTTTTCATTGTAAAATCTAAAACATGCATATATTTTTATAATAGAATGCCACATCTCAATAAATAGATTTAGATAATAATAAAAATGATGGTTATAAACCTGCCCTATGGCCAGCCAAAGCCACTAAATCAAAACATCAAGTGTGTAGCCAAAACCTGAAGTTGAACCCTCCTGACGCTGACATAGTCAGTGGTAATTGTTTCAGCAGCTGCTGACTATTTATCTGTTCATTAGGTCACACAGAGTGCACCATGATACAGGGCCAGAAGGAGGGTCCAATTTAACCTATCTGCCACTGCAATCAACTAACATTACCAATTAGTAGGACTGCCTGATGTTATTGACAACCACTGAAGCAAAACGTCTTGCAAAAGGGCCAAAGTAATGTTCTTTATAGAAGCATTACTTGCCTTTTACTTTATTAAGATGTTAAAAATCTGACCTATTCTTAGTCAAGTAAAAAAAAAAAAGCTTCCTTTTTTAAAAAGGCAAGGACATGTTTTGAACAGCAATTAAATGTTTTTTTTATGAGGATCCATTTCGCCTGCCAAACGAAAGCTGTTGGTATTCAGTTCTACAAAGCCAAATAACTTAACTTATTTTTAATTGCACTTCTCAAGGTAAAAAATGTGTTGTTGGCATTTAGTGCAATAATATCATAATCAACACCATATCACTATTTAGTGCACAAGGCTAGAGAACTCACTCTGTAACTGACACAACACCATCCTGGCCTCCGGCCCTGTTACCGTCTTCATAATGCTTGACCACAGGAAGCTGAGGTGTGTGGAAATCTGCATTCTTCCCACCAGGCACCCTAAAGTACCTCCAGGGGCTATGTGTTGTGTCCTCGTTGGGGTTTATGGCAGAGCCCACATACACAGTGGCTTCTAGGGACTCTGGGTATGGAGGTGGGCAGGGTAAGGGTAATGGGTCTAGTGGAGAATCATCAGGGGGTTTCTGGGGCACCAGGCAAGGCTCAGAGGAAGGAGGGTAGAAGTGTTGGTGCAAGGGTGAGGAGGAAGCCTTAAGGCCGTCGACCGTCTCCTCTCCGCGCTCACAAGGGTGAGGGCTGAGCGGCGGGGGCTGAGGGGAGCCAGCCATCTCATCAGCTGAGCTGTGCATCAGTGGGGTTTTGCTGGAAGTGACGTCAGCATGATGGAGGCTGGGGTAGCGGCTGTCCTCGTGGCCCTGCAGACACAGTCTGTGAACAGCATCTCCCTGCTCCATGTTGGGCTGCTCTTCACACAGAGAGTTGCGGTGGTGGAAGGGCGTCTGGGGTCTCTTCTGCTGCTTGTCTCCTTTCTCCAGCTTCTCCGCCATCTTGTGTTTGGTAGAGGGCAGAGGAGGCTGGCCAGCAGATGGAGGATGCCCTGGGGTGCTACATGCCCGCTGTTTCTGGTTCTTGAGCCTGGAATGAAAAGCGAGAGCTCAATGTCATCAGCTGGCTACATTCATACATTAATCTTTGTTAATTACAGGTCATTTGTTGCAGCGTGAGCATACCTTGAGCAACTGCACTGTGACCTCTGAGACGACTCTACAAAGTCCCAAACAGAAGCTTTGTCCGTTTCTTCCTCGCCAACTCCGTTAGACATGGTCGAAAACTTTCTCCTGCAAAAATAAACCATACTAAACCCCTGAAGTTTCTTTGTTTTTACTCAATACATTTCTCCCATTGCCAGGTAATTTGCTCTGGCTGATCAGTCAAGCTGCAAGTTTTTATATTCATACTTGTTCTGGGCTCGGTTCATATTGCACTCCTGCCAGACTCGCTCCACCATTTGGCTGGCTAGCCGGCGGGGGATCTTGCCTCCGTGATGACTGCTGCTGTCCACATTAAAGGCGCCTGACATAGCTGAGAGTTTCACCCATTTCTGGGCAGGCTGAGAAACTGCAATGGTGTGGGGGGGGGGGGGGGGGGGGGGGTCATTACAGCTAAATGTTTTGACAGCAGCAGAAAATCCAAGTGCATTGATTGTCTGGTCTTACTATGCATAATTCATAACTGAACATTTGAATACAAAAATGTTAATGTTAAAGCCATGTGAATATAGGCTTTTTACTTTTTCCACAATGGTTTTTTGATGACAAAATAATCCCTGCATCCAAAGAGCACAGATTATTTTTTATAATAGATAGATTTTTCTCTGCATCTAAAATGTAATATTATGATGTATTAAGATGAAAATACATAAATCAATCACATAGTGTTAACAACATCCATTAACTCAAACCGAAATCAAGTTACTTATGTCGAACTAAAGTGTTTTTCTTTTCTTCATTTCTTCAGAACAATCGAGAATAAAGTGGTGGTACCTGCTTGAGCCTCCTCAGGTGAAGTGGGAGGAGTCAGAGTGACTGAAGAGATGCCAGTATCTCCATGGATCATGTGACTGTGCTGAACTCCTGAGTAAGAGCTCGAGGAGGTGGAAGAGCTCACTGTAGCCACGACCGGGATGTCTGACTGGGCCACCAGCACCAGGCTGGCAGGGTACACCATCCTCACTCCAGCTGCGCCACATGAATGATTACTTGCACTCTTATTACACATTAATTGAGATGACGTTCATCTGTTCAGCTGACTTACCAACAACAACCTCGACAGCAGCCAAGGAATCGTCCTCCCAGTCGAGGTCATCCATCTTGTCGTCCGTGACCTCCTTCGTGTTGGGGCCTATGGGATAGAACTGCTTCCATTCTTCGATCAACTTCTGGGTCGGTGGATCTGACAGCTTGAAGGACTGGCCCGTCAGAGTCCCGCTCAAACCGTACGGAGAGAGGATCACTGGGGGAAAACAGGCAGTATATGAGATAACTGCAAGTGTGACACTTCCTGGTAAAGTCTCAGTTCACTTTGTGGTAACCTAAAAACATGAGAACGAGAATCGCTTAAGGCCACAAAGAAAGCCAGAAAACGAAAGTCAAGAGATCTGTCAATAATTCAGTTCACACTAGATCTGAAGCACGACAATAAGTGTCATGCAACATGTTATTAGATGTTAACATATATCTATACATCTGTATCCATGTGTTATTTTAATATCAGGATATTTTTTATATATATAGATGACATTTTATTTCAGTTTTATGATAAACATTTTTGATATTTTAAGTTCATTTATTTTAAAAAAATATAAGTTATATATATAATAACCCTGATTTAATGAATGTTTAAACTATATTTTAAAACCATGATCCATTTTCCCCCCTATGATTGTTAGATGCATAACATTTCAAAAGAAATGCATTCATTTTAAATATTTTTATTTGTAGCATTTTTAACCTCTTTCCTGTCACTCTGTTGATCAATTTAAGTTGTCCTTGCAGAATAAAACTATTTATTTCTTAAAAGTGTAGCTTTAATAGATTTGCGTGCAGTTCTTTTAAAGCTAAACGAAACTGACTGGAACACAAACGGTTGCATTATCTCCACTCCTCCTCCTACAACTTCTGAAGCTTTCCACACCTACAATTACACTTTATTCAAAACTGTGGTGAGATCTGACCTGTGCTGATACAGTGAGTTTCATGACACTTTAACACAAACCAAACACACAAGGCAAGTGAAAACTTGGCGTGTCTCAACACGTGTACGAGCAATTAAAAAAAAATATTCACAATGCTAGAGAGGTCATATAAGTTTATAATAGGCTAATTAAGCATATTGTTAGAAGCAAGAAAGATCACATTGCAGCTATAGTAAAAAAAAAAAAGCTACATTACTGGTTAATTTCCATGTAGATAAGCATTACTTGTGAGGATGTTTGGCTTCATTATTCAGGACAATAAAATATGAAGGGATAAGAAGAATAGGTGCACTTGGCATTCAACATTACTGTTTTTGCAAAAACACATAACAGGAGTCTAACATAAGCGTTAGGGCCCTTGGGGAGACAGTTAATGAACTAACACAAGCCAGACAACTGAGCACAAGCCCTGTGAACGAGCTCTGCCAAAGTCAATCTTCAACCATTAGACTGAGAACAGCTGGAATAAAAAACCAAACGAAATCAATCAATCTGTGACAGTTAGCCACTTACAATGCAGCACAACCAAGCATAAGATAAAGAGAGTTTTTTTCCTCTTAATACAAGTTAAGTCCTACAAAAACCATGGTTTTGACATCAGAGCTCAATTTGTATTTAACCTGGAATAACAGCATTTCTTAAGGTGGATTAAGGACTAACGCTGATCTAACATGGGAGAACAGGCTGAGAAGAAACACAGATGCATCTTGTTCAGGGTAAAACATACTGTTCCAAGCGTTAATGCTAGTCATAAGCTTGTGAACTCAGCACCCTGGAGGGAACGGTGGTGATGTAACAAAGCTGAAAAGCAGAGAAGTACTGAATCTGGAAAACACCTCATCAGGGCCACAGTGGGGCTACACTGAGATAATGACTGCCACGAGAGAAGCAGCGTCTCAGAGGTGTTAACTAATGTAGGACTGTGCCCTTGAGCTGAGGAGAAAACACGTGTTTGCCACCAGTCTGACTGCTGAGGCAATGACAAACCACGAAAAAAGACAACAGAACAAAGGGGAGGGCCTTTCATCTTTTCTTTTTCAACACTAAAGCGTAATATTCCCTCTCAAGTCTACTGTCATTATGTGATTCACTGTGAACACTAGACTTTCCGCTTTTTGTATATCAATACAACTGTGGCTTAATTTGAGTCAAAAAAATACAAGTCTTCAAATGAGTTAACTGCATTATTTTCATATAGACACTTAAGTCTGGTCCACATCCTGGTTCAAGTCTGGTCCAACAGGCGGGAAATGGCCATGAATGTTAAAAGTAGAGTCTAGTTGATTCTGAAATCAGAATTAGTTGAACAACTGCAACATTTATTAACACTACCTTTAAAAAAGAAAAAAAATTATTTGCAACAAAATAAATAATAGTATTGTTTACTGTTTATTATTACTGTAATTTAAGTTATTTTAAATTACAATTTAATATTACTTCTCTATTTTTCAAATTTATATGCAACTAATTTTCAGCATCATGATCATTCTGATCCCTCAGAAATTATTCTAATATGATTTTGTGCTCAAGAACAATTTCTTACTATCATCAATGTAGAAAACGGTAGTGCATTTCAAAACATTTGTGAAAACCATTTTTTTTCTTTTTTTCTGGATTCTTTAATTAATAGAAAGTTTAAAAGAACAGCATTTATTTAAAATAGCCTTCCTTTATAACATTAGAAAATGTTTACAGTTTTACAGCCACTTTTAATAAATCTAATGCATCATTGAATAAAATAATGAATTTCTTAAAAAAAAAAAAAAAACTAACTAACATCAAAGTTTTTGATAAATGTAATGCATCCTTGAACTAAGCATTAATTGTACAGCCAGAAAAAAATATATTTGAGATTTGTCCATTTAACAAATTAGTGCTATTAAAAATTTACTAAGTAAGTGTTAGATAATGGCAAATTAAATAAGTATGATACAAATATAGAATATCAACATCAACATATCAAAAAAAAAAAAAAAAAAAAAAAAAAAATTATATATATATATATATATATATATATATATATATATATATATATATATATATATATATATATATATATATATATATATATATATATATATATATATATATATATATATATATATATATATATTTTGTTAACCAACAAGGAATGATTTGTGTGTGCAACAATCTACTGATAAGCAACGCTCCTACCTTGAACCGAGCTGCTGCTCTGCTGGGCCAGAGTCAGGTGCTCCTCACTCAACAGATAGACAGGCTGGTGCTGGTTAATCTCCACGCTGGTGCACACGTTACTGTCTCCATGAACGAAGAACGTGAAGGAGCAGGACAGGTGCTCACTGCAAAGAAGGAGGAACAAATGGAGGATCACTCGAGGGTCTGGAGTTAAAGCCTGAGAGAAAGTAGCTCCCTTCCTGGAGGTCTCTGGGAATGGTGTGTTGACAGCTGAGGTCTTCACAGTGTTTTTTCAGGCTTAGTGCTCGGAGAGCTACAGTCAGTGACTGAACCTTGACCAGGAGTACTATGAAAAGGTTTAGGAAATACTACAACATTAGATGCATGAGTCTTCAACTTTGGGGTTTTATAAAGTGTTTAATTAAATCCTAGAACACATAATGGACGAATCGCACTTCTCCAAGTTAACATCTCCACACCTGTGAATGTGTGACCCAAAGGCTAGTCTAAACAGCTGTTACAGTGTAACCAAACATCCAGATGATGAGTGATCAAACTCAGGCATTCAGAAAACACCAACCGAAACCACAGTTTGTGTGTTTTTTTTTTCCAGAAGCCTAAATTCTGAAAAACTGTTTGATTCTTAAAGAGAACCTGAAATGCTTTCATAAGGGAATTAACTATGCAATGCTGTACAGCAAAAACAACAACAGTAAAATATACACAATACATTATTAATCATTAAGGATAAAAATGTACAGTTAGTCTGTGTGGGAAAACAATTATGTCATCTGCAATGCTTCATGGGAGTGGGCAGCTGCTGATGAGCTCGTCTGCCGCCATTACTGTTTCCATGGTAACAGCGGGATTTCTGCTCAGGATGCTTCTTTTGTTAATAACTCTGAAATCATACTGACTTGAGGCTTCTTCAGAAGTTTTTAATGTCAGACTGCAATGGAAATTCACCCTGTCTGACTCTCTAAATGCATGTTATTGATCTTATTTGTGAACAATTCATCAATGCATTACATTTTTGGACCTTGAACATTTAAAATATATATAAATATAAATAATGTACATCAAATTCTATGTCACTGTTTGATTTCTGTGGCAAATATTCTTATACTACAGACAAACAATGCTCTCTTTAATGGCATTTACAATCGGACTTTCTAGAACTCTACAGTGGCAGCTCTCTGTTTGCATGCCTGAACACAGAAGCTCATTCTCATTCAGAAACACCAATACAGAGAACCATCCCTTCCTGTCTTTAAGCCAACAGTGCATGCATGCTCTCACTGGAGGGATCGAGTGTTGACCCCTGGTAACACCAGAGGGTACAGCGCCAACATCACTCTGTGCAATGCACTGGACGAATAAGAGAACAAGAAAGAGAGAGAGAAATGGGGAAGCCTGCGTTCCTCAAATATCTGTCGAGCAGTGTCCTTACAACACATCTCCAGCAATCCACTACAAACCTCACACAGACCGATAGCACTCCAGCGCATATGCACTACCATTCAAAAGCTTGATGTCAGTATGATTTGTTTTAAAGTAATTAATACTTTTTAATTCATTAAAAGTTACAGTAAAGACATCTTTAGTAATAATAAAAAAGTCAAACTTTCCATTCAGCAAAAGAATCAAAAAGCAGCACAACTTTTTTCAGTATTGAACATTAGACATGTTTCTTAAGCAGCAAATCAGTGCATTAGAATGATTTCTGAAGTATCATGTGACACTTAAGACTGGAGTAATTATGCTGAATTCCGCTTTGCATCACAGGAATAAGTTAAAATAATTTTTTTTTTAATTTATTCAAATTGAAAATGCATATATGTGACCCAGGACCACAAAACCTGAGATTTAAAAATCTGACAGCTGAATAGGTATGCTTTCCATTGATGTATGGTTTGTTAGGATAGGACAACATTTGGCCGAGATACAACTATTTGAATATCTGGAATCTGAGGATGCAAAAAAAAAAAAAAAAAAAAAACATTGAGAATATCACCTTTTAAATTGTCTAAGTGAAATCCTTAGCAAGGCATATTACTAATCCAAAATTAGGTTTTGATATATTTTTACGGTAGGAAATTTACAAAATATCTTCATGGAGCATGATCTTTACTTAATAGCCAAATTACTTTTGGCATAAAAGAAAATTTGATATTTTGACCCATTCAATGCATTGCTGGCTGTTGCTACAAATATATCCTTGTTACTTAAGCCCAGTTGTGTGCTCCAAATATCAAATTTAAAATTACTTCACACTAATCCTGTTTTTTCTGTATTTTTGATCTAACATATGCAGACTTTGTAAACATAAGAGATGTTTTTTTTTTTTTTACTCCCCAAACTTTTAAACGCTAGTGTATCTTCAGAGCTCAATGTGACCTGACAGCATTAGCAGCACCTATCTGCCTTGTTTATAAAAAAAAAAAAAAAAAAAAATCACCAGAAAGCCGTGAGTACCAATGTTCATTCGGAAGAACTCTGGATGTCTGACATCTTTTTAAGCTCAGGCAGAGCTGAACAAGTGAAAGCGAAATGGTGGTTCCTGTTGACCTACCTAGTGTGAAACCGCACAGTCAGTGTTTTGTGAGAAGAGTAAGCTCTTCATTACAACTTCGACGGAGGAAGCAGCCATACTTTCCAGCTCTTGCATCCTTAACGGACACCACGTGCACCGTGCACACACACCCACAGCAGGAAGCCATATCCTCCCACCCACAGACACACCACAACACCTCTGCCCTGAGGGAACCAATGACATCTGTTCAAATGAGACAGACAATTAAACGGACCGCATCTTTTGCCCCTCCCTACGTTATTCGAAGGTTTCACTTAAGACAGGCACTTCATTAGGATGACGACATGCTCTGGTGCTACTCTCATGCAAACAAACAGAGCATCCCGGGAGGTTACGCGACAAAATCGCTGGCTTCCAGAGCAGGAGCTCTTCCTCACACAAGAATGCCAACAGCCTGATGTCACTCGTCTGCTGCGACAAACAGCGAGGATCATACTGTGAAATGCTGCAGCTTACAGCATGCATCCGCATCGCTGGGCATGAAAACACACCAGGTTATCAACAAAACGTAAACAGTTTGCGCAATGTCTCCTTTACCTTTTGTTGATGGGCTTCTCATCCTTCTCGTATGGTTTGACGAACCACTTGCCGATACGAATGAAGGATCGGTTCATGAGGCAGCGCTCCAGCAGGTTATGGATGGCTTTGAAGAGCAGCGTTCGGCACTCGTAGGTCAGGCCGCTATCCCACGAACCGTCCTCGTTACCTGTGAGACACAGAGGACTCGATTATACCCACATGCTCAACTGCTGCTGCCCCAATTAAGACCCTTCACATTACTTTGTAGTTACCCATAATGTATATGGTAAAGAAAAATGTATTACAACGTAGTTCAGACTTTTATTTTAATTTGTTTAATAATAAAAAAATTATTTTTATACAGCAATACAACTGATCAAATGTGAAAGCAAACACTTAAAAATCAAACCGACTCCGAAATGTTTAATTGTAGTCTATTTATATTTAATGTTAGGCTAGACAAAAAATTATATTAGGCAATAATGGCTAGAAATCATATCAAGTTGTACAAATGGCACACAGATGGTGTCTTTATAATTATATTCTTGGTACACAGAAAAAATATTATTCTTGCAATTATCACCCAAGTTTACAAACAATATTGCATAAATGGTCTGATAGGTGAAGATTTTGTCTACTGGCCTGAATCTCAAGATTTTAGGTTGAGCCCTGCCTATAGCTCCATCTCAGAGTGTTTGTTGTTGAAAGAGTTTTATAAGAGAACAAATAATTCAAAGAACCAGGAAATTAACCCCACTTAGATTTTTACTGACCAAGTATTGATTGAGCTATTATAGCAATAAAAGGTGGATGAGAAACAGATGTTTTATCTCCCCTCAAACTAAAACTAAAAAAAGAATTAAGCCAAGCCAGCCAATCTAAATAAGCATCGTTAACTTGTCATCATTAACCACAGTTTCCTCTTTCATATGAGAGCTGCTTAGATATATTGAGTAAGGTCTTATTTGTTATGCAAATATCAAGAAAAATAAAGTCTCAAAGTCTCACTGCAGGCACACTGAAAACCTTAAATACCTTTGCTTTGACGCAACTGTTAACAATTAATGCAGTTAGCAAACCTCAACAACTGCAATATCAATAACCGGTCTATGACTAATGTCTGGAAAAACACCTCCAGTCTAACCACCAATTTAGCTACGAAACATTCAGTATCAAGCACAGCTTTACCTCTGACAAGCAAAAGGTTGTCTCAGACTACACGCATTTCTAATGTTGTATGTATATGTTATGGTTTGGAAGGCATGTGTCAGTTTAACAAGCGAGCAGACATACATGATAGGTCATGGTGGACGAGCTCGGCAAAGTTGGGGTCGTCTCCCCACCAAAAGATCCAGAGCTCTCGCCGGCCCGGGGTCTGGTGCCTCCGCCACACGCTCAACACATCTGCCTTCAGGCAGCGACTGAAGCTGCACAGGATGGGGTCCTCCTCCGTCACCGGGAAGAGGATGGGGGACGAGGTGGGGCCCTGCCACACAAAACACTTCCATTTGATCCCGGTGAGGTCAGCCTGAAGGCAAAGAGAGAGGGAGAATGTGTTAGAAAAATCTATCATGTGGGACGGCTCAGCAAACGGTGAGAAAGCCAACAACTCCACTAGGATTAATAGGCAAAAACACAGCCAAAATGGCAATCTAAGTGTCTGATTGTGTAACTTTGATAAACGTAGACAAGTAAGAGAAGTTTTTCTGTGACTAATGCAAGGATGACGCCATCTAACACATTGTGAATCAACATATAGGCCTATTTGAAATCCACTGTCAGCATTAAACTCTGAAAAAGGTTTACTTTTGCTCAATTGAAGGGTAAGTATCTGAAAGGTTTTCTCATATGCATCATTTGCTTGTGCACTATTCATTCTACATTCATTTCATGTGCATTGATGATAAAAATAAAAACTTCTAACAAAGTTTCTTTACAAAAATCATTTTATGCAACAAAGGAAAGCATATTGTAATCTCACACAATATTTTGTGATTGAAATCGCCTTGTTCTCCCATAAATTACAGCTTTTGCAATAAACGTGTCTTGACTTTAAAATGCGTTTTCAAAAATGTTCTGATAAGATTAGCTTTAGTCACATGGGTAATAATTATGCTGAGCAACTAGTAGATGTGTTAACAGTGGTTTAAAATATAAACTGAAACCAATCATAATTTTGCTGAGAAAGCTTTTTGTTGATGTAAAATCGAGCCCCAATTCTAGAATAAGCTGCAAACAAAGATGAGATGACATTTCCATTCAAAATCTGTTCAATTTTAATAAATTCACAGTCTGGCCTGGATTAGTGTAATGTAAGTAGTTTATCCAATATGTCCATATAAATATGAACTTTTGGTACAAGAAGGAAGTGAAAAAGAGGCAGACAGGAAGCTCATCATGAAAACTCTGCACTTGTTCACAGATTACTCTACAACTATGAATTGAAGAAAGTAACGTAGGTGTATATAGGAAAATGAGACTTTTATTACCACACATTACATATAAAACGTTGAACAAGCTTTACTAGTATGACCAAGCAGATAATCAGACTAGTTCCTAACAGTAACAAAACCGAAAGCACAATCAAAGCTAAATGGCTATTATGACCTGTTCTTTCTTGACTATGTTTACAAATATCAGGAATTATAATAATGTGACATGAAGAGTAAACCCAACTTCTAGTTATCATTTTATTACCCTAGCTGGTTTATCACTGTACTTCTTTTTATTAAAAGTTTCTGAAATGTTATATGTTAAATGAGCCATTATTTAATCAAATATATATGCAAAACAATATGCATACCTTTACAGAATAGAAAGTGAAACTTTAGTTTCAAACACTTGTTTCACTCTAATAACATATTCAAGGTTTTTAACAGAGATTTCTTACTATGACTCCATAAATCAGAAGGTATTGCCAACAGCCAGAAAAACAAATATATTTTCACCGTTTAGGTATAAAATGTTAAATAAACCAAGAAAATTATATATAAACAAACACCTCTAGCTAGATATGTACACAATGAGGAAATGTAGTTATTGTGTCATTGTTTTCATTTTCCATGTAAAAAAAAAATGCTATTTTTTAAACTTGGGACAGTTAAATTTGACTTGCATAAAATGTTATGATGAAAACAATTACCTGTAAAAATAAATAAAATAAAAAGCACCCAAAACAATATTTATTTACTATAACCACTGTGTAAAAACCTTCAGAATATAGATAGGAAAAAATGTCAACTTTGGTTTATGTAAGCAAAGTGGAGATTTTTGTCTCAAAAAAAATTTTTAAAAAACTTTTTTGGATCAAATAATATATTATAATTAAATCCTACAAGCAAAGATAGACAAAATATAATAAAATAAACACTGAACCTTGAATGTTTTCTTTTCACTAATGTAAAAGAAGACATGTTCGGAAAGTAAACCATCCTATAATCTCAAAATTAGCCATTACATGAAAATGAATAATGGTTTTGCTTTTAGTGTCCTGGATTTGATTGCTGGTGTGACTCTCTCTAAAGCTGGTTTTCTCTTTAAGAGTCACTTCATGCCAACAACTTGCAGCTTGTTCCAGCCAGTTAGTTCAGCAAGTGTTTACCAACGTTAACAAACACAACCTAAATAACACAACAAAGCCGTATCTCAGTCGCCAGCCTCCGTCTACACAACACAAACACACGCCTGGATGTCTAATATTTATTTACAAATCAGCAGCGCTTTAGTTCGTATTAAAATCAACAGGCCTCTGTTTGTTTGATTGACTGGCCGGCTAAAAATGGCTTCTGGCCCTCAGTCAGTTGATCTCTTACCAGACAGAAGAGATTGGAGTGGCAGTCCTCCAAGCTCGCCCCGTTGGGTACAAAACAAGAACTCATCATCAAAGCTCAGTCCGGCGG
This sequence comes from Carassius gibelio, assembly GCF_023724105.1. Classification (NCBI taxonomy): domain Eukaryota; kingdom Metazoa; phylum Chordata; class Actinopteri; order Cypriniformes; family Cyprinidae; genus Carassius; species Carassius gibelio. The sequence continues at coordinate 14,989,456 of NC_068410.1, read as the reverse complement.
GCCATCCTCTCTTTCAGATCCCAGGAACAGATAATGCGAGGTGGTTTGGACCGGGACTCTGTTTCTCGGACACGATCAGCAGGACGGCTTCGCGTCCAGGGAGCTAATTAGCTTAGCTCTGCTGTTACTCCGCTAGAGGTTACTCACTTACTAGGAAAAATTGCGCTAAAAACTTCCCGCACGCATTTACCATGATCCGCGATGAGATATTGTTCTCCCCCCAAGATTTGTTACATCAAACAAACTGTAATTTCAGCAGTCCGAGGGGGAAGGGAGGTGAATACAGCCCTCCCCCTTTAGCTTAGCATAGCATCGGGCTAAGCTAAGCGAGGCAGCAACAAACAGTTCAAGCCAGAAGAGTTCAGCTTCAAATTTCACTCAAAATCACTCGTTCTTTTCCAGGTCTTCGCCAGACTGTCGTCGACGACCATTCACGGAGACGCTGGTGATGGAAGTAAAAGGTTCTTGTTAAAAAGTACAGTTAAAAGAGGCTGTGCTGTGCTCAGCTGTCTCTCACTGGTTTGTTTGAATACATTGGTCGCATCCTTTAATGGCGGCCGCAGGGACACAACTCTACTCCACTCTACTGTACTGTACTCTACTCGGCTTCGACTCGACAGAGCAAAGATTCGATGCCGGATTCATGAAGCTCCAGAAGAGTCGACTCACTAATACAGCCGTCAACTCCATTTGTGATCTTTTAGATGGGATCCTAAAATTTAAAAGCCATCTATAAAGTTTATTATCATTATTATAGATATGATTATTAATTTAGATAAATTACTTAAAACATTGTGTAATTTGTAGTTTCTATCAAGTTACAATTTGCTTTTTTAAAATTTTACTTATAATATTATACACACTGTTATATGTTATTTGTTTATTTACTTATCGAATGTTTATTTAAAGTTTTTTTTAATCGCCAATAATGAGATTATTAGTTTAAACCTATTTTAACTTATTTTATTTTCTAAACATTTTAATGGAGTTCTTTGTGACCCCATGGAAGTTTGAAAACCCCTGGCAGGTTATACTAAAATCTTTACAGTTTTATGCATTGTGTAGACGCAGTATTTCTACAATAAATATGAATGAATAAATAAATAAATAAATCCCACTTCAAACCAAGATAACAATATTTATCATGGTATTGTTATTTTATGTATAACAATCTACAATGATATTATACATAATTTAAATATTCTATATATAATAGAGTCATAATAGATAGATAGATAGATAGATAGATAGATAGATAGATAGATATTTCCCCTTTTTCCAATGATTTTGATGCTAGTTTTTAATGTTATGTACTGAATATGTGTGAATGACAATAAAAACTAACGGTAATATTACCAGGTAAGGATAAAATAAAGTGGATCAAGTTGTTTTCACTTATTTCCTTTCTACAGTTCAAAACTTATGTCTTTTTAAGGTTAATTAAGTTTGATTTATATAACTGTTTCTATGCTCTACATAAATATTTTGTTTATAAAATCTTGGAAGCGGTCTATCTGATTCATTCCAGTTTCACTTGTTAAACCAGCTTCTCTCCTACCTTATGTTTGATTGGTGAGCTGTGTTTATTGTGAGCATGGAAACTAATCTTTCTGAATCATTCATGAGCGAAGCTGGGCAGGGACACATGACGACATATTGTCATTAAAATCATAACAACTATGTTAAGGCTTCGGTGAATGGGGCTAAAGGACTTTTTAAAGCAGTCAGTAAAAGAGAGAACTGTTGTTCTTTTTCAAAAGAGAAAAAAAACTAAACTTTTCAAATTCATTCGTTTTGACTGACAATGAAAAGTTCACACAATGTCAAGTCAAAAACTGCCACTTAAAATGAAACAATTATGTTTGCCTGAACGTGAGACATCATTATAGCGTTTTATTCTTTTATGGGGTGTTTTTTCACACCCATTATGGGTTCATTAAGCTGACCCATTCCCACGTTCTTCCCTGCTGTGTGTTTTGACATGCTAAGGGCGCTCTTTTGTGTTTCATTAGGTTCTTGACAGCCTTCTTTCTCTTGAGACATGTCATGAGTTACTGTAAAAAGAAAGTACATTTGTGACAAGGTCTGCTATTAATTACATAGTAAGCTAAAAATACACATTGGTACATTCGAACACGTGTGATGTCAGTGATTTTGTATGCGTCTGTGTGTGTGTGTGTGTGTGTGTGTGTGTGTGTGTGTGAGAAGGGCGCCATCTAGTGTACAACACGGAGATAATTACATCAGATGAACATTACATCAGATAAACGTATATTGATAGAAAATCATTACATGCTGCTCTAGTATGAAAGCTGAGTTGTATTAACGATCGTTAATAACTTGTTGTATTGACCAAAGACATGGTTTGATATTTGTGTTCACAGCTATTCACAATTTTATTAAATTTTTCCCTCATTAAGTGTTTTGATCAATAGTTGTTTAGTTTAAATTTTACATTTAGCTAAAAAAGCATGCTGTTAATTCGCGGTAATGGTTTTGTCATCGACTTTCAAATCAAACCTATAGTTGGAGCACACAGATGTACAACAAAACAGTTCAGATACATAACAAAGACATAGCATTCTTTAAAAATATGACGGATTACTGTACTCTTCACTGTTATAAATAATATTTAGTCTGTCTAAAGTCCTTGCGCATGCGTCTTTGGACTTGCGCTCAGCACCAAGGACAGCGGAGACCAAAAACACGCGCAACCTGGATGATGATGATGATGATGGTGATGACGTGACGGTCGATGTGACGTCAAAGCCAGCGAATCACAGCAACACACAAGCTCCCAGTGTATCTGACACACTCAGTGGAAGATTTACTCATGAACACACACATAGACAGAAATATCTGATCCTCTGTCATTTATTCATTTGTGATTTAATATGTGTACATTGTAAAATATTTTTCTTCCTCCAACCAAAGTATCAGTTTACGTCAAAGTCTTAAGTCTTTCATATGTAGCAACATGCAGAGTACCCTATAAAGTTTACTGAAATTTTCTTTCCATGGTGCTCACACAGCAACATATACAGACTTATCAAATATGATGAAAAGACAAGTTGAATAATAATAATAATAAAAAAAAAATCCTAGACGAGTAATGGCGGAGTAAATGTAGAATCCATAAATGTTGTTTGAAAAGTTCTGTCCATCAGTATGAAAGGTAAACACACAAAAAGCTTCTATGTCTGTATGCATTGAGCGCAGTGTCTCTAAAGTGATACAATCATTAATTAATTAATTTTTTTGGTTGTAGTTATTTGTTTCCCATTGTTGTTGTTTTTTCAGTATTTATTACAGATTAATGAAATTACAGGTGCAATAAATAAGTCTTGCAATACATAAATAGTCCCTCTTGATTTCTTTCACAGGTAAATCTGATCTCAAACAAAATACATTTATCTTTCATGAGAAAATAATAGATGACTGGACCACAAAATTATCCATTTAAATATGATAAAAATAATCGAAAGATTAAAGATAACTGCAACTGCATAGTACCTTAAAATCAGTCTTCAGTCATGTGCAAAAAAAAAACACAAAAAAAACAATTTCATAACTATCAATTAAGATCACAAAAGTCACAATGATAAATGCATTGATTATTAAAAAAACAACAACTAATAATTGCCAAAACCAAGCAGTATTTTGATCAGTAGTTATATATATATATTTTTTACAATACACACTCAGACCCCTGGAATTTAAGATCCATAAAGACATTTCATACTATATATTCAGACAATAACATACATCAAATAGAGAAAAGAAAAACATATAGTGGCCCCAAAGATTATTTGGACATTTTTAGATACGCAGAATGTATGAGTTTCATTGTATTAGGAATGAAATGAGGCTAGACATTTTCACTCTTTTTGACTCTTAACCAATGGTTCCTGAGACAATTTGTTGTGATATTTAAGAACATGTTGCACTAACATTTTACAACTACAAAATGTTATTGATCACTTACAAACTACATTTAAAAAAAAAAAGTGTTTAACATTTTTTTTTTCTATAATAAATGGCATTTGGTTTGACGATCATACATTTTTAAAAGTGCCAAAACACTTTTGGTGCCACTGTATTTCACACAAGCCTTTGCAATGTTAGTTGTGCAAAAACAGTTGTGGTGATGCCAACTGTAGTGTAATTTTTCAGTTTTCTCAGAGAACCTGCAATCCTGTGCATCTGTAAGATGTCCTTACGATATGACAATGGCGCATGCAAACACTTGCTGTGCTGATGGGCTCCAGTGCTCTATGAGTGCTGGGTGACTCCAGCATCCATTTAAGATGGATTACAGCACGTCATCCTGGTTTTCCCTTGCTGGTGTCCTTCTGCGCCGGAACCGCATGCTGGAGAAGAGGGACGAGGCGGTGAGGGCTACACGGCTCAGGCCTACATTTAGACAGTGTACTTCTGATGTCACCGGCACCTCAGCAAAGAGAGCCCTGTCCCGGGACACCCGCATGACGCTGTCGCTGTTCTCGATGTCTTTCACTATATTCAAGATCTCCTGCCTTTCTGTTTGTCGGGTCATCCCACGGATATTGAGTATGGCGGAAACATGCTTCCTCCTGAAACACAAGAAAGATTTATTCACTCTTGACTCATATATGAGGCATTTTGGTATATAAACAATAACTGTATGGCATCATAATAAGTGGCTAAATAAGTGAAACACTGTATCTATTGCATTAGTTAAACCGTAATATGGTAGCATGGTGAGTGGTCAGAGCTGAAACTATACTGGAATAGACCTTCATTAAGTCCGTTTCTCTTTACATGCTTTGCTTTGCATGTATGCGATTGAACGAATCAAATCATTTAAACAGTTGATTCAGGTACGAAACACCGTCATGTTGCTCAGAGACGCAAAACAGTGCCGTGGCTGTGTTTGGAATTAGTTCTGTTGGCGAAATAGATAAAAAAAAACAGGCAATATGGTGTCTATTAATATTAACTTCTTGTTTAATAAAATCACATTTGTACTCATGCTGATTTTTGGAGCAAAAAACAGCGTTCAAACTTTATTCGATATTGTTTAACTATATGAAATGATTTTTTCTGCCCCCATGTCTTGAATTTTCTGATCATTCCTCATGCATTTGAATATTGAATCATGCAGTGAAAAAATGCACACATGCACTAGTCACCCTCCTAGACTTCTTTACAGAGGCCTAATGTTTGCGTGCTAGTGTAGGTGTGTTTTGATTAATTTTTGCAATATACTTGACAATGTCAAATCGCACATTGTTAAAACCCCAATTAACATATTATATTATATACATAGCTGTAAATATATATATATATAGCTGTTTCAGGGTGCAAAGAATCCTAATTTAACCTTCCCAAAGTTGGCTCCTGTTCATTCAAAGTTTCCTTAGATCATAAAATGTGTGAACATACTGTATGTACGGTAGATGGGAGAGATTCCACACGTTCATCAGTTTAAAACCCAAAGGTGTTGCTAATGTTAAACAATAGCAGCACATCTGGGTCATGTATTTGTAGCTTCAAGCTTTATTTAGCACACATTCCACAAAAGAGAGTTTCCTCTGGGTTCTGCAGCAGTATAGGGCTCTTGATTAGGCGACTGCCCTCTCTAGGTTAAACCGTGGAGCTTTAGGTCAGGCCCTGGCAGGATGCCTGTGTTTTTGCTTTGTCTTTGCGAGGATCCAGAGCTGGGCCACTGTACACCTTTCATGCCAATCTGGGGTAGCCAAACAGCCTCCCATAAAAATCAGGAAACTGCAAAGGTCTTGTTTGCTTTTACAAGCCCCTCTTTGCAGTCAAACAGAATGACCATGTTTTGTCAGATGACCCGAGCTCTCTACTTTTCGACCTTAATCATATCAGGGCTTACAATGTGTCCCGGCCGAGCGGCACGCCGCCCCTCAAGACACTCACCGTATGTCAGGGAATTCCCGTACCAGGACGCCAACTTCCATTTGGATGGAGGGAGTGTCTTCCAAAAGAATGATCTCAGATAAGTGAGGAATAGCACTGTCGAGCCATGAGGCGGAGGATTCCTGGATGGGGACGAACAAAGATAACATCAGATCAGTCACCAGATCAATCTTCATACGCAGCGACAGGAACGTACAGATGAACGTTAAGATTAAACACGACTGCCCGGTACTAAAGACGCTTTCCAAAAATACATTATACAATGACTTCTGACAGATAGACAAAGATCACAGCGCCCAAATTACTCCAAAGACTATTTTTACCCTCGTCCCTGGAAAAACAAAAACCTAGAGGATTAAGTATAGGAGCACATGTTGTTCCAATTGAGGGTAAATATCTGAATGCCCATTACACCAAGGCAGTTCTTCCTGACTCTCGGTTTGACCTTAAAGGCAAGTCATGACTTCAAAGACCCAGGCCAGGACATTCTTCCATAAACAATGGCATCCTGTTGTCCACCGAGGTGACAAACAGATGTTTTAACTGAAGCAAGGGGCGGACGCTGCACAGGGGAAAGGAGCGTTTGGGTGGGTCACAGAGATGCCCTTTGGAGCCAAAGCCCTGTTTGTCCGTCTGCCCCCATGCCCGCTCCAGAAGAACCCATTCTTCAGAATCTCTTATGTTTGGAAATTTGTAGGCTAGAGATGGTGTTTAATTGATTAAAACATACTCCGAATCTAGCTCAAAACAGGACGTGACATTTTGGGAATCTGGGAATAAGGATTTAATAAGAAAAATGCCATACTAATAAAAATAAAATGAGGTTACACTTTATTTTATGGTGTCTTTGTTACCAGTAATGCATTACAATTTTGGGTTACTCTATGAAAAACTACCTTATTGAGTTAGGTTTTATGAAAAGTAACGCAAGTTACTTTTGCATTACTTTTTGTCACCTGGTCTTGGCTTGCTTATATATTTTTTAATAACGAAAGTTTTATTTTTGGCACTTTTTCACATCACAAGTGAAGCCTCAGACTGAAGGAAGAACTCCGTCTCTGTACCTCACTCCCGATTTCTTCCAACACAGGGACAGGAGAGATGTTAGTGAATAAATGGGAAAACATAAGAACTTATTTAAAAAAATTAATTTAGATATTTAATTTAAATATTTAATTGTACATTTATTAATGCATTACTTTACTAGTTAAATATATATAATGTGTAACAATGAAACCATAAAATAAAGTGTTACCTAAAATGATTTGAAAAAAAGAAAGAAAAAAAAAACAATCTTAGAACTGTAATTGTGGTTTTCTGTTTCCCATTTAATGCCATAAACATGAAACAAGTTGACAACCACGTATGTTACTCGAACATGGAAAATGTTGACGTTACTGGATATTTAGGAATAACTGCAAGAAAAAAAGTTCTAGCATGCTTTATAGTTATATCATAACTAATATCATATATCTTGCTGACAACAGGGTTATTGTTAACTAAAACTAAACAAAACTTAGAACTTAGTTAGGTTTATGTAGAAGAACTAAAATTACTAACTGGAAATTAGTTCAAATCTAACGCTAAAACTGAAATAAAAATATATTAAACCTAAAAGGTAATTAAAAAAGCACATAACAAAACTAAAATCTAAACTAAAATTAAACAAAATCTGAAAATACAAAAAATACAAAAAAATTTAATATCTGAAATATTAATATAAATATAAAAACTGACTTTTTTATTTATTTAACAGAACAGGTGTGCGTTTAAAAAAAGGAAAAAAAAGTTCTGTGGTAACCAACCGTTATCAATGCTATCGATGCTTTCAGAAAAAGCCCCCCGTGTTAGCAGGAGAAATCTTTGTGACTTACCAGCTCATTGAAGAGTGTTTTTAGGTGCTTTCCTTCATCACGAAGGCGTCCAGCCATCCTCTTCCTCATTTTGAGCGATGTGCAGATGATTCTTCCCCTCATGATGGCCCGCACATATTCGGTCATCACACGCCGGTGCACCTCCCCAACCAGGACCTAAGAGAACAGATCAATCTTATTTGAAACAGATCAATCTTATTTCACCCTGAAGTGCTTTATATTGGGATAATGACTGGTTGACATTATATAATGGTACATTATCCATGGCTAAATCGACAATTAGACATACAGTTGATTTGAGCTGAAATAGTTTTATGTAAAAAGAAAAGGATGAGAGATCTATATAGGTTTAAAGCAGTAATCGTGCAAAAATATTTGTGATGAACCAATACAATACAATTCTTTATAATTAAAGAATCAAAGCATACTTGACAAAGCATTGAAACACGTTTTTAAGAGTCATTTATGATAAATTTGCAGATTGAGGGAAGAAATCATCTTAGTTTACCTCATAAGGTGGATTGTCCATCCTGCGAAACTTCTTAAAGTGCTCTTTTATGAGCGCCTCGATTTGCTCATAAGGCTCAGTGTTGCTCAGCCATTTTCGTTTAATCAGCTTATCAAATAAGGGCTATGTGAAATGAGACAGAACGATCTTGATTAGAAATGACATACACAGTACACTCTGGAATGTACTATATTTGCCTTCACCAGGATGTTAGTGCTTTCATATTTAGAGTCAAGAGAGTGCGGCTAACTTCCTGTTTGAGTCCCATCTTGGTAAAAAAGGATGCAGCGAAACTATGTGGCCCATGAGAGCTGGTAATGCCAGTCTCTACAGCAGACACTGAATACTGTTCGGCGTCAGGCCAGAAACATCTAATTCACTAGTGTTTTTCACATAGTGCTGTTATTTTAGTGTCTGAGAGCCAGGGTAGCGGTGCAAAACAACATCCTTGAGAACAGCCCATAGGGGAAATGCTGATAAGATATTCTTTATATTCTTGGACAGGGACGCATGATAAACATAAGGTATTGAAAAATATGCGTGCGTGCATGTCTATGTGAGGAAGTGTGGGGTGATCTGTGGCAGCCTCACCCTGATATGTTCAAAAAGTCTGTCGTTCAGCACTCGCACACTCAAGCTGACTATCCTGTCCAGAGCTGTGTTGGCTCTACGAATCGAGTCCTCGCTGGTCAAGGGGTCACACTGGCCACAACGCTCCACAAAGCTCCTAAACACAGCAGTTTATATTATAAAAACACTAGAATAATTAAAAAAAATATATAATGGAAATAAAGGATTTTGAGGAAGCCTACCTGAATGTTGGACAGCAGTTGACAAGAGCGATGGTTTTAGCGATGTAACCGTCTTCATTTATCTCACAGTTGTTTACGAGCATCTCATGAAACATCTCCACCTTTCTCTGAAAACTGCAGCAAAAACAATGCATTTAAGAATGGCATGTAGTTAGTATGGCACATTATCTAACTGAAGAATGAACATTTATTTATCTAACAAATAAAATAAATTTTTAGTCATTGCTAGCCAATCATGGGTTATAATTTGGGCTTCTAACTTGGAACCCCATATAAAGCCTATTACATAGTAAAACAGTAAGTTTGTGAACTATTATGCCTAATAAAAAAGGAATATATTTAAAATACATTTATTTCATACTAAGTATAGTTGAAATATATTAACATATTTACTTAAATATCGATAGAGATTTTAATGAGATCTATAATATGGGTTAATATTTGTGCACACTGGATATTTCTTAATATTAAGCCTAAAATGTGTTTAATGTCTTTAAATGCAAGATATTTGAAGTGTACATTAAGATTATATGCCATAGCTCCACTTTAGCATGATCAAATTTACTTTGGTGTATCTTTAGTTGGACTTCTGCACAATTAAACTGCAAAATACGTTTTTCCAATTTAGCACACTTTAAGTATACCAGTATAATATACCAAATTTTAAACTGCAGGTTATTTTTTTTTAAGTACATACACATGTAACTGTATTTTTAAAATACTTGAAATAGATGTATATTACAATTAAAAATCTATTAGAATATGTGTTGAATGTTGTTTATTCTTTTGATGGCAAAGCAGAATTTTCGGCATCATTAGTCCAGTCTTCAGTGTCACATGATCCTTCAGAAATCATTCTAATGTGCTGATCTGCTCTTTAAGAAACATTTTCTAATACTATCAATGTCGAAAACTAAATATTTGCTACTAAATGCAAAAATTTTGTCTCAACTGTAATATTTTTCTACGATTAACACAAAGTTCAATATGTATTAGAAATAAAAACAATTATTTGTAACGCTCTAGGATTATTTAGTGCCACTTTTGATCAAGTTAATGCATCTGGCTGAATAAAAGTATTAATTTCTGACTCCAAACATTTGAATGGCATATTTCAAGTGTCACTTTCCCACCTGTACAGGAAATCTGCCAATCCGTTGAGACTGCATTGAGCAACACGTGAACCCAAATCGCTGTTTACGGCTGCAGATTTCTCAAGGTCTTCTTTAAGCCTCTATAATAAAAAATATAAGAAATATGTTATTTACACACCAGCAAAAACTAAGTGAATTCAAATCCGTTACAAAACTCTTGAAACATCTTGCTCAATGCTACGTCACTCACCAAACAAAAGAACTATTTTCTGATTTCCATAATATCAATCATGACCACTAGGGTGCAATACATAGCCTGCAAAAACAATGTGCTGTAATGGAAACATGCTCACAATGGGAAATGCTTGTTTATTTTGCTTCCAGCTAGGAGACGATTTACTTGTTACACGGAGGTGCATGGATGCCATTCGGCAGGTCTTACATTTTGTTCCAACAACAGACCCAGTGTCTAAAACCTGCTGCAAATACTGCAGACGGCCAGGAACAGTGGGCCATTATACACTAAATCAATACTGAGAAAATGTATTAAAGAAACGTGATATCACATGCTCTGACCCCATTCGCAAGCACAATGTCCTGTTTTATAGAAATGAGCATAAATGGTCCCTGTGCTGACCTGAATAACAGTGTGAGCCAGAGGTAACTGATACTCCTCGATGTTCAGGGTGTCCAGCCATCTCTTTTCCTCCTCCTCCAAAACCTGAGACAGCTCATTGGTCACTTTCCCCTGGAAAACACAACATTTCAACACGCTGGTTATAAGCGTCCTTGCTGTGAGAGGGGACGGCAATATTGGGGCCAGTATTGGGTATAAACGAAACCATAGCATCCATAAAGAAGCAATGCAACCCATATTCAAGACATACATTTTTAAACCAATGTCACTATTTTAGAGATGGGCTTAAGGATTATTAAAAGACCGTACATTGATGCTGCTTAATGAGAGAAGGAGAAAGATATGTTGTCAAACTGACTCCTATTGTGTAGTGCTCATTGTAGACAGGAAAACCGTGCGTTGACCCTGAAATGCCGTACTCTAATTGACCGCGCAGGTTGCAATGACCAGCCATCTCTTTAAATGGACAGGATGTGCCGTTTTTTCAAGGTACACTGAAAATGCTAGAAGATACTTGGGTGACGAAGACTGGGAATTTGGGTTCTTACCCTGACTGAGTTGAGGCAGTCAAGCTGGAGTTTTTCCACCGTCTCGGCCGGCAGCAGTGGGCCGAGCTGCGAGAGGTTAATGGGTGTTGTTATGGTGACTGTTCCAAGGACATCTCTGCAGCAACAACAGGAAGAGCAAATCACAAACTGAGTCTGGACTTCACTCATAAGGAAACATTGAATTATGAAGGAACAGGAATGGGAAGGTACATGAGTGGCTTTCACCTCACTCATATCAACCAGAAGCTATTTATAACAATCTGTTTTAGGTTTGCTGTTGCTGTATGTGGCTTGACAACTGAATACAGCCAGTAATACTTCACAATACAAACTACAAAACAGGTTATCGCTACTGTACATTGCCACCAGGATATACTTTTTTTTGGTTGGTTGGATAAAAACAAAAAACATGGAATCTCTTATTCTCACAAGAGCTGCATTTGATCAAAATTATGAAATATTATTACAATTTGAAATAACTCTTTTCTATTTAAATGCATTTTAAAATGTAATATATTCCTCTGATGCAACGCTGACTTATTCCAGCCTTCAGCGTCACATGATCATTCAGAAATGATTCTAATACGCTGATTTGATGCTCAAGAAACATTTCTTGCCATTATCAGCATTGAAAACAGCTGCTTAATATTTTTGGAAAACTGTTATACATGTTTTTAGGAGTCTTTGATGAATATAAAATTCAAAAGAACATTTATAAGAAATAGAAATCTTTCGGAATGGTATAAATGTCCTTACTGTCACTTCAGATCAGTGTAATGCATCCTTGTTGAATAAAGTATTAATTTCCTTAAAAAATACATATTGACACCAAACCTTTACTCTAAATGAAACAAAATTGTCTGTAAAAATCTGTTCAGTCTTTTTAACTTCACTTCAACACTGAACTGAAGATTGAGATATTTTGTATAGTTTTCCTCCCAAATTTAAACATGACAAAAAAACCATAAAACATATCCATATGAATAAATAGGCTAAATCAAAGTCTTCTGAAGTAATATCGCAGGTTTATACGAAGAACCACCTGAAATTGAGTTGCCAATCACAAATCTTTAACTCTCAAATTTAATTTATGTACATACTAAATTCAAATGTGTGGTTTTACTGAGACGAAACTGTATCAATGGGTCAAACCTGACACGTAATATTTGAATATGTCTTTAGAAGGGACCACTTTTAAAGTACTTTCTGGAACTTGAAAGCTCTTGTTGTCACTCTTTGGTTTATTTGTATTCACAGTGTTTTGAGGGAGCGATCCTAGTCAAACTGCTGGTGTTTACCTTTTGTAAATGTTGTAGAGCCAGTCTAGCAACGAGTATATATCAGTGATCTGCAGATCCCCATTAGTGATAGACTGGAGACGACGGGTAACAGCCTGATGGTAGCTCTGTGTGTACACTTGGAAGGAGTCATATTCCACGGGATAAACAGACACCACGTTACGCCGAGCCGCTCCGAGGTCCTCCACCATACGCACTCTTAGTTTATCCAGGTAGGCCGCGAGCTCGCCCGCCCGTGCTTCTGCATGCTGGGGTAAGTTTGCATCAGCCAACTCGACCACCGCTTCCCTCCAGCGCTTCTTGAACTCCCTCGGCCGTGGGCCTCCTGGAGCGGCTCCTTCACTCTGAGCCCAGTCCCGATCGGCTTGCTCCTCCTGCTGGAGCACCTGCACCACCAGGCCCAGGTTGGGTCCGGCGGTGGGGCTACGCAGAGACTCCCTCACCACGTCCCACAGCTCTTTCTGCAGGGCCTCGTACAGCAGCTCCACATCTTTGGCTTTGCGCCGACTGCTGTCTTTGCTGCTGGGGCTGCTGAAATCCTCCGTCCCCCCTGCCGTCGGGGATTCGGCCTCCCTACACTCCTGCTCCAGCTCCAGAATGTGAGTGTCGGCCAAAAACAAGTCTCTCTTCGTCACCAACTGCAGGATCTCCAATACTGACAAAACAGAGATAAAGAGTTCATGCAATAGACACACAGCAGAGACTGAATACTTCTTTCAGTAATTTTTTTGTCTTTCTTATGTTGTTACAAACAGTTCACTGATATATTTCCATGGAACTCATAAAAAATGATTTGTAAAAGTATCTATAAAGAATATAAAAACAGTTATAAAGTACAAAAAAATAAAGGTTGCCCTTTATCTGAAAACACTTGTGGATTTAATTATTATATTATATTATATTATATTATATTATATTATATTATATTATATTATATTATATTATATTATATTATATTATATTATATTATATTATATTATATAACAAATAACTCTATAAATATTATTAATAAACAGCATAACAGTATATCATATGGGTCTATTTAGATTTTTTTTTATTAATATATATGTTCCAAGTTAAAAAAGGAACATTAAATATAGATTTAGTGACATGAAAAAAATATAATTACATTTTTAATCACAATTACAGCACAAAATTCATGATTGTGATTCGTGACAGGCCTAGCCATAGGCCATATTTGATTTGAGAGCTGCAGGGAAGATGGAAATAATGACAAAATAATGATAAATAAACATTTTTTTGGGGCCAACACTTCATTTAATCTCTCAGTAGCATCATATTTATGTAACCAATACACCTGAAATGAGCAAATTTAACTTTAAAAACTAATTTAACTACTTTTAGAGAACCTGATAGCTACACAATCAAAGCAGACACCTGAAGGAGGATTTACTTCAGACATTGTTTTGGAGGAACAACACTGATTTCCATTTATGCTTTGATATCCAAAGAAGTTTTGGAAATGTTCTCATCATAATGTTTCACTTACAACGCAGCACATGGTGCTATTACTACTTATATAGTCTGAACATACAATTTATGATTTATTGTATGTAAATTAGTTATTTCTAATGCAGTATTTCTTAACCAGGGAGTCGGGACCCACTAGGGTGCCTCATCAAACTGCTATTAAAACATGACAAAACAACAAAATAATCGGCCCAATAGACATTTTCATAATGCGTATATGTATTTCTAAATATGCCAAGCTCTTAAATATTTTATTGGGAAGAAATTGTGAGTTAAAAAAATAAATAAATTCATTGTCCAGTAAACCATGAAAACATGAAAAACCATAGATCAGTCGAATATAGTTGTGGACAATGTGGGTCTGAGAACAACTGGTGAATAAAAATGAATACGGGAACATTATTTTGGCCAGTCAATAAAGTTCTTCAGAATTCCCCCATTTGTAGATTTCACGCCATTAAAACCTAAAACATAAATGCAATATATCTTCCAGATGGTCAAAAGGACTGCCAATGCACTCGGCTGGCTATAGTCTATGATGATCTCACTTGTGTTTCTTACATGTAGCAGCACTTTTTGACATTCCAAAGAAATCTTTGATGAAGCAGACGGGCTCTCACTGAGGTCAGCGCTCACACCCATCCTTCATCATTTCCAGTCCTTTCCTTTGGGATGAACACATTTACTTGGGCTAACAAATTGGTTGGATTACTAGCGATAGATTTTGACAAGCTTCAAGTATTCAATCATTAATTTCATACATATTACATATTACATCAGTCTATAATATATGATGTATATACACTGGTGACTGAAAGTTTGGAATAATGAAGTATTTGTTAAAAAACATAGTAAAACCAGTTATTTTGTGAAATATTATTGCAATATAAAATAGCCGTTTTCTATTTCACTATATTTTTCAAAATGTAAATTATTCCTCTGTTATATGACTCTGTCATATGATTCTTCAATTCTTATATGCTCATTTGGAGCTCAAGAAACATTTATTATTTTTTTCAACACTGAAAACAGATTTATTTGCTTAATATTTTGAGTAAAACGTGATACACTACAGGGTAAGTAAAAAAAAATTCAGCATTGCTATCACAGGAATAAATAAAAATTTTTATATATTAAAATAGGATTAAAATAACAGCTGTTCAAATTTTTTTTACAATTTTTCACAATATTTGTTTTACTGTATTTCTTTTACAAATAAAGGTGCACATAAATGAACTTCTTTAAAAACATTTAAATCTCTTGATTATTCCAAACTTTTGACCTCCAATGCATATCATTTTAATAAATGATACATATATAATGTACTTCTACTCTTCTGTTCATTTCTTTCAGACCATTTTCAAGATGTATCTGTCACAAATCAGCTGTGCAATAATTGTCCCCTCTGTTGAGTTCTTCCTCAGAACACTGAATGGACCGTAAGGGGCTCATTGCGGTGCTGAGTTGCCCATTTATTTCCTGTGACTTCCTGACCTTTTCTTAGAGGGAAGGATGCGGGGGTGTTTGGTTGGCGCCTGACTCATCTGTCCCTATCCCTATCGAGGATGGACTGTCCTGTAATGCCTCGACAGACCCCACACCCTTCTCAAGCGTCCCGTATAATAACAGCCCGAGTGTGCCAGTCCATCGGAAGGAGATCTAAATATAAAACACAATACCGCCAGGGTTATCGCTAACACAGACGGGGGACGAGGTGGAAAAATTAATGTGCTCCCTGTTAAAAATTCACTTCCTCTGCAACTCATTCACGTGAAAATTCCTCCACCCAAGAAAAACATGTCACTGTATCATCTCATTGACTTTGAGACCCGACTGCTGACGTTCATACCTGAAGGGAGAAAAGGTCGACCCTGCAAGCTTCGGTCTGAGAGGAAGAATTTCAAATTTGTCTCCCTTCTAACTGATGAATGAGAATTTGAAAACTATTGACCATGCCCCACAGGAACTTGAATAGGAATTGGAATAACAGGAATTGGTTTTTACTGAATTGCAGTTCAGAGAAACTCAACAGGTAATTGCATTCCGGGTAATAAACTGTAAAAATCTGTTTGCATGCCTCAAAAACCCTTACATTTTAAGACTTTTTCAAACATTTTAGTTGTAAAATAAGGTTGTGTGTGTGTTACAATATATATGCTTATAAACACTTGTGCATTGCAACTGATATACCATTCAGAAAGTCAGTACGATTTGTTTCAAAGAAATGTTTCTATTTCAAATAAATGCTTTTCTTTTGAATTTAACAGTCATCAAAGACTGTATTAAAATGTACCATGGTTTTTACAAAATATGAAGCACCTCAACTATTTTCAACACTGAAAATTATATGAAATGTTGTCTGCACATCAAATCTTATTAAATGCCTATTAAAATGAAGGATCATGTGACACTGAAGACTGGAGTAATTGCTGCTGAAAATAAAGCTTTGCCATCACAGGAATAAGTTACATTTTAGGATATATTAAAGTAGAAAAAGTTATTTTAAACTGTAACAATATTTAACAATAATATAATATATATACAGTACAGACCAAAAGTTTGGAAACATTACTATTTTTAATGTGTTTGAAAGAATTTTCTTCTGCTCATCAAGCCTGTATTTTCTTTCAAAAACATAAAAATAGTAATGTTTCCAATGTTTGTACTGTATATATATATGTATGTATGTATGTATATATATATATATATATATATATATATATATATATATATATATATATATATATATATATATATGTATATATGTATGTATGTATGTATGTATATATATATATATATATATATATATATATATTTTTTTTTTTTTTTTTTTTTGTAAAAACACACTAAAAACTACATGGCTTTCAACATCTGGACCATTGCGTTTCCTATATTAAAGGCTATCATTCTAAACAAATGCATATATAAGTATATATATCTATATGCGTTTGTTAAGAATGATAGCCTCTAATATAGGAAACGCAATGGTCCAGATGTTGAAAGCCCATGTACTAGTTTAAATGTGTTTTATCCCACAGTCATTAAAATGCGGACCTTTGCCAGTAACTCGCTGAGCTGTGGAGAGGACAACACTAGTTCTTTGTTTCCACAGTCTCACGCACTAAATTCATGGTGTGGAACATGCTTGATTTAAGCATAGACATGCCACCACCCTTTCTTAATGAAAACCACAGGGACTAAACTGTTGCCTTTTAAGGGCACGCATGGCACATATGCTACACATATATCCCAACCACAACTTCCAAAAGGACATAACACTGTTTGCTTTTGGCTGAGGATTTAAAAGGTGGAGGCTGATAAGCAACTCGACCCAAAAAATCTGACTAAGCAAGATATCCGCTAACATAGGTCCAACACACCTGCACAACCAACACCTCTCAGCAGGACCAATCAGCCATAACAAGGAAAAGATTAGCCTGGATTCTAGGAATGTAGCAGAACATGATCTGTTCTTTGTCGTGCCACAGGTTCAGGACCATTTTCCATTAACCCTCTGTGTTTCAGAGTCAAAATCACCCACCTATCAAGTCGGATCAGGAGAAAACCAAAGAACTTGAGAAATGGCAGCTCACATAAACTCCCGTTCTCATTTATTCACTTCCCCTATTTAATGCTCAGCATGTGCAGAGTAGACATATTTTCCCCAGAAGTGAAATATTTAATAAGTGGAGGATGATTGTATTTCCTGCCTCTGCCTTAGCAGCGCAGATGGGTCGAACGATACTGAGCCCGTCCTTTAGGAATTCCACATGCTAAAATTTTGTTTCAATGTCCAGGCCCAGTGAGGCTTCCAAGCGACAACTGGGCTCGCCTGCCACTGGAGACCTTTAGGTCAGGATTTAAAGTGATCACATGAGCCCCTCTCAGGACAGAACGGTCCCACTCCTTCCATAATTTATTTGGACATGGCCAACGTCAACAGAACAATCCTAAATTGGACCATTTGGAAAACGCGAACTCCACCTTACCCTAAGCACTACCCTGCTCTCACTTAATGCTTGTTGGTTTATTTGACATGCATGAACAAATCCTCCTTCCAAATGTTGGACAATAGCTGGATAAGGTGGAAGTGTTGGCTATTCATTTCACAAGTGACTCTGCCAGTTGGCATGCAGGAATATTTGCTATCATAAACGGGAACGCATTGATTGCAAACATTCCACTCAGATACTGATTCCATGGCGGGCATGACAGAATGGTTCACAGCTGTAGTTATGGCTTATGGTTAGAGGTTACGGCTCGTAATTTGGCGAGGTCTGGAAATCATTCACTAGTATGAGGGGTAAACGCCCTTCTATATGGCTTCTTTATCAATTCAGTCATGTCATCTTACACTCTGCCTATCCCAAAGACAACTAAATGGTTTCAGACCTGAGTGATACCAGCCATCTGAATGCAACGTAGACCTTGCTCTCTGAACTCACAGCAAAGCAACAGTGAGGTTTAGTTGCAACATGTTTTGTGTTCCAAGAACAATTGTTGCAACATCATGGAAAGGATAGTATTATTGTAAAAAAACCCCCAAAAAAAACACAAATTTATTTGGTATTAAAATTATTAGGGATGCCTTCGACTAAAGATTTTATGGTTGACTAGTAGTCATTAATTTTAAGCATTAGTCGACTAATTGCAATTATTTAAATAATTAAAATAGCCTAATAAGCACTCAAGCACATGCTCAAGCTTGGCACAGTACACCGGCAGAAGTAATGATCATGATTGTGTCAGTGAAAAACAGTAAGGACACTGAACTTCAATTTTTATAATTTGATAAACTAGCGCTTTCTTTTTTCTTAGTTTAAGAGGTGAACTCCGCGACACCGCAGTAGTGATGCACCTTGTTTCATACTGATTACATAATCTGAGAAAATTTGTTTTCCACTTTAATTGGTTCATTTGAAAGTAGACATTTCACTCTCTGTAGATATATTTGTAATGTCTGTAAGGCAAAGATATAAACAGAGTTTCGCTCTCAAGTTCACAGAGACGACAAAAAGTGTATCCGGTTTGCCTTCTTTATTTTACAAAAGTGCATTTTGTTGTTATTGCGAGCGCACACAAATAAACTTAGAGTCTTATCAGATTTGAAAGATGTATTACACTTATCTAAATGACCAAAAATGACAGAATATTAAGAGGAAGTGAGAGCATGCGGTGCCTTAGTTTATATAAATAAGATCAATTATAAGTTATTATATATATTTTAGTCTAAAATTGTTTAAAAAAATGGCACAGGAAGTAATGGCATTGAGAATGTTTTGACAACTCCTACTCAAGTGAAATCTGATCTGGTTTAGCAGAAGTTGACAATTTACAGTTGAAACACCTCCATGAACAGAATTCACGTTCTGTTCTTTGCTCCATTTTCTTGATCTTCTTGGATGTGCAGTGACCGAGGCATGTGTGCCCTTACACATTATCTGAAGCATTACTTTTACATTTCATCTTTCCTATGCCCCCATATGTTCAAATGCATCGTTTGTGAAGATGTTTGATAACATTCTTCAAAAAAGGCTCTCTGTGAATTAAATAATTAAAGATTTGATTATCATTCACTCAGGAATGTGGGACCACTTGAGAACAGCTGGGTGGATGGAGCAATGCTTTCTTTTGTCACAACACTTATGCCTGCAAAATAAATGGGAAGAAGGACTTTATTTTTGCTCATACGCAACAACTTTTCTTGAATACTTAGGAAACCACAAAAACAGACTAAACTGAGAAAAAAAGTGTTCATCATTGGCATCTGATCAGTGTGTGAACAAAAATGCTCTTCACCCAAATAACAGATAAATCAAAAAGTGTCTGGTGGTCTCTTCAGCTGAGAGTTGCTAACTTGGAAATCCACATGACTGTTGCGGGAGGTCACCAGAAGATTTCCCGTCAACATAATGTGGCTAAATACACAAATAAAAAATGATTTTTTGCTGTGTCAGCTGGGAAATGCAAAGCAGCAAGAGACACCAACACTGTCCCCCCTGCTGAAACAAAGCAAAGACATGACCAAACATGACACTGTGGGGCACATTCAGTTCCCTTTTGCGCAGATTCCTCTTTTATCATGTTCCATGCAGCATTAACACCAGGAGAAAAGATTGATGGTTTAAATTTGACAGCCCCCTATAGCCCGTATGGTGAAAACAGCAGAAAATTCTTGAAAATCAGCTAAAATGCATGCCACCCTGACAGGCATCTTCCCTGATCTTTCTGCAAAATTTAGTTCCAACTCTAATCAAACACACATGAACCTGTTAATCAGAGTCTTGCTTAAAATGATTGTGTTATTATGTAAGAGCAGGGCTGAAACTAAATTATATAAAGTTGAGCACACAATGAACTCTGTTGACTGTTAAACAAATGCATAAGCAACCGCTAATACTTGTAGAAATGTTTGCAAAACAGTCCAGGCCTGTGACGATAGCAACTACTGCTAACTCGATGTTCCCGATCTTGCCCTTCACAACCATCCTTTATGCCAATATTCTTTAAGCAATAGACCCTGCAAGTTGTTGCTGGTTTTGAACCTTATCTCTCCTTGTCTTGCAGTAAAAAGCCTGAAACCCGAGCATGCAATCATGTGCAAATTCCTGTCTTGCATGTACCATGCTCATGCAGAATAAGCTTAACAATCAAGCTCTGGTAGAGTACAGTTGTGGTCAAAAGTTAAGAAACAAAAGCATTAAAGACTGTACATTGATAGTTTAATTAATTAGCAGATAATTCAATGTTTAATGCCATCACAGTCTATTAAGATTGTTTGTATACTATATACTAAATACTTACACTTACATAAACAATTACAAAACAACTGTTATAAATAGTGTTTACTTATTTTTATGTACCCTGTGAGGAATGTGAGTCTATGAGTTGCTGAATGGTTACTCTACAAATGCACAGCTAATATTCAATTAACTGTTTACCTGAAAGTGGCTCCCTGGGTTTGACCTCAGGCACCTCCTCCACCGGCTCCTCCTCGGGCCCCTGAGATGAATGGTCCTGCATGGACTCCCTCTTCATCTTGCCCTTGCCCACCATCTTCAGGAAGGAGAGTCGGCGACTGGTGGAGTCAGCATCCGTTTCTGAGCACAGGTCACCATTAGTCAAGCTATCCTTGCACTTTCCCGCCATTCTATAGAAGAAGAAAGTTGATGAGGAGAAGCATGAGTGTGGGGAAGTGGGGGAAGTCGTGGCCTAGTGGTTAGAGAGTTTGGCTCCTAAACCTAAGGTTGTGGGTTCGAATCTTGGGCCGGCAATACCACAACTGAGATGCCCATGAGCAGGGCATTGAACCGCAACTGCTGCCCACTGCTCCGGGTGTGTGTTCACAGTGTGTGTGTTTAACTTATGGGTTAAATGCAGAACACACATTTTTAATGACATATCCTTAAAAAGGCCAATTTTTGGACTGCATTTATGAAGTATAATGTAATTAACTCATTAATCAACAGTTAAGGAATCATTAAGAGGAAACGAAAGCCATCATACCGTAGCAAGCTCCCTTCTGAGCTCCGTCGGCCCTTCTTCTTCCTCTGCATGGGTGAGGCTGAACCTATAGAGCCCTGTGGGGAGGGGGCGTCCTTTCCCTTGCTCCTGCTAGACATGCGTAAGTTCTTGCCCAGTTTTCCTAGCGTCTTGAGAGGAGAGACCCCTTTCATGCGTTCCAGGGTGCCTTTGATGGATCCTCCCTTCCCTGATCCTCCACGGCGCACCTCATTAGCCTCATTTTCATCCTCCTCATCCTCAAACGGGTTTCTGTCCCGGGGCACATGCCCATCCAGAAGTGAGCCTCCGTTGCTTCTGGGCCAGTCCTCGTCAGAGCCAGGCTCCTCAAATGGATTGAGGTTAAGACTCATTTTTCTGAGAATGTACTCACTACGTGTAGTCGACAAGTCCACGCTAAACCTGCCTCCCTTCAGCCGAGACGGGAGGTTCTTAAGGACAGGCATGGTTTCGCTGGGAGGATATATGCTGGAAGAGAGATAAAAAAATTAAAGGAATATATTTCAACATCACCACTACCAGTAACAACTGAGTAATGAATTAGAGATGCATTCTGACTCTGTTTATACACACAGGAAATTACTGCCACATGGGCCAGTACAAAGGCATTCATCCATGATGCTGCTATTACCTTCTTTTATTTTTTTTTATGAAAATGTTCCTTCAACTTCAACAACAACTTGTGAAACAGTTTCAATAGTGTCTGATATGTAGTGTGGGTAAATGACATATCATCTATTCATTTATTTAAAATACAGTTAAGTTTTTTGGCACATTTACTTAATACTTAAGTATGGCTTCACATTAATTGGAATATATATATACTTCTGTTCAAAAGTTTGGGATAACAATAAAAAAAATTAATTAATTAATTAATAATTAATTAATTAAAAATAATGAGAGGTTATTGTGACTTTTTATCTCAAAATTGCATGTTATAAACTCAAAATTCTGACTTAGTTTTCTCAGGATTGCAAGATATAAACACGCAAATGCAAGAAAAAAAAAATTCTGTCTTCATGACAAGCAATTGAAAGCTATAGTCAGAATTGTGAAATATAAACTTGTCATTTATATATCATAATTCTGACTTTACAACCAGCAACTGCGAGTTTATATGATGCAATTCTGAAAAAAAAGTAAGAATTGCGAGATGTAAACAGAATTGTGAGATAAAAAGTCACAAATAACTTTTTTTGTTTTTTGGCGGAAACAGGCTTCTTTGATATCAATACTTCTTTATTAAGCAGGAGTAAAAAAAAAAAAAAGATCAGTAAAGACAAATGTTTTTGTTAAGTTAACTCTCCATTCATCAAAAGAGTATCATGGTTTCTACAAAAATATTCAGCAGATATTAACATTAAGCAGAATTATTTTTCTAATAGAAAAGCGAATTCCAATAGAAAACGAATTATAAAACTAATTATAAAAAATATAATTTACATTATAATATTTAAGTGTATTACTATTTTTACTGTATTTTTGATCAAATAAATGCAGCCTTGTTGAGCATAAGACTCTTCTTATTTGTTCTTTTCTTTGATGAATGACACATGTACCGCACTCAGCCCCATTTAATTTTACTGACGCACATCTACTCAATATCAACATAACATCAGCATAGCAAACAGCATTACACAACAGAGATATCTGATCTGACAGTTTTCTGTGAAGGTGTACTTATTTTATGATGGGTAGAATCAGAAGCACACCCTTTGGTTAATCTTGAAGAGAACCTTTGATGTCGGCTCTGCCTACATTGCCAGTGTAATAAAATATTTGTTAAACTCAATTGGAAGTAAAATTACACATACAGCCTTAAGAATAAGAACAAACTTATTCTGGCTATAGGACAAGCAACCCAAACTTATATCTGACACGCCTGAACATATGAAATCTTGTGTTAATAAACAAAAGGAGGCTTCAACTTGATGAACCGAGTCTATTTCAAGAAAACATGTTTGCCTCTTTCAAAGGCTTCTTGGCTAGAATAGCCCTCTTGGATATTTATGGCTATTAGAGGAACAGCGCTGAATCACTTCCGGTTTACTAATTTGTGTATGCGTGTGTGTGTGTGTGTGTGTGTGTGTGTATACAAGGGGGCCGATACTTAATGAATGATTAACTTTGGGTTAACAGCCGTCTACCTGGCTTCCTCGCGATAAAAACTACTTTCTGCCATTTAAAAAAAAAAAAAAAAAAAAATTATATTACGACATGTTTCTGAGATCAAAGTCATCTTCCATACAGAAGCTTGGAGACCAATTTAAGTGTGTAACAGCGAACAAGCTTTAAATTCCTAGAGAGGGTCTATTGTTTGTGGCTTCCTACCTCTTTTAAATAATTATGTCTGCATGACTTTTCCATATGGGTCACCTACCATTCAGGGCTTATTATTTCATGATCATTTACACTGGAAGACGTGTGCATGGTCATGAACATAATGAAAGTGGCTGGCAAGATATTTCACAGAAAATCGGTGGGGAAACAACATTGACAAGTTTCATTGAATGCACAGAAAAGCACAGAAACGTGTTTTACAGAAGAGAGAAAGTCTTAACGATTTGGAACGAAATAAGGTTGGTGATGATGAGAGGCGTTTAATTTTTAACCTGACTTCATCAGTAGGATTTAATTATTAGACAAGAAGGAAATTTACATAGCAAATGGAGTGAATGAGAAATAGAACATAAGTTACACAGCTGCTTAACCACAGTGTTCATTTATGTTTAAACTGTTTAACAGGGGATTAACAAATTAAGTTTATGAGTTAATAAGAAAAGATGAGACAGAAATGTCTCACAGCAATTGAAATTCCACTGGAAATCATCTTCTCTCTAAACATTCCCACTGAAATTCCAGCTCTAATTATAAACGGTACACTGGAGCCAATATGGAAAGTCGGGTTAGATCACTGGGTGAGATATAAAAGCCATTCTACCGCTTTCCCAGACCAACTCCTCTTCCTGTCTCATACAGGTAGGGGACAAAAGGGACAGGTCCCCCGCAGTACAGCCAATGGCAGTGGCATTCTCTAATAAGTGGATAACTGGATAAATCAGACAAGTAATCTATATGTCACTGTAAAAATAGGTTGTTAATTTGTCATCTGTGTATTATGGGAGGGCATAATAGTGCCTGTATATTTTTACAACAGACAAAGACAAAATATTAAATATAAAATACTGCAATGAACATTAACTAAATAGAAACTGTAACACAAAACTCTCTAAAGTAGATTACAGCTAACAAAAAAATAAGCAAATTTTACTGGCTAAAGTCATCAATTAGATAGTATTTTACAGTAAAATTATATATAATGTGATATTAAAAGGGTAATTCACCACTTGACTGACAAGGGTTTAAATAAAAGTCTATGTATATGCAGTAGAAACATGATTTTCTTTAAAATCAGTGTTACATAAAAGCGAGAAACAGAGAAAAGGGGCTGTGGTGAAAAAGGTAGGAAAACTTCAATGCCCATAATGCATTGGGCTTCATCAGCCTAACCAGGAGCAGGGATACAAAAAATGCAGCAGAAGTATGAGCTGTGGTTTTCACAAAAACTCTAAAGCTGTATTAAAAAAAAAACATTTTCAGCCAGATGGCATGTTTGGAGACTTCTCCAGACGGAAGAATAATACACATGTTTGATTTTCTTTTACTACAGACACTGTAATAATGCTGGTTAAAAATCTTTAAACTCAAGCTTTAAGCTTTTTTTAGTTTCTCACTGTATGTGGTAAAGTAACAGTTGGCCAATTATGGGGTTTTTACTGTTGCATTTTGTCCTGGAAAACGATATTCTTGTTTGTACTTTTTGGTTAGTGTCAAATATGGTTTCTGGAGGATGCCAAAATACCAAACTCTTGTGAAATCTAAGATGCATAAACTTAGCCTCACTCTGTTCTCACCATAATCCTCCTCATCTGGATCTACCATGACAAAATAATGCGGAACCACTGCAGTTCCAATACGGTTCAAAGTCTACAGCCATCCTGTCTCTTAGCAGGGATGGGCAGTGAGTTACACTCCAACAGAGGGAGGAATGCTCTTAATATGTGACAGACAGAGGCATTACTTCTGTTGTAGCTTTGGGTTTCAGGCTCTGCTTGAAGGAAAAGCACTGGAATGTTGGAGAGAGCCAAAGACAGCCTCCCAATGACTTTCCCCAAGGTGAAGTTTCAATGCTCCTGAATTTATAGAGTAATGCAAGCATGTGATCTCAAACAGGTCCAGTCAAATTTAGAGAACAGATTATAATTGTTTTAATTGAGGAAAAAAAAAGATATGGTTGAATTTTAGAAATATATCATACAATGTTACTATTATAGACAGACAGACAGACAGACAGACAGACAGACAGACAGACAGACAGACAGACAGACAGACAGACAGACAGACAGACAGATAGATAGATAGATAGATAGATAGATAGATAGATAGATAGATAGATAGGTTTGTTTGCGTGTCACTGAAGCTGTAAAAGTTATTGAGGATGAAAGTGTTAAAAGGGTCCCTCATGTCATCATTCATCACCACTATATTACAGATTAAACAAACACAGCATTTTATGGCTACCACAAGGTCAGGTTACTTGTTTTGACGTAACCAACAGCAAATCTTAGTCGTCCATCTTGACATTGGAGTATGCCCTGCTATAAAGTCTTTAGCTTTTCCAGGACATATTATCTTTCTCATGGGGGTAAATCTTTAACTGTACACCCGGAGAACAATGCTAGATGACCTTATGAGATCTGCTGTGAATGAGGATGGAATCTTTTCTTTTAAATGGGAAGGATAAAACATTTTTCTTAATAAGCAGGAAGAGAAAAGTATTAAGTCAGCTAATTTAGAAATCAGTCTAACCAATTTTTTTTTTTTTTTTTTTTGCATTGTCATGTGACGAGGTTGCAAAAAAAGATTTGTAAATGAAGATTACATTGAAGGACAGAGAGGACAGTACTAACTGCTGACACTGTACTCAGATTAGTTCATATGAGATGTATTAGTTTCCCTAAAAATAAAAAATAAAAAAACCAACAACAATTGACTCGAACAGCTAAGTTAAAAAAAGAAAATATTATATTTTGTAAGACATATAAAAGCGTCACGCCCCCTTTCCCCCTTTAATTATCTTATTTTGTAAAGAAATATTCAACATAGTAATAAAATACCCTAATATTTCATTCATTTGACACAGTTCTGATCAAATACAGCGTTCTCTCAGTATTACAGAAGTTAAAGTCAGAGTTTAACATGATTACAAAATACACGAGAGCTAGTTAAACTCTGCCAGTTCTGTTAAATGTAGCACTTTATAATAACAAAGGAGAAAAAAAAAACTTACAGAGTCCATGTCGAACGGTCTTCACGTCGGGAACCAGAAGTAAAAACATTTGAATGAAATAATGAGATATTAATTCAAACGGAGGAACGTCACCTACGCCAGCAGCGTAAACACACGCACAGTTCAGAGCGAGTGATAATAAATGGAGCTGCGCTTCCAGGACTTTTACTTTTTATTCGTGGGCTGGACTAAGAGAAAACGCACACTCAGCTGCACACACACTAGAGAGCAAGGAAACCGTAAAAATAAAATAAAATAAAATAAAATAAAATAAAATAAAATCCATTTATATTTAAATTAAATTATTAAACGTCAAATTATTAATTAAAAACACTTTAGGAACATATTTTTTATTAATTAAAATTTTGTGGCTATTATTGTTATTATTATTGTTGTTGTTTTAAAGAAAATTTAAGAACATTCAAAAGACGCCTTCAGGCTCTCCAAAAAGTTTTCACCAGTGTTTGCCTCAAGTATGTCTTAATTTTTATGTTGTCATTGTTTTAGTTTGTGTGTTTGTGTGAGTGTGTTTAATTGTTGGAAAACAGTATTTTGGCATTCAGGATATCCTTAATTAAAAAAAAAAAAAGTTCCTTTAATGGATTTGTGGTTTATTTAATGGGCCACCGGCCATTAAAATCGATCTGTGACCTCACAACTCTTGAATCCCACATACCCCACCTCCCCAATTAACATTATTATATTTCACAAAACAACCAGGCAGTACACGTGCCAAGGGGAAGTCAGACAAATGCGTACAGTTTTGTCTGAACAATAGAAACGGCCCTGGAGTGCGTCACGGAGTGCACATAGCAATTGAACAAGGCCTGGATAAAAGAAACTAAGCATGTTGGAGGAGTTTGAGCTTAAGCATCTTGGCAGCCCATATAAGTACTGTATTATGAAATCTGTTTCCTTTAACAATATGACAAACAGTACAGAAAAGCTTATTCGCTGATGCATAAACAAAGGATTGCCATGTCACGCCTCCCATGAACCTCAGGGACGTTCGTAGAGGTCAAAAACTTGGCATGGCTATTTAACTCGTATTTCTTTACTTTACAAAACAAGAGTGCTGACCAGTTGGTCCGATCAAATCAGGAGAATCACAATATTGTACTTTCATACTGCACAAAGGTCAGAGTTTTTTGAGCCTTTTTCTTCTTTTTTTGTTTTTGCAGCTCTCACTTATCTGCCGGACGCACTTTCTCATGTCCACCTTGACCTCTCTGCTAATCCATTATGAGATAAATGCTATATTTTCTAGTTGAAACCAAACAAGGACATCACATACTTGTTCCTGTTGATTGTCAGGGGGCAAAAAGCGCATCAGGAAACTACAGTTGGCGCCACATCTAAGACCAGCACTGAATAAAGAGGGACTGTATAAAGAGAAGCTGCAAACTAGGGTGAAATCTGGGCTTGGGGAACAGGAAATAGTCCCGCATAACATTAACTTTGTCATTGTTGTGTGTGTTTCAAAAATGGCCCATGTTTTATTTGACCCGCTTTAGCAACATTTCAATTTTTTCATTTTGTGTTTTTTAGATGGACTTTTGTAAAATAATGTCCCTGTTCAGTTATGTCACTTGATGCATTTTCAAGAATTATCACTTTGCAAGGGATTCTCTTTCCAAAATATAAAGGCAAACTATAAAGACCCATATAAAATAAAATAATTATAAAAATGGGTAAAATATTTATTTATGTATTTATTATTGAATTATAAAATATGTATTAAGACCCATATATACTGGTAAAAATACAATTATTATAAATATGTGTCAAATATCATGTGTAAAACATTTACTTTTTATTATTTATTATTTATTCTATTATTTATCTGCTATTATTTTATATCTATATTATTTCTTTATTAAAACATAAAATATATTTGTTATATAATAAAAAATAATATATCTATTAAAATAATAATTCAATAATGTAATTTTTTTTACCCATCATTAAAAGTACATGCATATTTATTTATTTTATTTTATTTATTTTTGAAGCTGTATATTTGTATATTATTTAAAAAATAATTTTGAATTATAATAATTATTAGTGTTAAAATTGCATAATTTACATTATTTTCAAATCTACAAAACTTGTGTATTTAAATGAAACATACATACTGTACATGTTTATTTATTTATTTAAATAATTATTAATAGTAAAATATATGTAAAAATATAATAACTCTATAATTTACACTATTTTAAAATGTGTTTAAATAAGTATGTTACAACTGTTTATGAAATGTCTGTTCATCACATGATTGTACAGTCATTACTGTCATTACAGTAAAACACATAATTCTTGGTTTCTCTCCCAAAGTGGTATGCTCATATCCCTGTTTTTTTCACCACTATTATGCAACATCTTGCTGGCACCTGAGTGAAGGGTCAGCAGGGGACGGTCCAATCACAGCCTGCCTGCATCCTGCACTGGTGCTCCATACAGACCAGAGGAAAAGCCCTCTGCATCTGTGCTGAGAGAAGGGCTCTCTGTCAATCCACTAGAACAGCAGCCCTGACCACAGCGAGCAATCAGCCGCAGCCTTATTGACACACTCCAGCGAGGTGCATGCCAGCAGAGGAACAGGGGTTATCCTTTATAGGGCCTGTTTTATCTGGTAGCATCCTCGTCCCGTTTCACTGGAGTGTGGGCATCTGTAAGCGGGAATGGACTGGATGGACGTCACAAGTGTAACCTTTTACATGCAGGTCAGGTTAAAATCTAATTTAAGAGGTTTGTGGGGGATGATATCATTCAGCATTTGAAGAAAGATTGATTATGGCATGTCTTTGTCCATCCCAGGCACGTTATCGCTGTACATGTGTTTTCTGTCATCCGCATGGTCCGTTTACTCTTGGCACAAGTGCTGTTTTCACTCACATGCACACGCTCAGAAAAAGGCAAAAAAGCTGTCGCTAGGGCATTATCCTTTCAAAATCTCAATCTTTAAGTTACTTATGAGTGATAAAATAATAAGTAGGTAAATGTTATATATAAGTACCTTTTGAAATGGACAGCTTTTGTACGTTTTTGAGTCTGTTTAATACTCTATGCATTCATGACTTATTTTGATGGAATGTACTACATTTTGCTGTAACAGAATGTAAAAAAAAACATCTGTTTTTAAAACAAAAATAGAAAGGATGTTCACTGGAACTAATTACCCAACCAGCCTGTCATGGTCTGTTCTGATGGAATAAATAAACAAATAAATAAACAAATTATATATTACCATTTTAATTAAGATTATGTGATATAACTCAATTTAAATAATGTTAAGACTGTTAAGCAGCTCTGGAAGTTTTCTGATGTCCCCTAGTGGGCCCCGGCCCCCTAATGAGAACCACCGTTCTGTGGCATATTCATTTGTGAAAATAAAAATAATAATTACCTCAAAAGAGAACACAAAATGAATACATTTTAATGTTTGATTTCAATTATTTGCGTGGTTGTTTTATAACATTTCTAGTATCAGTTGGACAACCACCTTACAGTATGTTCAAAGTCAAATCTGAATTGAAACGTGAAAACCAGCTGATTACAAAGTCTTCTATACTTTATTTCTGTCTGCTGTTTTGAGACGAGATGTCCAGAGAAAGTGATTTCTCAAAACTCGGTACCCGACACATTGTTAACATAATAACATGGACCATGCTAAATAAATCAAGATGTATTCAGTCATATTCCACATTTATAAAGCTTTTCAGTTTTGTTGGAGTGTATTAATACAAGAAGTGAAGGCTGAAGTATATTTGGCATTCATGTATATCACTGGCACTAAGACCTACACAACATCACTCAGTTCACCATAACATCAGAATAACCCTCTTCACCAATAGAAACAGCTGAACCCCATCACGTTAAACGAGCCTCCACTTCTCATTCCAGCAATTTCGAACCTAAGAAAAGTCAGAAATCCCTGTCAGACCAGAAAAACGTTCCTCTTACCTTGTTTGGCAGTGAAGCGATGGTAAATCCCTAAACGTCTCAGAGCAGGGACATCCCAGAGGTTTGGTATCTGTGTATATGTTTGTGTCTTAATTTGTCACTGTCAGAGTCCAACTCAGAGAGTAACTAACTCTACATGTGCTGTCGTCCAACTGAAAGCACGTCTGAAGCCCCGGACTAGCTATAGTCACTTCCTGAGTTGTTTGGGAGTGCAAAAGACGATGCTTTTTCCTCAGGAAGCCGGCCATCCCCTTTCCTCTGAGCTTCCCCACCACCTCTTGGGCCTCTGGGATCATGGGCACTATGACTCCACTAATTGCTCTGGGAATACAGTATTTTTTCTTTTTTTTTTTCTTTATTGACCGGCATGGATATGTGTGCTTATGACTAACATGGTTGGTCATCATTGGTGTGTGACGTGAGGGAAGAGGATCCGAGTGTGTAGGAGTCCACTGTCCTGCTTGGCTTTTGTCTGAAGCGTGTTTGTTGATGCTAAGCGTCCTAGCACATCTGAAGGTGTTTTCCCAACTGTGGGTTGAAATAAGCAGGGCAGACTCAGTGCCCGGGTCAATGAGTGCACCTGAACCGTCTCTGCGTGGGGTAGTTTGTTTGTTTTCTTACAGCATTGTATTAGACCCGAGGATCTATAGAGGCTTTGATCAGCGCTGTGGTAATCAGTGCTATTTATGTTGTTTACATCATAGGAACAAGCATGAATCTGCTGCTTGAAAGAATTCGCACAGCTCTATCTGAAAAAACAAGGATTCTTTTGGTTTCTTTTTTCCCTTTGTCGACAGGCCTCACCGTTGACATGGTATGTTTCTGATATAGCTTGTGTTTACGAAATGTTAACTTTGTACAGAGTTTAAAGCGACTATTAATGTTTTTCCATCTTTCAACAATCAATATTGCTGATTGATTGACTGACTTGTTGTTAATGAAAGCTGATTAAGAGCTGCTGCTACTAATGCCAGTGTCTGTAAATAACATGATTACAGTTAAGATTTTAAATGATAAAACATTTTTTGCACTGAGTTTTAATCTTAATTGGTTTGCAAGTGAAGTAAAACACATTTATGCTACAATAGCTTGCATAACCAAAACAGACTGATGCGCACAGAAGCATTGCTGCCCTCTGCTGTCTTTTTCACTTTTTTTTTTTTTTTTTACAGATTAGCTTGTTAGATTTATCTGAATTTATCCTGAAAATGTCTATAAAAAAAAAAAAAAAAAAAAAAAAACCTTGGATCTGCCATTATTTAAATTTATGTGTCTAAAAATTAAAAGACAGAACATCAAACCTGCAAAATCACATACAAGTACAAAACTATTGGCATTTATGTAATTTAGTAAATATAATAATAATAATGAGGATAATAACTAACTGAAGACATACAGTAGATTTATTATAATTTTATTTCACAAAGATATAACAGGCTATACAGCGTTATTTACTTCTGTGTTCTTTACCTTGTGTTTTTGTTTCATTTAAAATGAAAGCATACCAAAAGATAAATAGCCCATTATTACTTTGTTCAGTTTCATTTCATTTTAAATAGAAAAAAAAGATAAAAAAGTGAAACAAGCAAGTAAAACTAAAAACAGTAAAAAAAAATATTTATCATAAAAAAAGTAAGACAGATTTCTGGAAGTCTACCACTGTACAGACAAACATACTGATGCATTATACAAACTAAAATACAGAGCTAGAAGAGAATCAACTCAAGATGTTCTTCAAAATGTGGAGTCTTCTTCAAACATAATAAATTTGAGCAGGTTGAGTAATTCATATAGTAGCAGCAAACATATTAACAATACCTCATGATTTTATTACAAACCAGCCTTCATTTCTTCTGGGAAAGAGCTTAAGCTGTCGCTTTTAATGAAGCATATTAAATTCAGCACTGATATTCAAAACCCTTTTTTTCTGAAAAATAATTTAATCCTGCAAAATTTAACCAGAGACATAAACAACACAAGAGGGGATTACTGTAAATGATTTGAAATCTAAAAAGCCCCTTCGTCCATTTGTGGAAAAACTCATAGGTTCAGCATAATCTAAAAAAAAAACAAGAAATATTTAATGAGAAATATCCTTAAAATGGGTCAGTATTTCTAAGAAAAAAAAAAAGAGGCTGCTATACACTGTACACATTGTTTTCTCAGATGATCTAAAATTCACTAAATAAACTTTTTTTTTTTATTAAAGGCAAACAAGTTATTTAATATTTCCATATAACCCTGACTATAGTGGGTTATATACTAATGAAAGCAATTTTAAGGGATCAGGTACAAATAAATGCTTAATTAACAAATACACGTTCATTGTGTGAAAGCACTTCTATTGTAAC
Source organism: Carassius gibelio (assembly GCF_023724105.1). NCBI lineage: Eukaryota > Metazoa > Chordata > Actinopteri > Cypriniformes > Cyprinidae > Carassius > Carassius gibelio. The sequence continues at coordinate 14,956,081 of NC_068410.1, read as the reverse complement.
AAACAAGACTTTCATTTATGATTGTTTAAACATTTCTAAATTATAAAGACAACTTTTCACAGGTCCATGCAGTGGTTAGTGGTCGCTCAGTGTTTTACTCTGAACAGTAGGCAAGATTTTTACATAAATATTTTTGTAGTTATTTTCTGTTTTGTTACTCTAGATGAATGTGCTGCTGATGCTTTGATATGAATCGGGTTTGATACAGGAGACTGAAGAGCTGTAGATGTTTGAGCAGATGCTCAGTGTCTCTCAGCGTCAGGAGAGCCTTGGCGATCAGGAAAGATGTGAAGCTGCGGATGTTCAATCCCATTGTTGTGGAGATCTTCTTGTTTCTGTAAACCATGAAGTTTATTCACCAGTTCTGTGATGAAGACCTGATGAAGATGAGGAGATAAGCACATCATCACAGAAGAATCTTCAAAGACATGATAAAACGTGTCAACAGTATATGAATAAAAACAACACAACTTAAGGACCTGACTATTTTTACAAGTATTAACTTGTCAATATAAGTTTCTTCAATTTTGTCAACAGAGGGCAGCAGAGGATGGAGCAGTGTTTGTAGTCCGAAAAGTTTTAGCTGGTTAGCATGGCCCATTTAGCCCCTGCTGGTGGTTTGTTGTAACTACATCATCTGGCTTTAGAAAGCATTCAGAAAAAAAAAATAATAATAATAATTTCCCCTTATTTTTCTGGGAATTATGCCACAGCACACCCATTTAGATAAAGAATTTCGTCTAATCATTAACACTGTTAGTCCCTATTTCCTGCAGTGTGACAGTGAGTCACTTTTATGTCTACAATAAACTCAAACACTTGCAGGGGGTTATTTAGTTAAAGATAAAACATCAGAGCTATGTGCAGAAAAGGACAGCACAACTTTGTTTGAAATGAAAGATCATGTTTATTTTCTATTGTTTGGTAGAAATATAACATGGACAGCAGAAGGGAAGCAGAGAAAAGGGGACAGAAAGAGGTAGGTAGACTTACTTCTGTGTTGTTACCGCAGGTATGAAGGATGTCCTACAAGAAATAAAAATCAAGAGATTTATTTAAGAGACTGACAAATCTTGTCCAAGGTGAAAATGGATTTGAATGGTTTAATGCTGGACTGATTCTTTTATTGCAATTAAAGAGATTTTGTTTTTTAAAGGAATAGTTTATTAAATAATTTGTTCCAAAACCCTATGGATTTCAATCTAATGTGGAAAACAAATAAAGAAATTCATAAAAGCAGTTTATATGATACACTATTTAGGTTAACTGTTCTTTTAAACTAGTTAAACGTACTACATACTGGTTTCTTCATCAGTAGTTTCAGAAAGCAGATACCTTAAGCTTCTGCGTCCTTTCTTCATCACTCTGTAGGTCTAGTAGCTCATCAATGTTCACTTCCTCAGGCATATCCTCTTCCTGTGAGGAGAGAAATAATCACATTTCACATAATCACCTTATAGATAGATTATAAAACCACATGGGTATTCAGGGACATGTTTTAAAATGGTCTAAATCCTGTCTGTCCTTTACCACTTTGTTTATATAATTGGGGAATATTCTCAATTATCGCTAGTAATGGAGTACTGCAAGGATCTATCTTAGGCCCTCTGCTATTTACTACCCCTTGGCAGTATTATTAGAAAATAGGAGAAAAATGTGTTTCCACTAACTAACTAAATTAAATTTCCAAATTATCCAAGCTAACAGTGTGATTAGTGTTACCAGCTAATCGCCACTCATGAAATTTCTGAACTGAATTTTTGCACTAAAAATGTATAATACATAAAAATGGTCTAATAATAATTATGACAAAATGTTAAACGCAAAAAAAAAAACAAAAAAAAAAAACTATTTTGAAGAATTCTGAAGAGCCAAACAGTTGGTGTCCATGATTTCCAAAGTAGGTAAAGAAATATTTGGAAGTAGTACTGTTTAATCACTAGTGTTCTTCAAAATATCATCTTTTATTTTCAACATAAGAAAGAGGGTAAATATTGTTGTAAATGATGACAAATGATCTATCGTACAAAGCTCAAAGGCTGTAATTTGATTTACATTAACGGAAAACCAATTTGGAATATTTGTAAGAAATGTAGTAATGTCTGATTAATTAACTAAATGTTCAGAACAGATTGAGATGAATCATGGAAATGATCAGATTCAAGAGATTTCAGTTGTATGGACCACTATTATGATACTATGAGCAGGTGCTTTGCGATTTTTTTTTTTTTTGTATCATTACATTACAGTACTTTTTTTTTTTTGAGTAACCAGTACAGTTTTTATTTATTTTATTTTTTTCACAGAAGATGGAAAGTCAGACAACATGAAGGAGAATTAATTAGCAACAAAATCTTGATTTAAAGGAACAGTTTACCCAAAAATACAAATTTGCTACCATCCCTTCTGGAAAAACCACAATGCATAATAATCAGGATTGGGGAGATATAGAGTACATGTAATGGCGTTATGCAATCTGGATACAAAAATCTTGTTACAGTTACATAAAAATTATTGTATTTAAATTACAGTTACATTTTGTAAAATAAATGATTATTTTGACATAATAATGATATGTAGGCGCTGCTTTATCATAATTCCTGGTTCTGTTGACACTCATGTTGACGCGGTCGCTCATGCTGTTGCGTTCGCAAATAAGATCTGTCCACAATTATTCTCCTCAAATGCTGCTACAGTGAATTAATTAGGATTCAACTTTATTTAAATATGTGATTTGAGGTAATCCAAAAGTAATTAGATTACTTTTCTTTTGAAGTACTTGGGTTATGTTACTGAATACTTTTTTAATGAAGTATTTTTGAACTGTAACGGAATACATTTTAAAAGTAACCCTCACAATCCTGATAATAATGCTTCCTCTATCCCATGTTGTCCTCTCACTCCAAAATCCAACAACATATGTGACCCTTAAGTGTCAATTTGAGATTTATTTATTATTGAGATTTATACATCATCTGATAGCTGAATAAATACGTTTGAAGATTAGATTTTCCATTGATGTATGGTCTGTTAGGATCGGACAATATTTGAAAATCTGAAATCTGAGGGTTCAAAAAAATCCAAATACTTTGAAAATCACCTTTAAAGTTATCCAGATTAATTATTATCAATGCATATTACAAACTAAAAATTATATTTTGATATATTTACTTGTTTAGAACTCCTGTTTGGCTTATGCCTGATCTGTGCATATTTCTCTTTTGATTCAGACAGAGGACTTTTTTTTAATCACAGAAGCAGGCAATATTATGTTAAGAGGACATGTATTTTAGCAGAAGAAATGGTTTGAAGGTAAAAACGCCTTAATGAATTAGTCACAAACACACACCTTTCCTTTTTATATGACATTAATGGAGTTGTGTGAGTTGTGTGGATTACTTCTGGATTATTGTGATGTTTTTGTCAGCTGTTCTCTCTTTTTTTATGGCACCCATTAACTGCAGAGGATCTATTGGTGTACAAGCAATGACAAATACAAACTCATCAACATCTTTTAACTTTGGGGTGAACTATTCCTTTATGGATGAACTATTGCATTACATGATTTGTTATCATGAACATACTGATTACAACTAACTCACAACATAGTATAGAATGTGGTGGGATTCAGTCTCACTTAACAAGTTAACACCAAATACTGCAACTACGTTAACATGATTACCAAAGCTTCAAGTTGCCATCAGTATGGTGTACATCCACACAGCGGGTTAAGAGCTGGTCATGCAAGTGTGTCTCCTGATAAGGTTACGGATGACTACAGGGAACAGGGCTGGCGTGGGAGAACTTTCAAAATCCTGAAACTAACACCACCAATGAAAGGTCAATCAGAAAAAGATCCAAGCTGAAAGCCCTACCAGGGCATCAGTGACCTTTCTTTTAACTCCAAATGCCACTGAAATGCTGTGAAACAAACATAACCCTTTACATGCTGAACGTACAGGGCAAACCTTTTGAATTTGAAAGTTTGTGCTTTCGCTTCAGATTCGTTCCTGAGCAGAAAAGCTTTGCACATTCAACAGAAAACTGAAAAGTAGTGTACCAAATACCTTGAGAATGTATATGTGTAAATATTCATGTCAATTTTGGTTGGTCATGGTTTATTTAAAGCTTGTGAAACATTTTGGTTAATCTCTTAAATATTTCCAAAATGTAATTTTCCCCCTTCTGCAAGAATTTAATTTGGGATTGAAGAGTGAGAATGTTGAACTATCCCTTTATTCAAAATAAGCTAAAAAAAAAAAAAGATTCAAGATTTTATTTTACCCCCTCAAGTGTAAGTCTAGAAAAAACCTATGTACCTTTATAAAGGTACCTTTATTTTGAAAGTGTGGTGTCAAGTGTAAAATTATAAAACATTATAACCCCAAGGGCATTACATTTTTTACAATTAAATTAAAAATATATTTTAAAATATTTTAATCTGGAAAGAAATTGTGAGTAAAAATATTTTGAAAAGTCTTAATCTTTATAAAGTATGAATAAATAAATATATAGTATAATTATATAAAAATTTATACAATATATAAATAAATGAAAAAAGTTGTACATTCAATCTCTTTCATAAAGTGATATATTTTTGCATGATAAACTGCAAATACTACTGCATTCAGTAATCTTACATGCTATAGACAATCTCTGATGGAGCACTGCACTAGCACGTCAGCGCCTCTCATGTCAGCTCAATCCAACCAGAGTAAAATGTCAGATCTTTTTTGCATCAGCTGCCCTTGGGACTCCATAAACTGTGATGTAACAGTACGCCGATCCACATTAAATGCAAAAGTGCATGTGAGATCAACACGGGCTGACACGGTTTAGTCTAACTAATTACATTACATGCCTTTGACAGAATTGGTATCATTTATCCACAAGAACATCTTTTTTCACAAGAAACCCTTTTGTTATTCTTCAAATATATGTGCATGCAGAATAAATGATTTAATGTGTTTATTAGTGACCTCTTTACAAGCTGACCATATTAGGAACAAGAACTCATCTACAGGTCAACTCTAAAAATGTAATATTGTTTATAAACATTCTAAAATGGATCTGTTTTGCTTTTTGGTCCTTGTGATGCTGATATAAGCACTTTCGCTGAATACATCCAGGTGCTTTCAGTTTCTGATCATCATCAGACGTTAATGCATTACCACTTCTCAAACTGAACTGATAATGTACATAAAAAAGCCTTTTATGCATTAAACATGTAACCTTTGTGTCCTTTATTGTGAATAACACAATAAATTCCAACTAAAACTGGAGTTACATTAAGATCAAATGGTGACCCAACATGATACCAAGTACAAATGCAGTCATGGTTTACTTGTCCTTCCATTTCAAAATGCACAACCAACTCATTTGGCTATCTTATACCGAGGGACACATTCATTTGCATCAGAATACCACAGATTATGAGTGAATACATAACCTCTGACATCCACAGCAAGATATACGAGAAGTGGTTTCTCCTTTCCTTTCAAAAGTTGATCGGTCTGTTTATTTAGCAACCCCAACCATGCATGATTATATTTCACAAAACCTTTCCATGTTATTCTTAGCATTTAGCTTTGTTTTATCCATAACAGTATCAGAAAATACTTTTTTAGTACAATTTCTGTAAAATATTACTATTTTTTGGATTAGATATATGTCAAATCTGAAGTGTAATGTTTTGTGGCTGTTTGGCCCACTGACATGAAAGATGAACCAGCCTCTGGATTATAAATAAACATGAATCCGTCCACTACAGGACTCTAAGCTGTGCTTTTTAAAAAAATTGTATCTTTAATAGAGCAGTTGACTAATGGTCCCGCTTAATGGGGCTAGGATGCCCTGTCCGTGGACCAGTTGGTACCGGGTAGTCGTTTTTTTGCAGGATGGGGGTGGAGGACAGTTGCAGGAGGGCTTTCTTTGTGCGATACAGTGACATATGGGGTCTTCATTTCTACAGCCCCCATCCCCCTTGCTCATAGGAAAACACCCCATGAGACAAATATACCATCAATCAATCCCAGGACCATAAGAGCAGGACGTAGTTGGGTCTGCTGTCGACAGGAAATGAAGGGGGGGATCTGATTACAGCCTCAGTGAAGGCTGCTTCTTTTTAGCACCAACATAACATCATAGAGAAGACTTCTGGGATTTGTCCAGTCATTGTGTACTCTTAAAGAACTGGTAAAAGTTGTTACTGGGATGGTACCCTTTCAAAAGATACTAATATGTAGCATTTAGGTACCAATGTGTACACTTTAGGAGCTAACATTTACATTCAAGCTACTGTTATATGCTCTTTAGGGTAAATAAAGAACAAAGATGATCCTTTTAAAAGGATAGCATCCTAGTAGCAGCTTTTAGTTGCTTTTTTTCTGTTTGGGTGATATTGTGCCATACTAGTGTATACATTTTACATGGAACTTCTTTAGGTTACATTTTAACAAATGTGTGTGTGTGTGTGTGTGTGTGTGTGTATATATATATATATATATATATATATATATATATATATATATATATATTTAAATTATGCTAATTATTGTTGAAGTTGTCAGTAAAAAAGATTGTTAGAGTAGCTATTACAGTGAAATAATATTTTATGTTAATACTTCATGTTCCTCACATAAATTATGTTTTATTCAATGCAGTACTTGCGGTTTCTTATTTCAATGTACAATATAAAGTAGACAGTTAAACCCTGTTTAAAAAAAAGGATTTACATGACAGAAAATATTTAGAGATTAAAATATGCTACTTTAATTAGTAACAGGCAAATTTGTAATTATACAGGTTGTGAAACTGCTGTAAACCACTAATTATAGATGTTGAAACTAAATGTGTTGCCAACCCCCCCCCCCCCCCCCCATGATCTCCCCTACAAAATTTCATAATTATCGTGGCAGGACGCCATGTCCAGTGTCAGAGTGCAAGCATCTCCCTCCTCACATCCACCATCCCACAAAGCCCACAAAGACTGTGAATGTTTACAGTTTTCTAGACGCCTGCGGGAATCCCGGAGCTCTCCATGTAAGGCAGCGAGCGCACCAACAAGTCTTGACCGCATCTTTAAACATTTAAGGTCGGGCCCCTGATCTTGTTGCTCATGGGAACTGGACCCTCTGAGGAAAAAAATCCCCTTTGTCCTGAAATACCCCAAGACACAGGAATGTAAACTAATAAGATATTTCTGCATATCAGACATGTTTACTTGTTTAAAGCCCCAAAGGAGAACAGGATAAGTAGACTGATGTAGCTTTTATGTGTGATAAATCAGCAGAGTAAAGATCATTTGGAGAGGTAAATCATGTCATAGTTTGAGGTAAAAATCTTCACAACTTATTTTTGTGTTCTTATATGAAGATTTGCCAAGAAGGATTACATAATTAATTTAGGAGTTACTACCCTTGTCTTATGACATTACAAGATTTAAAATAATTTAAAAAGTGATATTTCTGTTAATATTTATTTTCCATCCTACTGATGGATAAATAAGAAAGAAAGTACATTTATATTAAATTTATATTAAATTATTTCACTTTAATGGCAATGAAAATAACTTTGCAATTAAAGTGAAATTACTGAACATACATATGAGAGAATGAGAAAAATGCAAATTTTAGAAGAAAATTTTAGATGAGGGAGAGAGAGAGTATAAACACAAAATATAATACAGACACATAAACACACACATGTATATGGTCTACATAAACTAAAACTAAACTAAAATACATTGACATATATATATATATATGAAGGACACAAAAGGCTGTCGTTTTGTGGAATTACCCAAGAAAAGGTTCACGCCCTTCTTTATGAATAAACGTGCGGAATAATCCATTTGCACATCAAAAAGGACTCAATCAAACATTATTTCGAAACTTACTTGTGGAATGAAAATATTTTATCGTATTTTTCGTATTTTACCGTCTTTGCCATCATACATTTTACATTCCATTCTGATTTCAAATGTGACACCTGCTTCACGATTGGGACACGCAGCCTAGGTGCACATTTCCACGTGGATTGTGTTGATTTTAAATCTTCCTCCCACTGATAGAAACTTTCATTATTATTAAATATGATTGCGTCTTACCAATTAATAAATTCCACTGACACATAATCAGCAATCAAAAAGAGATTTATCAGCAACGCCTTTGCTGCTTCCATGTCATTAAATATTTGGCAGAGATTCCATTCCATGGCAGAAATTATTTGAAATTCTTCATACTGAATTTGTATGTGTTTTATTACATTTTATAGTACTCATATTATTCTTTGTTAAAAGAGGACTCACCCTTCCCAAATACAGCTCGTCTAGTCCACAATCTATCCACTTTTCCACATCCAGACGCCTCTGGAGTTCCTTTCTGTTATATTTCACGGTGACTCGTGCTTGCCTCTTCTGCACGCTGAGTCCAGCTTCCCGGCTGGTACCACGGTTCGGTGAGTGGATCTTATTGTTATAACGCCTCCCCACCCGGTTCGCAGCCATCTCCAGACTGACCCTCTGGATGGACACTTGCATCCAAATAATTGCTCTGGAGTCTGGCGGAGTAGGTGTGCTCCTCCAGCACGAGGGAGCGCTGACACCTCGAGAGCGCGCCGGGCCGCAGGGTCCTAGCGCCGCGAGGTTACCGGCTTACTTTCGCTCTCGCTTGGGGTCTGGCGAGCACCAGAGGCGCGCAAGAAGGTAATTTGTAAATAATACTTGAAAATATTACTTAGAGTCCGAACAAATAATAAAAAAATCACAATAATCCAAAATATCTCCAGTCCATCCATTTGTAAAGTGAAAAGCTGCAGGTTAAACAAATGCATCAATAAGGCATTTTAACATTAAACTATTGCTTCTGGCCAAAATACCAGTCCGTAATCAATAAAGTTTCTTACAGTGAAGTTTAACCCTGTTGTTCTTATACATCAAAACCCAATCACATGTTTAGGATTGTTTTGGACTTTTTTCACTTGCAAACTGTTTTTCATCTGGGGATATTTCTCTCCTGAATTATAATTTCTCTCATAAACTCTCATTCTGACGACACCCATTCACTGCTGAGGATCCATTGGTGAGCAAGTGATGCAATGTTAAATTTCTCCAAATCTGCTCTGATGAAGAAACAAAATCACCTGGATGACCTGAGGGTGAGTACATTTTCAGTAAATTTTCATTTTTGGGTGAACTATTCCTTTAAACAAACAAACAAACAAACAAAACAATAAGGTTTATATATTGTGTTATATATTCCCAGGGCCTTTGGAAGGAATTTGGGGGCCCCAAGCAAAATGGACATAGAGGCCCCTTCTAATTATGTGACAGCACATACTTAGTTTAAACTCTGAGCTGTGCAGGATATCAGCTATAATTATAGAGCTTGTGGTACCGTGTGCTTTATAGGGGAAACATCAGCACTGAGAAGAGATGCATCTGTTGATGTTGAGGATGAAGTTGATGGTGTACCTGGGAAATAATTGAAACAAAAATCTGAAATTACCTGTGAAGTACGTTTTACCATTTCACTGTTAGCATATTGAAAGAGGTCACTATTACCAGCTCAGGGGTGTGTTAAATGAACAACAAAGTTTCCTTTTTTTAATGCTTAGAATGCAATGCATACATCAAAAAAAAAAAATAAAAAAAAAAATAAAAAAAACATTTAATTATTAATAATTGTTTCTCTGTCTGTACTTGTACTTTGAACAATGTCAAATAAAGTTGACAGATGAATTAAGTGCATTTAAGTGCCATTCAGGTGGGTTTTTAAATAAAGCATTTTCTGAGATGCACATTAAAACACCAAACATTAATTTATCTTTTAATTATTGAAAATTAAGCAAACTTAAGTTTTTGTTAAGAGCAGTTCTGTAGATGTTGTTCATGTGTTCACATCCTTATTTAGTGAGACATCAGACGCGAGACTGAAATCACCGCGAGCGTCACACGCGCTTCAGTGCGTCTTCAAGGAAGACGCGCTTCTGCTCCTTTCATTAACAGAGACACGCAGAACATGCAGGATTCATATTTAAACAGACTGTTCCTGCTTAACATTTACAGATATTAGTCCGTATCGTGGTTTGATGTAAGCGCAATGACCTATTTCATTCATTCAATATTTGGCAAATTACGTGTCATTCTGCGTTAAACTGTAAATTCCGTTTTTATGACTGGATTCCGTGATTCTTGCAATCGAAACACGCCACGACGTTCTCTTTATGTTTGCCTGAGCCCTCAAATCAAAACACTGCTGACTCCTTGCAGTCTGCGATTTCTGATCCGCGTTTTCCTTATCCCGTTAAAAAAAAAAAAAAAAACATATTACAGTAACCATATTCCTTCCGTTCGAAAAAAAAAAAAAAGCAGAGATCACTTGACTTGGTTGGCTGGCTGCTGTCAGCGACTACTGAGAGAGGCCCCCTTGAGGGGGATCCCGATAACAGTGTCATTACACGTTACTGCATTGACGATCAAAGGGGCGCTTACACAGTGACGTTGCATTTTATTCTTAACCAGTCGTTGTCTTGGGGCCCCAGGTCAGCTCGGGGCCCCAAGCAATTGCTTGGTTTGCCTGCCTTGTTGCGACGGGCCTGTATATTCCACTATTATGTACAATAATATATATTTTAATGAAACTAATTAGGTAGGCTATGTACCCACGTTGTGACCAATTCATTATATGTTTATTGCATTGTCTCATTGTTTTGCATGGAAAGTCAAAAGTGAGATTTTGCAAAAAATAAATTACTATGAATTAAAAAAAAAGAGCAATTTTAAGTATTGATCTTAAAGTATTATTGTCACAGTGTCTGGTCTGTGTTTCCCTGGGTGTCCATTAGTGGTCTCACTTCCCCATAGTCACCCCACTGCAGGCACTACATTTCCCACAAGCCTTTGTCCCATTCATCCCTGTTAATTGCACTCAGCAGTCCCCACTTTCATCGTTTTCACCTGTCCATATAAAAGCCTGTTTTTCGATTAGATTTTTGGATCCCCCATTTAACACTGCAAACTGGATCTCTTTTGTGTGTGCATTCATAACAGAAGGATTCCATCATGCCCAGATCCAGCAGTGTGGGATTTCGTATCCGTTCCCCAGCCAGCATGGAGGGGCGGAGGGGTCCTAAACTTTATCACCCTCTGTCAAGAGGGGAGTGAGGTGGATGGTTTGGTGCAAATATTTTGGACTATGGCAGTAGGACTGGGGTACAATGATGAGGCACTTAAAGACCTTTTTAACGCCTGCCTGGATGCCCCTGTGCCTGAGTGGGAGATGAAGGGGCTGGGGATCCTGTCTTTTGGGGGTTCACCAGGTACCTACACCATCGGTCTCAGTGGGATACCCCAGCCACACCTGTCTCTGCTGTGCCATCGATCCCACTGTGGTGGGCTTCTGTCTCGTCTGCTTGGCTGTGGTGGTCCTCTGTGCCACTTTGGTGGGCTTCTGTCTCAACCTGAAGGCTGTGGTGGTCCTCTGCACCACCCTGGTGGGCGTCAGTCCCGTCTGCTCGGCTGTGGTGGGCTCCAGTTCCACCTGCGCCGTCCCTGTGGGCTCCAGTCCCACCTGCTCCACCCTGTAGGCTCAGCCCTGGGCCCCTGAATGAAGTCAAGCCACAGTTGAACTTCCTGAACGAAGTCAAGCCACAGTCATTATCCTCCACCAGTCCACCTCTCTCCTGGTCTCTTTGTTCTTTGGTTAGTTCTTGTGTTGGGTGGAGCATCTGGTAGCTGCTCCTTAGAGGGGTGGTAATGTCACAGTGTCTGGTCTGTGTTTCCCTGGGTGTCCACTAGTGGTCTCACTTCCCCATAGTCACCCCAATACAGGCACTACATTTCCCACAAGCCTTTGTCCCATTCATCACTGTTAATTGCACTTTCATCGTTTTCACCTGTCCATATAAAACACTCTGTCTCTATCTCTATCTGTTTCATGGAGTCCATGTTTCATGTCACCTGGCTTTCTCGTGTTCCCTAAGGTTTTTCATGTTTCTTGTTTTTGGACTGCTTTTGTTGTTATTGACCTCTAGCCTGTTTTTGGAATTTATTTTTGGATTCCACATTAAACAGAGACAGACCGGTTTATATGGACAGGTGAAAACAATGAAAGTGGGGACCGCTGAGTGCAATTAACAGGGATGAATGGGACAAAGGCTTGTGGGGAATGTAGTGCCTGCAGTGGGGTGTCTATGGGGAAGTGTGACCACTAGTGGACACCCAGGGAAACACAGACCAGACACTGTGACAATTATGATATTTATTTTAATTTCTCTTCATTTTTTTAATCTAGAGTGAAATGTATGAAGTAACTATTTTTTTTTTAAATTCTAAAATGCATGATTTTTCACGTCATTTCATCTGACATTTTATCTGATGTCTGACAATATCAGTTCATTTGTCATGTGAATTATGAAATGGATGTCATGTAGTAGATGTTTACTGATACATTTACCTAGCCTTTCAAATGTACAAATGTTTCTCTCTCTCACACACACACAAACTCTGTTGTTGTATCATGGTGATGCCCACTGCTTTTAGACTGACCTCATGACATTTTTCATTTCCTATATCTAAACCTAAACCTCGAGTAGCTTATCTTTATAGTTTCATTAAGACATCATTTGTGTTTATTACACGGTTTCCTCACGATGATCGGCTGGTCATATGCAGTTGATTTTAGTTTTTGCTTCTGTTGAGGGGACATTTGGTTGCCACAATATAAGCAAACCTTACACCAACTCTTCCAGAAATACATGAGGAAATGATCTGAGTTGCATCGACAGCTCAGCAGTGCTCTGCGGTATGAGAACCTTGTGAAAGACAAACAGTGACGTCACGTAAGAGGAAGTTGTTTGTTGCACAGTAGTGGAGAAACACACCTGCTGCGTCTGCGTCTGCATACACGAGCTAGGCTGTAGAGATAAAGGTAAGCGAAAAGAGCTAGGACAGGTAAACTGGAAGTTAAGAATGGCTCAGGTGTGCTTCACTGCTTCCCTTGTCGGGTTTATCTGCTGTCTGTCGGTTTTAAACGCGTGTAAGTGGGACCCGGACACGGAGCTCGAGCAAGGGCTGGATGTCAGCTCGTTTGATAACGGTGCGTCTCACCTGGCTCACCTGCCGGAGATCACGGACGCTGAGCGGTGTCAGAGAGCCTGCTGTGAGAGAGACGACTGCCAGCTCGCTGTGATCGGGACTCCGGCGGACGACGGCAGGCCAGAGTGCATCCTGGTCAGCTGTATAAAAGACGGCAAAGACGTGTGTGTTTTGACCCAGAGTACACAGTTTAAGGTGTATCGCAAGATCCCGGATAGCGCTGACCCAGAACCCCAAAACAAGGCCGAAGTTCGCTCTAAACGCGGCACAGGTAACGTTAGACGTTAGACATACTGTAAAAAAATTATAGCCTACTAAACCAAACAACAAAATGTACTGGAAACCGGAAAATGACCATATATAAAATGTAAAAATGAGTCCACACTTAGGGAGATTTCGTGGAACATTTATGTTATAAATATTAGTTAAAAAAATTCAAAGACAAAGTAATGAATACTTGTGAGTCATGAATGTATTTTAAAACATATTTAACAAAGATTTTAAGATATTTTACACTTGACCTAAAAAAAAGTACATTGTCATACAACAGGCAAAACTATTTTATAACAATAATAAAAATATTGACTCATAAACAGTTGGTTTTATAGCTTTCTTCTCACATTACTATACATTTGTGTTAGTTGCATCACACAGACTTTAAAAAAATCAAATATGAAAAATAATATTTTTAAGCCACATAGCTCTTTTTAAAGGCATAACAATAAGTAAATACGCCAAACCACAAATGCAGATTTAATATATATATATATATATATATATATATATATATATATATATATATATATATATATATATATATATATATATATATAATCTGCATTTGTAGTTTGTATCTGTAGTATATAATCCTTTTTTTCTCAATTTGACAAGTTTTTCATGAAGGCTTATGCACTCAACTAACAGTGTACATTTAAAATGATTTGTAACAACATGCCTGATTAACCAAAAAAATAAATAAATAAAAATACTACTTGTAGTAATAACAATAATAATAAATATAAATAATATAATATAAAAATAAGTAACTACAAATAAGTAATGTTTTTATATTATTAGTTCATGTTGTAACTTGTTTGGCCACGTCACGTGTATGTGAACAACAATAAAAGGGAAGTTCAGCATTTCATGGAATATACATGAGGTTGATACGTAACATTATAATGTTTGTTCACTGAGAAACTGTTAATAATTATCAGTGATCTTAAATGGTTTGAAATAATAAATGTAACTTAAATAATAATGAAAATTGCTGTAGTTAAACCCTACCCTGTTTCCAGGTAGTGGTGCAGTATTGTCCTTTGCCCTGAGCAACCTGTAGTTTTACAAGCCAGTACTGTAAATAAAAGACTTAAACTGGAGAAGGGAAGGTAAAGTCCCATAATCCCATTCCTTGAATCACATCATAATCTGTAACAACGATAGGTCTGAGGTCTGCAGTAATATCATGAGCAAATGCATTGGCAATTTGACTGCCATATTAAGGACAGTCAGCACATGTACGCTATATTCCTCTTCTTCTGTCTTATAAGATCACTGCCAACTCCCAAGTGTGGTGGGAATTTGCCGCGCTGCCTTCCCACGATTTTATTATGATGTCACGGATCAGACCTGCAAGCGGTTCATCTATGGCGGCTGTGGAGGCAACGATAACAACTTTAACTCCCAGGAGGAATGTGAGGCTTCCTGTAGTGGGGTGACAGGTAAATAAAAAACAAGATTTGAGCGAGTGTTAACATTTTCAGTTTTATTCAAACATACATTATATAATGGGTTCAATTACCCTAATCCCAAATGAAACTGTAAGGCATATACTTTGAGATATTGACCCGCTGAACTGATTTTATAGCAATAGTTCAAAAGTTTGGCGTTGGTAAGGTTGATTTAACGATGGTAAGGTTTCCTACGTTCACCAAGGCTGCATTTATTTGATTAAGAATACAATATTGTGAAATATTATTGCAATGTAAAATAGTTGTTTTATTTAAATGCAGTAAAAAAAATTGAGCATTAGATGACAGGCAAAAGGAATCTTCTGTAATGTGTGGTTTTAAGTTGAGTCATTTTATTAGATTTGGTGCACACAGCTGATGAGTGTATGATATGAATCAAAGGATCATCATACTTAATTTTCATGACTGGATTGAATGACTGCATTTTTGGATTACTATATTTATGCTCCACATGGTGTGTCAGCAGCCTAGTTAGGATACAGTATGCAAGAAATGTGGCAAAATAAATGCAAATCAATAAACATCCTGGATTTGAGGCCAGCTGCCGTTTGCATCCTAGTTGATGTTTTCATTGGTTTACACTGGCCCCCCAGAGGAAATGCAGATAAATTTAGTGTACTTACAGAAAAACATTGTGTGTTATTGAGGATTTTGGGTTTAAATATCAAATCATATACACACTGGTATGTGAGGCCCATTGCAATCACCATAAACATCACTTGGAAAGGTTTTCAGAGCATATCAGTCTATGATCTGACATGTCTGTGGTGATGAAAACAGCGGTTAGAGAAAGAGACCAAAATATGAGCTTTGGAAAACCATACGACTTTTATTACAGCCTTTCTCCAGTGAAAGTGGGCACAAATCCAGTACCCAGATTGTAGGTCAGCGTGTTGGTTCACATCCTGCTATATTTGAATGAAGTCGAGTTGATTTCCACTTCGAGTTCGTAGTAGAGTTCAGCCTGGTAACTTCACATGCGGCCTGTTTTATTACATTACTCTCAGCAAATTCTCAAAGCTAAGCGTGTAGTTGATTTAATTGCATGGGCTGGAATCAAAACTACTTCAAGTCAAAGTCCATTAGGTCTTCTTTTCTACAGTTTGGACAACTTCAGTGAGTTTCAGTGGGTTTATGCTGAATGTCCTAACAAATTGGTTTCAGTTTACTCTGGGTTGTTGAATAACCGGTTTGGTGACCTCTTTACTGATGGATTACCTGTCCTCAACAAAGGCATGACAAACATATTAGCGGTCACTGTTTTTCTTTTACCTCTTTCCTCAAGCATTGCATTTAAACGTGATAGATTTGGACTGAGAAGGAAAGAGGAAAGGAATTAGTAGTTTTTGTTAAGGGTTCATTGTGCTTTGTGCCTGCTGCATCCGAATGACCCTTCGTGATCTGTGGAATTACCAGTTTTATGAGACGAGATGATGTTCAAATGGAAAAAGATGCCATCTGCTTCCAATAGAGACACTCAGGCAAGATCCTATCATTGTCATCGGGAATCATAAGAAGGATTTAATTTATTTTGTGTGTGTGGGGTGGGGGGCGGGTGGCCGAGGTTGTTACAAATTGTGCAATGTTCCTTAATGTTCTTTTTCCTTAGAAAACATGGAAAAGTTTAGTTTAGTTTGGTATTTACTTTCAGAATTACTGACCCCAGATTTTTAATTGGAGTGTATTTTAATTACACACACACACACACACATATAATATACATTAATACTTTTATTGCATTCAGCTGATCAAAATTGAGTGACTTCTGAGCTTTCTATTCTTCAAAAAAATTCTGAAAAAATGTATTATCAATTCCACATACACATTGATAACTAAAAATTTTTCTTAGGCACTAAATTAGAATATTAAAACGATTTAACAGGATTACGTGACACCAAAAACTGGATTACTGACTGCTGAAAATGTAATAAAATAAAATATATTGTCATAATATTTCACAATGTTACTGTTTGTGCTCTATTTTTTATCAAATAAATGTAGGCTTGGTTTTAAACCATTTAAGAACAAACACAGATACTGTTGTGTGACTTGATTTCCTGATTGCTGTAAATCGGTATGAAATTATAACTCCGTGTGCTTGCATCACAGTGAAGGCTGTTCCCAGCAAAAACAAGGACCCTGACGTTCCCAATTCTTCTAAGAGCTCTGAAGGTAAAATTCTAAGAATCTGTGTCAGATTTTATATTAGCTCTTATGAATTTCTGTATTTCAAACATCGCCAATAAATGGAATAGTGAATGTTTATACAATATAACCAAACGTTCATTATCATGTAACTTAACACAGAAACCTGTGCTGCGCCGTCCGACTCTGGCCCGTGCCGTGCAGCCTTCCCGATGTTTTACTTTGATTCCAGCACTCAGTCTTGTAAGAGCTTCATCTACGGAGGCTGCAAGGGAAACCTAAACCGCTACAACACTGAGGAAGAGTGCATGGCAGCTTGCTCCGGGAAAAACGGTAAGAGGACAACAGGAATACTCCTTGCGGTTTTCCTGGTAGCTTATGTTTCTTTCTCTATAGGCCGCTTTGATGGACATGAAATAAATGTATCATGTTTTGCACAAAAATATTAAGCAGCTCAACTGTTTTCAACGCCGATAATACTAAGAAATGTTTCTTGAGAAGCTGATTCAAGATCATGTGACCGTGTTAGTGGATTTTTGATCAAATAAATGCTGTCTTGCTGAGACTTCTTTCAAAACCATTTATTATATATATTTTTATTACTAAATTTAACATGCCTTGTGTCTCTCACTCGCAGCCTTCATCCTAGTGGCCACCCTGGCCATCATATTTGCCCTACTTCTGGTAGGTTTGATCCTGATCGCAGTGCGCAGAAACTATCACAGGAGTCTCTTCATATTTGATAAGGAGGAGTTACTGCCTGCAGAGGAGCAGGTGTCCTATGAGAAGCTGCCCGAAGAAGATGCAAGCTAAAGCCAGAGGCCTTTCAGTGTCTGGTACGAAGATCCATCTCATGACACTCCAACGTTCAGCTTTAATAAAACTACTAGCTCCAAGTTAAGAATAAAGCTTGTTTCATTATTGTTTAAATGAGATATTCTACACCATTTTTTTAACTGTAAAAGTGGGATATGTTGCACCAAGATTTGTTGAGTTGGTTGAAATACTTATATTACCGTGGTATCCCCAATATTGTTTTTTTAACTTATGTATATGTATGCATTTATAAATGAGAATAAATGATTGAGTTGATTTTTAAAGGCTTATAATTTAACCCTCATGGGACATTTTAGTGAGAATGATTCTATGTAAGTCATTAAATCATTGCCACAGTCCATAGCCTTGTTGTTTGGTTGTAAGCATATACAAAATGCAGTAGATATGAGAAAATAAGAATGCATACATGAGAAAATACAGTATACATAACAGAACTTTTTTTTTTTTATATATATGAACATGTATTATTCTGTATTGGCAACTGAAGACTTTTGATGACTCTTTGCCCACTAATGAATGTTCTGTTTCTGTGACCTATAACTGTTTAATTCATATCAGCCTGTACTTCTTTTTTTTTTAAAGCATTGTTATTTTTAAAATCTTTAAAAAATAAAGGAAATTTAGGTTTCTTTTTCCAAGTACTTATTTGTTGATATGCAAGCATGTCAAAAAGCAATCGGGGACAGACCGGTCACACAGGGAAGTTGTCATTAAATTTATTTAAATCCAACACTGCCTGTTGGTTTCAAACACCGTCTTTGCCAGAAATTAGAATCATTTTGGGCTTTACCCTTCAAGCTTCAAGTCATTAGTGCTCTTGGGTAAATAAATGAACACATTTAAACCATTAAAAAAAAAAAAAGTTAACCATATAATGAAGGCCGATTATCCGGAAGGTCATGGCCGAGGTTATATGTTGTAACCTTTTCATCTGTTTCCTGATTTTTTTTTTTTTTTTACTGGTTAAATAATGCTTAAAATATTAAATGAATATTTTCTGAAGTAATGGCTGCTGAAAAATTGGCTTTGCTAAAACAATAACATTTTAAAATGTATTAAAATGGAAATGAGTCATTTAAAATGATATTTCTCATAGATTTCCTCGCCAATAGCTCTGAATGTTAATTACATTTAAAACCTTTAAAATCTGTTCCTAATCAGAAATGGACTTTCAAATATGATTACGTAGATATTTTAGGTACATAAACATTTGTTAGAGCAAAAAAAAAAAAAAAAAAGCCTCTAGTTATCATTGTCATGGAGTAGCCACTAGGGGGCGATGGTGGATTTAATGTTGGCACACGTTTTTAGGAATACAAGGAAATGCAAAGTCAGTTCTCTATTATTTTGGTCTTGTTTTAATTAATATCACATGTACCACACTCCATCCCTGAAAGTGTGTTTTAGATTCTCAAGTCAGTCTTTTATTCTGGATGAAAACTGTAAATAAAGAGTCACAGACATGAACACTTGTGAGAAAAGGAATAAACCCCCTTAGTATCTAATAAAACAAAATCTGTTTTTAAAAATCGAAGAATGTGATTAAATTACCGTTCTATCATGTATCTAAAGAGTTGTTGCTGTATGTGGTATGGGCACCGTGAACCCCATTTATAATTTGTTAAGAGCAAGTCTCACACACTGAGCAGCATTTGGAATGTAGGTTCTGTCTTTGTCTCAGGAAGCGTAGAGCTCTGAAATTAGGTCATAAAGACCGAGCGATTAGCTCATTTCCCAGTCATGTAAAATCACCCCCTCCACTCACACAGAACAGGCAAAAAAGGAAGGCAGGAGAGCATTACAAAAAGTTTGGCTAACATGGCCAGCTTACTACAAAGTCACTGTGTCAAGCATTACAAGTTTACCAGGAACAAACTGACTAGGCTAGGATCAATGCACACTGAAAAAATAACTAAAAAGGTCTTCATGAAGGTGTTTTAGAAAACCTGAGAAAGTGGGAGGAATGAGGAGGGTCATGGCTCACACTTATATCATGAAAGTGCAGTGTGGGAAACGCAGCATGTTTACAGAGCCCCATCCGTCTACTGTGGGGCTCCAGGATGTTGTATGGGCCCTTTGTGTTTGAGTGTGTATCTGAGCCTTGGCCTATGTAACCCCTGCATGTTGTCAGTGCCCGTGGTCATCTGGTTTCCATCCCGTGTAAGTGAAATTGTGCTTATTTAGTGTGACACCCCTCCACTCCCTTCTCACCCATCACACCAGCTGCCCGACTAACTGCAGAGATGCTCGGCATTCCATGAATGTGAGAGCGCTAAGCCTTCAAACACACAATCATCTTGAGTTTAGTTATTGAGAGTTTTGAACAGAAATTTCTAAACAGATTGCAAAATCTTTTGTCTGCATGCAACTGTTAAACGATGGAGGGATTTTTTTTACTCTAGAGAGCATCTGATTGTGTAATCAACAGAAGAGCAATACATCATGGTATTAAGAAGAACACAAACTTTAAAGCTGCTGGTTTGAAAATATATAATCTGCTCCACTTTCCCGTCAAACCAGGAGCTTTAAATTTGTTAAGTGTGTTGTATTGCTATTTTGTTGTTCACAAGTCTTCAAGTGTTAGGAATTCGCAGGTCAAAGTTCACCAAACGTAAACTTTGGAATGCAGTGAAATTCTAATGCCCTTGCATTTCCGTTCTCCCACATTTGTATGTTATTTATTTTCTTAAATTGGATCATGGAACTTTGACTTCTCTATTGCTATCTGTGGTTTAAACATAAAATTTCATGAAACCTGCTCAGTTTTTTTTTCTTTGGCACGGCTTGCTCATCTGCACAGAATAATATTAAAGTTTGAGGCATCATGGCCCACTGACATTAAGAAGAAAGCAGGGCATATATATGAAAAACATGTCAATTGAGCAAAAATGTACTGTATCTGCTGGCATAGTAGCAGGACATTCTTTTCTGTTTATGGACTTGACGTACACCTAAAAGTTCCATCAGATCTCACATTAAAACCCCTATTATATGGTGGCGATTTCATATGAATATGACAATGAAGAGAAAAAGGTGCAGTTCTAACCCCGCCTCTAAACAAAACTGTGACTGGGGCGTAAGCAGGTTGTACAAAATCAAATTAAAGAGATCATAGGAATTTATACAAAATAGCATAATCGATGCTGATCTCTGGAAGATCGTCACCATCAGTCCCAATCAGAAGCGGGACTACTGATGTGATCCATGTCGTCAGGCTGCTGTTGGAGATGCACAGGGAGAAGAACCAGCCATTACACATGGCCTTCCTCAACCTTGATTAGGCATTCGTTGACACTTGCATGCCCAGGGACCTCATCTGCCATTTCCTCCACTCTCATGGCACCCCCAAAGAGTACATACAGAGCAGCTCCTCTACACCAACACCACCAGCATCATCAAGTACCTCAGCAGCCTGTCTGGATTGCTCCCGATCACCGTCTGCATGCACCAGGGGTCCGTCCTCTCTCCACTCCTGTTCAGCCTTTGCTTGGACTCACCAAGATCAAGATGCATGAAGCCTGTCTCCGCTGGTATTGCCATGTCATCAGAATTGGCTTGTAACTAATCACTAATAACTAAGACTAATAACAGTTTCGGGACCCAACAGTTCTGACATACAATTCTAAAGAGTGGCTTGTCAACATTAATCCATTTATTGTATGCAATTAATTCAAAACCCTTAACGTGTTATTATCACTAAATGCAAATTACTGATGCACACAATGTTAGCATAATTGACACCTTGCAGCGCATCAAGGGTGCACATACCTGTAACCCTGGTAGGTGGAAATTTGAATAAACGCAAGTTGTGTGATACACTGCTATGAAGAACTGGACTACCATTCAAAAGTGCAAAACACACCACAGTTTCTACTGTCAAAACCAACACAATATGAATTTTAATCTATCTATCTATCTACCTAGATCACCTGTGGTGAGTTAGTTGTTTGAATGTGTTGTTTACCCTAGTAAAACGCACAGGTCCTTTCACCCCTGCATCAGTTCCTCCACTGCAGCCCTCCGCACCTCTGAGGCCTGTCACCACGTCTTTAGTGCCTGACAACAGACGACACTGAAAAACACCAGAATACCAACACAAATCACATCTGACTCAAAACAGAGACAGAGAGAGAATGACAAAGGAGAAAGACACTGAGAAGACATGTCATGGATCTGGAAGGAGAAGAAGAAAGAGTGCAGTGGGGTGAGAGGCAGCGTTAGAGAAAGCCACTGCTGATGATGTCATGGCTTTGGCTCTTTAGAGCGTGGACAGGGCCGGGCCTGAGTGCCGTGCTGGGGGGTGGGGGGCTGTGGATTGGGTCTTGCCAGAAAGGGGGACTGTAATTTGAGTGACCCCCCTCTTAAATTGAAAGCAGTTGTGAATTCTCCCGAGGGTAAAGTTTAACAATCCAGACTCAGCTCATGGTTCCCACGACACAGTCCGACCTCCCTCCTCACTCTGTCCCGATGTCCATACTTTCTCTCGTTTCTTCCTAAAGTCACTAGTCTCCGTGCCTATAAATGGGAAGACTGGTGGCAGTTTCGAGGAACGGCCTTCACTGAAAAAGGCAATAAGGACTCACAGCATCCACGCTTATTAAAAGAAATCTGGAGATTATAAAATGCCTCTGAAATGGAAAATAGTTGAGGCCGATAATTTAAGAGACAGTTGGTTGGCTAGACCGCACCCGCCTTGTTTTTCTTTCTACTTTCTTTATCATTGTATTGCATTCTTTATCTTTCTTAGGAAGGCAAAAGCTCTTTTGTATTATAGCATCTGGGTCAACAATATAGCACTTATTTATTTCTTTGTCAAGATTTAATCATTTAACCAAATGTTCATTAAAAATGCAGCTCTCATGCCATGATATAAATGTTTTTGATTTATGAATTTAAATTTATGTTGATGTTTTTCAAGGAACATAAAGTCAAATGTCCTGAAATCATCATCATAATAATAATAATAATTATAAAAGCCTTATTGAGAGAAGGAAATTAGTCAAGTCAAGTGAGATTGTCATTCTGACATATATGGAGACAGCCAATGGATAAAATGTCGTGCCTCACAGGACTACGGTGCCACATATGTAAACGAACAAATGTGGGGAGTCAGGGACTCTCCTGCCTCCCCTGAGCCCATTGAGTTTTAATAGACACCCTAAAGCATGTGGTGGGTTCAGTGGGGAGTAATAGAGAATAAATGGGGAAAAGTCACGTGAGAGATGGCAATGCCTCCATCAAGATATGATTGGATATGACTGGTTATGATTCATGGGATAAATCCCAACTCTTGTATTCGTGTGCACTCTGTGTTTGCGAATAAGTCTGTCTGAATGAACAATATAATGGCGGTAATGGGAAGGCTAATTAAAAAAAGTAAAAGTAAACAACTCACACACTTATGGTGAAATTTAAAGTATGACAAGTATTTATGGTATTTTGATGACTGAGTAACAATAAAAATTGTTACTGCCTTGAGTTATTATTTTGGAAAAAAAATGTAAAATGCTTAAAAACACTTGATGATTTTCATACTTGGCTTTAATAACTATACTATTGATTACATTGTTCATGTAAAAATATAAAATAGAATTGAATTGAACTTCTATTTTTATTATAAGTAATGTTTATAAATATATAAATCTTTATATATTAGTCGATATCAACGATATATAAATAATATATTTATATTAGCCGGCAGCCATATCACCCTGGAGCCCAAGACCGGTTTCCCACTGAAGCTAAGCAGGGCTGAGCCTGGTCAGTACCTGGATGGGAGACCAACTGAGAAAGCTAGGTTGCTGCTGGAAGAGGTGCTAGTGAGGCCAGCAGGGGGTGCTCACCCTGTGGTCTGTGTGGGTCCTAGCGCCCCAGTGTAGTGATGGGGACGCTATACTGTCAACGAGCACCGTCCTTCGGATGAGACGTTAAACAGAGGTCCTGACTCTCTGTGGTCATTAAAAATCCCAGGATGTCTTTCGTAAAGAGTAGAGGTGTGACCTCGGCATCCTGGCTAAATTCGCCCATTGGCCTCTGACCATCATGGCCTCCTAACAATCCCCATATCTGCTGATTGGCTTCATCACGCTGTCTCCTCTCCACCAGTAAGCTGGTGTGTGGTGGGCGTTCTGGCGCACTATGGCTGCCGTCGCATCATCCAGGTGGATGCTGCACACTGGTGGTGGATGAGGAGATACCCCTTGACTATGTAAGCGCTTTGAGTGTCTAGAAAAGCGCTATATAAATGTAAATAATTAATTATTAATGAAATAAGTCTCTTAAAATTTCAGATACAGCACAGCTGTGCTATGGGCGTCCCGAGTTCGAACCCCAACTCCTGGACCTTTCCCGATCCCACCACCCCGCTCCCACTTTGCTTCCTTTAATTACACTGTTCTAAAGGCAAAAACACACAAAACGTAAATCTTTCAAAAAAGTTTACACCACAAGATATTTTGAGAGTCATTCAATTTAAACGTTTCTTAAAAATGGCATAAGTGTTTTTCAAAACCATAAGTAATGTGTTTTAAAACTATACTTAATTCGATTTTATGTAAGAAGTGCAGATGTGGAGACCTTCTGATAAGAGAAATTAGAGATCTAATGTCATTTGAGTTTCCCAATCCATCCACCCGCTTATAATGAATGTTGTTGTTTCAGCAAAGTGCCGGCAAGCCTAAATCATCCAATTAATTACATTCTTGATTAACTGAGACAGTAAAGCACACCTGAACCATGCAAGAGAAGAGGATTTATTTGGAAAACACTGGCATATCATCTAATCGATGCCTGAAGATTCACCTTTTGGAAAAAGAGGATGTTGTGGTAGGTAAAAATAAGGCATTCAACCATAATTTCTAAAATCTTTTTGGCAGCAAAACTGATTGCTGAATGTAAGCTTTGCCCAAGTAAACACAACCGCACACAGAACTGATGGGAGCCTCTGCACTGTCTCAGATGACACACTGCCAACATAAAACTAACTGTTAGCTAAATGCTTCCAGACCACAGCTGTAAGGTTTTTTTCTCGGTTCTATCTATTGTTACGATCTCAGTCCAGAATACCAGTTAGGTAAAATGTGTGCGGTAGCCTTTATGTTGGCCAAGTATGTGTGTGGCAGACTTTATAAGCAATGAATCGTATTTATGGTTCAATAAGAATTACAGGCTTGTGCCATACAAAAATGAGTAATCTTATGCAGAAGGGAGAGGCTTTGGTTTGATGTCAGACATGAGGAAAGTTGTTTAAGGTCATCAGTTTGAGTCTGAAACCTCACTTTCTCTCTCCTTCCCCTTTCTACATAAGCACCATTGTGTTTGTGCATGATAAAATCAGGAGGAAGGAATGTTTGGGGCTGATTCAAAAATGTAAATAGCATTTTAATTTACAGAGATGTGTTACATGTTGACTTGGAGAAACAAGCTTTGTGCGTCTAGAACATTAATTTGTTGTGTAAGAACATGTTTAAGACTGATAAGCTGTAAAAACCGCTTTGTGTGTGAAATATTTTGACAGCTTCACACGCTGTAGCTCTGAAGGGAGTAAATGGATGCTTTGTTATTTAACGGCACTAATTGCGAGTCGTGGTGCGATTTATTTTCCCGCAGTCCTGTGCGTGCTCACCTTTGTGCTGGGTGGGTTGTTCTGTTTTATTATACAGGCAGTGTCCACAGCTATTTGGATTCAAGCCCTCGGAGACACCGTCTAGGTCTGTAATATCACAAAAGGAGCATAATGAAGTGT
The DNA here is from genome assembly GCF_023724105.1 of Carassius gibelio. Lineage (NCBI taxonomy): Eukaryota > Metazoa > Chordata > Actinopteri > Cypriniformes > Cyprinidae > Carassius > Carassius gibelio. The sequence continues at coordinate 14,930,508 of NC_068410.1, read as the reverse complement.
TTTGGTGCGAATCAGTGACACACAGAAGGTCTCTTGGATGCATTTATCATCTGAACATTTTCACTCCACCGTTGAAGAAAAAATTGCACAGCTGCTGATAGTCTGGAACTGGAATGTCTTTGAGGTTAAACCCAATCAGCAATCGTTTCCATGTTTGGTGATTGAGCCTGTCTTGGGAAAGAGGTCATGATTGGTACGACCGGCCCTCCTCGGTCAGTCTTCTGGAAGAACATATCTATTCATTTTAGGTTAGTGTTTGTGACAGTGTTATATACTATTTATAAATATTTAGAATTACACTGTAAAAAAAATATTTTCGAAATTGTAAATTAAGCAAATATAGATTGCATTATTGATACTGGTTAATGCCCACATGACATGCAGGTTAAATTAATAAATTATTATTTTATTTTTTTAGTAAGAGATACATTTTGTTTGATGTTGTTTTCAAATTGTTTTAATTTGAATTTTTTTTTATGATTTATTAGCTTTTCATTAAACTACAAACCCCAGTTTTATTAATTTATTTATTGTGAAACCTTGATGTAATGTTTATTTTACTATTTGTATTTTTAAATAAATTACAATTTTGTCCTATTTAAATCAATGTGATAAATGAGTTAGGTCAAAAGTAATCTAAAAGTAATCAAAAGTTATAAATAGTCTGATTATGTTGCATAAAATTTGTAATTTAATGGATTATATTACTAACTACAATTTTTGTAATGTAATTTGTAATCAGTGACAGGCTACAATTTGTATAGCTCTGGATGTATCTAACTATCTGTATGTATGTATCTATCACAGACTTCACTGATAAGAAGTGCCATTTGACTTGGCATTTGTTTTTGAGATGACGGATCATAACATGCTCAGAAATGAGCTGAAAGAGATGTTAAAGAAACATAAAAACGTTCACTTTCCACTATGCTCAAATGTTAATGTTGAGTGAAAGTGAGAGTACATTTCTGTTATGTTACATATTTTGAAGTGTTTTCCCTTTCACAATCTGCATCCAAATGATGATATACTCTGTAAGAAATGTTTTCCGGTAGTATTTCAATATGATCTAACAAAGAAAACTGTTGCCTGCCAAACAATCAAAACTTAGTTCTCATACAGTCCGATATTCTTCCACAGAGTCTTCCTGTTGTTAGAGGATATGACATCATTAAGTGAAATTACTTCTCTGAGAATATTCCAGATTTAGAGTCATCTAATTTATAAAGGATCAGGCTTTTTAGTAGGCATATCAGACAACCAAAAATAACTACTTGTAGTCAAGTCTGGTAAAGAGTAGGCTGTAGAAATATCTGCTTATGGATGAACATCTTGAGGGTGGAGATCTGGACTGAACAACACAGAAGATAATTGGCACAGGCCTTGTAGAGCTCTGGGTGGCCACTGACTGTAGGCTTCCCAACAGCTGCCCTTACAAAAGAAGGCTTTCGGGATTATGGGTGGACAAATAGGAGATGTGAAACATTAGAGCCCACCAAAGATGCCTATTATATCATTTGGAACATTGGGCTAAATGTTTTTAAAGCAATAGTCCTGGTTCACTTCAAATCAACTTTTGTTGACAGCATTTGTGGTAAATTGTAGAACTAATTTCCACTTGTCCATCCTCTTATTTATTTAGTTATTTTTTTAAAGCAAACATCTGGGTTACAGTAAAGCATTTACAATGGGGTAAGAATCCATAATTTCTCCATCCTAGAGACGGGACTTGAACTCAAGTTGCTGAAAGTGCAATAGCACTGTATGTCGATGCGCTGCCCACGAGGCTATCAGCACTGACAAATGGGACAGATCTGTACATCTTAAAGGTCCCCTTCTTCGTGATCCCATGTTTGAAACTTTAGTTAGTGTGTAATGTTCTTGTTAGAGTATAAATTATATCTGTGAAATTCTAAAGCTCAAAGTTCAATGCCATGCGAGATATTTTATTTAACAGAATTTGCCTACAAAAATCGACCCGTTTGGACTACTGCCCTCTAGTTCCTGAAGTAATGACGTCACTAACAGTTTTTTGACTAACCTCTGCCCACATGAATTCACAAAAAGGGAGCGTGGTCTTGTTGCGCTCTGACGGAGAAGAAGGAAGAGCTGCATTTGTGTTTGCCATGTCGTTGAAACGCTGTTATTTTCATCTCGGAGTCCAATCATCTTTGTTTGGGCTTCCCAGGAACGGTGTACTTTGAGATTAATGGTTACAATTTATGTTTAGCTCAGGTCCCGAAAATTATAATCCACATGTAAAACTATGTGCAGCACATTTTGCTGAGGACAGCTTCCTCAATCTCAATCAGTTTAATGCTTGATTCGCACAAAGATTTTTCTTGAAAGATGGAGCAGTTCCCTCTTTGTCTGGAGAAGGTGTTGTTTATGGACCACAACCGGTAAGTGTATTTTATTATTTAAGTTGGTGCGTTTAACAGTTTCTGTAACTTACTACACAAAGGGCAACACTGTTTAGCTTTGTTAACTAGATGTTAGGGCTGTTCAAAAAGACGAATGCGATTTTCATGTGCATCTCGTCAGTAAAAACGCTCTTGTGATTATAAGTACATCTCCAGCACATGCGTTCTAGCCCAATCACATTACCAGGAGGGCAGCGCGCGCTCAGCTTCTGTCGAATCACAACACAGGAACCGCTGGCCCAATCAGAACTCGTTACATATTTCTGAAGGAGGGACTTTATAGAACAAGGAAGTCATCAGCCCGTTTTTGTGACAGTGAAAACAACGGTATACTGATAGGTGAATTGTGTGAAAAATACTGTGTGTTTTTTACAAGCGAAACATGAACACATATTATATTGTAAACTGTGAACACAAGCAAAGCTTCAAAAAAGCGCGAATAACTGGACCTTTAAAATTCTTAGGGTTTCTATATTCCAGCCAAAAAATGTGAACAATGTGTGAAAATGTGCACTAACATTTTTAGTGTAAAGTAATAACCAGTCTAATGACTTTGTTTAACAATGTAACAATGTAATAAAAATTCTGTTATTACATAATTACTTACCCTCATGTCGTTCCAAAGCCATAATGTCTTCATTCATCTTCAAAACACAAATTAAGATATTTTTGATGAAATCCGAGAGCTTTCTGACCCTCAATAGACAGCAACACAACTACCAGGTTCAAACGTAGTAAGGACATCGTTAAAATAGTCCATGTGACATCAGTAGTTCAGAACATTTTTGTGCACAAAGAAAACAAAAGTAATAAGACAATTTCCTCTCTTCCATGTCAGTCTTTAGTACCACAAGGTGTTTCGGTTTTCATCAAAAATATGTTAATTTGTGTTCCGAAGATGAACAAAGGTCTTACTGGTTTTTACGAAAATGATGTTTAGCATTTGATAGGTGCAGGCCATATGCACACTACAAAATGTAAATTTTTGGGCTTAAGTGCTTCACTGTGACCACCTTGACCTTTTAAAAGAGGTGCACAGATTTATTTGTCTTTTTTTTTTTTTTTTTTTTTTGTAATGACTATTACACCCAAAATTCTGCCAGTTAATTTAACCCAGAATATCCCTCTATACAACCTGTTTTAATAATGTCCAGGCATGCTGTTAAGTCGGTAAAAATGTGCTTTTCCCTTAAATGCTTAAAACATTTCAGGCATCTATTTACAAGGAAGGAAAATGAAGGGACTCAAACAATGTTACTGCCACCAGCTGCAGGAACAGATCGCCAGCCATGCAGCACCTCCCTGTTCCCGTTTGCCTCAGTAACAGGTGTGAAGCCGTCGCCTGCATTTGAAAGAGACTTGTGGTATATAGCGATCAAAACCAGAGCCACAGACAGAACGCTGCTCTCATGCTGAGCCATCACGTCCAGTTCAGAGATGGACAGAGACAGGATGTAGGCCCTCTGTTTACTTTCACAAAAGGCTCCAGCCATTTCCTGTGGGTTATTTTGTTACTGAAAGCAATAGTCTTGGGTTCAATGGTTTGCAGTTCAGCTGACCATCACTCATTTCAGTTGACCTGTCCCCTCAGAAACAATAAAATTATGTGTCTTCACTTGGCGGATGCCACAAAGCAAATTATAACTTGTTTTGAAGGTGATACTTATACAAGTGAAATTAACGAGGAGTGCTGTTTTATGCTTCACAATGAGGTTTTTGTGGATGTATCTGGAGAACCATAAATGTACAAAAATAAGGCTTTGGTTTGTAATTCACCTAGACAATCAAATGGCATAATCCTCAGTTTGGTCAAATTCTTCATGAAAACAAAGTCATTTTTTAGTCATCAAGTGTAATTGGTTTGAACTTAAACTGTCACATTTAATAACATTTGACAGATTACAGTAGACTTTGAACTGTAAACCCAGTTAAGACTACTAATCTTTGATTCCCTTACAAGTTGATTAATTGTGGAAACAAAATGATGAGATTTAAGTTGAAAGTCAAGTCAATCTCAACATGCAATTGTCACATGAATAAAAAATGTCAACTTTGGCTAAGTGACGCTATATTTAAGTAGTTGAAAATAAAAAGAAGTAGCAGCAATAATCACACATGGATCCTGTTTCTACCTCAGTGAAATTTAAGTTGTGAGTTTATATTTCGTAATTGCAACATCTCACAACTGCCACTTTGTCTCACATTCGCAACTTAATTTCTAACAGCTGTGACATTATATTTCACACTTGCAACTATAATCACATTTGTGATTATTTTTCAGGACCAGTTTAAACCAGCTCAAACCAGCAGCCATGCTTCAAAACATACCTAACCAGCATATGATGGTTTTTCACAATTGCAACTTTATTTTTTAGAAGTATGACTTTATGTCTCACAATTGTTACTTGATGTGTAACAATATACACAATATACTTTACAGTGTTCCTGTGGCTGAAGTGGTAGAGCATTGTGTTAGCAGCGCAAGGTTGTGGGTTTGATTCCCAGGGAACACATGTTAGGTAAATCCTATTAGACTGAATGCACTGTAAGTCTTACAGTTGCAGTTATGTCTCACAATTATTATATTTCATAATTACAACTATTTCTTCTCAATTATAACTTTGTCTCACAACAGTGACTTTATATCTCTCAATTGCAACTATATATCTCACAACGTTGACATTATATTTCATAATTGCAAAAAAATTTCAGAATTGTGACAGTTTCTTGTTCAACACATTTTCAAAACTTTGCCTCTTTTTCTCAAAACTTTACACACAAATCCAAGAATTGCACAAACAGAATACAAAATGCTTCTTGCAAAATGAAGCACTGCATTCAAAATATCACAAACACATCTCAAAAGCAAATATTTGCAAACACATTTGTCATAATATAAATTCTTGGTAGATATGTGTGTATTACATATAGAATTGTAGGTTGTGTTTTGCAAAAAGTGTTTTCAAAGGCCCGAGAATTAGTGTATAGTTTCGCAGATTTGGTGTGTGGTTCAGGTGTGATTTTGTGTGTAAGCAGTTGAAAAAAAAAACTGTAATGTTTCATAATTGCTGTATCATTGTATTGTATAATTGGAACTATTTCTCACAATTGCAACTTCATTTCTCAGAATTGTGACTTTATATCTCATAGCTGTTACTTTATTAGTTATGGCTTTATATCTCAAAACTGTGACTATATCTCAATTGTAAATGTATTTTTTATTTTTATTCCTTGTACTTTCTTCCATCTTAACTGTGGCATTTAACTATCCCACATCTGCAACCTTCTCTCCTAATTGTGACCTTTTTTTTTTTTTTTAAATAACTCGCTTAGCTTTTTATTTTTTGTACTACTCTGAGGCAGACAGGCTTCCACATGATTCGAAAAGATGACTTCAGATTTGTACAACATACCTTCCATAACGCCACGGATTAACAGGTTCTGTTATAGCTTTGTTGTTGCTCCGCCGTTCTAAAATGACAAACATGAGTGAAACAAATTACATACATTTTCTAATGCTTAAAACCTCCTGTTTTAACCTAGAGAGGCCTATAATTAGCCTTCGCCGAGAGCTCTGAAAGCATGTGCACTCCCATTCACCCTCCCACTGTGTATATGTGAATCATGGATCATTTGTGCAAGCCTGCGGCTTCTTTATGGTGACCCCACCAGGCTCCAATTGACTCATGCTTAAAGGTGACTGTGATCCCTGCCAACTTTGCCATCATTGGCTACCTTTCAGATTGTTTCCCATGAACACACATGCAAGACAGTGATTAGTCAAAATTTGGTCATTAAATGCTCATGCTGAGGTGTGGCGTGGTGGTAACCGGCTGAAAGCTGGCGCTAAGTGACTGTTTCCAATCATTGTGGTTTTAATGGCGTCTCAGGCTAATCAACAGCTCCAGGTCAGAGCCAGTGACCAGGCTGCTGGAATTAGAGAAATATGAGCCTGTGTTTTCTAGTCACGCTCCCCCACTTTAGCTCCTCTCCATGCCAGTGGCAATGCGGGTAGATATCTGTCAATATCTGTTTTTTATATCTAGGTCATTGGGATGTGTGTGGCTTTGGATGGGAGCACAGCCTAATCTATGGGTTTTCTGTAGTAAAATGCTTTCAGCTGTGGTGAGTTTTTTCACCTCTTTACGCATGGATCTTGCACACTACACTAGATCTTTGGATCGCGACTCCCTGCACTTCCACCATTCAACCTGATGTTTTTTGCATCAACTGTGATCTGTCTCTTGAATTTAGGTCTGTGGTGTTTTCAGTCCAAGAATGCAGAGGAGACAGATGGGAAAAGCTTCCTGGTATTTAATCTCTCCATGTTGGAGGCCTGTGAAATATATCTAACAACCCCAAGTAGAGCATCGCTGTTTAGGCCATCTTCAGAATAGGGGAGCTATGTTATAAAACTACTGTTTGGCATTCAGCCAGGGACTTCTGCTGAAATGCTGATTCCTTTAATGCGTCTGCTGTTTATTTGTCAAAAGATTTTCATGCTTTCTGTCAAAAACACCTTTGGTTTTTGGTTTCCTGTTTTAGTATAGAGTTCCCTGGTGGCCTTAGGGGACCTTTTGTCAGAAAACCTGCTTGAAACCTTTATCCTTTAAGATATTATGTACGGTAAAGTGTATAGGGGATTCTGAGGCTTTTAGTAATTTTTTTTTTTACTTCAGTGTATATTTTTCTGGCTAAAGTACTGTATAAATACATATCTTAAAGGGACAGTTCACCCAAAGATGAAAATTCTGTCATCATTTATGATCATGTTGTTCCAAAGCTATATGACTTTTAACTTTTTCTGCGGAATACAAAAGATCATTTAAGAAGTGTTTTAGAGTTCTTTTTTCTTTGTTCATTATGAATCAGTATTCTCCAAACACTTACAGAGTCACACAGATTTGAAACATGAGGGGGAGTAAATTACGACTAAATTATTATATTTATGAACTATTATTTGAACTATTTTAAATATATATATTTAAAATAAATACGCCATCTGCAACAACATATCTGTATGATAGCATATAATTGGTTTTGAACAAACTGTACATGATTATGACAAGTAAAACTGCAAAAAATGGAAAAGGTGACTTACAAAAAACCCAACCTGCAATTTCTGATAAAACAAATTTGTTCTGAGAACACAAAGTTTAGTCTGGCCTTATAATATGACATGTGGTGTGGTTTTATTGTGTTCCTAATTACAACAATATGATATTATGTTGTTAAAGAAGTATAAATGTCATAATTTAAGACAGCTGTAAACATGTTTTTGGAAACCAACATAGACAAATAGTGCTAAAGAAAGCAATATTTTATGCAATTGGACTTTAGGATTCAAAACTTTATAGTTACTGTGATGCAGCTCTTGTGACAATGTACTTTGTATCACTATTAGATTACTTGCATACTGTATGGATGGAATACACAGTGTCCTGTTTTAGATAATAGACTGGATAGTTGTGAATCTTCCTCAGTAATGGTGTCTCTGCCTATGACTGGGAGTAATTCCACTACATTCTTCTGTTATTGCACAGCCTGTTTACACCGAGACAATTAAACTACAACTGAAGACAAGAATTCCTAACATTGTGTTTAAAAAGCCTCATTCAGACAATGCTCATGGCATTTTTCCTTATCTGTGCAAAATAAACCCATTCCGCATGTGGAAGGTCGCGCACCTTGAAACTCTTCCGAACCAACAGTTTGTTTGTCTAGAAGTAAAATGTAATCATGGTTTTCCATCTACTCCTTTCAGTCTTCACTATTGTAAATATTTTGTGCGCAGTTTACCTTCCTTACAAATTCAATGAGTGAGTTTGTGTTTTTATGGTTATCTTAGCAATTTAACTGAATTACATTTTATTAATGAGATGCCAGGGCCTTTTCATTATCTAATCGTTCCTTTTATTAGAGATGATAACATTGTAGTGCAGTAACTAAGTGTCAAAAAAGTTAATTTTAGATTGTCTGAAAAGGATTTCATAAAAAAATAACGTAATTTGGGTAAAATGGATAATTGTTTCTAAACAAACTGAAGCCATTTTTGTTGTCAATACATTTTTATGGTTAAAAGTTAGTCTTTATGTTTAAAAGTCTAGTTTTTTTTACATTTAGTTTCTTCCAAAATATTTGCTTGATTAAAGGGTGAGGTGATCTCAGAGAAGCATGACAAACTGTTACGGTGATGACTTAAGACATTACTTGCGCTGACATGCCTGAGTATTCCTCATAAATGTAACATAGCTTCATTATTCAAGCTGAATGCGTGGTGTGTTGGAGTCTTTTCAGTTTCTAGGAAGTTATTTCGATGACATCTTGCTATACAGGCTTCGTCATTTGATGAGAAACCACACCAACATACTATATAAGGAAGGGAAATTGTAACTGAAAATTTGAGCTGTGTTTTCAGGACTGGAGTCAAATTTTTAATCGAGGAATTTGTCACATGTGTTTTAAAGGTTGCACATATGCATATATATATTATACACACACAAACACGGATGTATATATTTAAGAAAAATATTTGTGTTTATATATTAAATATATTTATATATGATATTTAAATTATATTAATATAAACATATAGATGTAAATGTTTTCAAAATATACTGTATGTGTGTCTTTAAAGTACATAATGAATATACACAGTACACAGACATACAGTATATTACATAAACAAAAACTTTTATTTTGGATGTGATTAATCGCATTAAATTAAAAAAAATATTTAATGTTTTATATTGTTTTTCATGTTGCATCATTTAAAAAAAACATTTTTTATTGTTTGACAGTGAAAGCTGTGCGTAAGAAGAAACACACATGCACACATATATAGGCCTACATACATCCATTTATTAAAAAAAAAAAAACACTCCCCAGAAAAAAAGAGCACTACTATCAAGGAAGAAAAAGGGCAGGTGCTCAGGCCCCTTTGATGTCTATTTTGTGTGCACGTGTGAAAAGATGTCTTATGGTGAGATTAAATTGATGTAGGCTAATATATATATATTTATTTATTTATTTATTTCATTTAGCGACTTTACCCATCCTCAGAAATAGCTCTGAGTAAGAAGTGTGACAACTAGCCCCGGTCTTCCCTACAGTATTGGGGTCTCTATAATGACCTTTAACGCGTTTTAATTGCTCTACAATGTTGATAAACTAGCGCTGTTCACAGAGACCCCCTCCTAACATAAACGGAGCTTTGTTGATCTCTGCACTCATCCGTCGTAACTGTACTTTTGGGGTGAATGGTCATATTCCCTGAAGCAAAATGATGAATGAGGACAGCAGCAGTAAAGGAGTTAACGCTGACAGGAAGTTCAAGGAGTCTGTGTCCACGGGGGGCACGTCAATACTCCTCTCTCACTCGCGCTCACTTACTTTCAAGGCACATAGCCTCCAAACTCACTTCACTTTTTCTCCACTAGCATTTTCTTCACATGTTCCAATGAATACATTTCCCACACAGTCTAAATGTAGAGTGAGTGTGGATAACGGAGATAAGAAACCAAAAGGAAGATGTTCCAGTTGAGTTTTTGACGCCAGCGTTTCTTTCAGCGTTCGTTCGCACGCACAGAGCGACTGTAGCGAGTGACGGGTGACTCACATATGGGACAGTGAATCCAGAGAGGATGACACCTCATACTCACCGGCGAGACTCTCAAGAAAGTTGGAAACTGAACGCCGGAGCATCCAGCGTTGCTTAGTACATCACACCACGGGAAGCCAAGTCTCCAGACGCGCTGTTTAGGCAAAGCAAGCAGGAATACTCACTGATGCGCACGAGCTGGGAAAACTGCTGATCCTCTTTATCAAAAAGTGGGATATTAGGATTGGAAACGGAGTACGTACATTGGCTGCGTTACTTTTGATGTCTCCGATCAGCACAGCTGTAAAGGTAGGCTATATATGTCACAGTTTTCAATGTGATTTTCTCAGGATCAGAGATAAGGGAAATCTGGTTATTTGCAAACAATCTTAAATAGCCTACGTCAGCATTAACACTTTAAAAAGTTTACCTGTATATTTAGCTAGTTAAAAAATACTATTTTTTTAGCGTCCTATAACTGGCACATAAACTGATTAGTTAATTAAGCAAAGGGACTGATATAACACATACAGTACCTAATGGTGTATTCATATGTGTAAGCCAAGACGTGTGTGAGTGTCTGTCATCATCATCAACACTGTCATCATCATGTCTTGAACCTGGAAACTCATTGTGGTTTAGTAGTAAATCCTCCTTTTGTCTAGTAATGATTCTTTAGATTTGTGTACTACCTCCATAATTAGGAATGTCACACTATTCCTAATTATGTTTTCATAAAATATGCAGTATGCTTTTATTTCATTGTAGCCTGCGATAAAAAAGAGAGGCTTAAATCAACCTAAGATGGTTATCTGGTCTTAACTGGTCTGGTGTTTAGAGGGATTTTTTTTTAGTTTGTTGCTCTTTTATCTAGTTAGAGCAGCAAAACCAACAAAAAAACACTTGATTGTGAGACCAAATCGGAAAAAAAATATTGTAAACCAACAAAGACCAACAAACCGGTTTGGGCTGCCCTTATGAAAAAGAAGTTTATTCAAGTGTGCTATTAGTATACTTCTTTTAAACTAAAAATAGGAAAGTATGCTTTTAGTTTACTTTTTATGTACTTCTCAGAAATGGGCTTTATGTACTCCTCCGTTATATACTTAAAATGAAATTCAAGTATACTTGACTTATACTTAAAAGAAGTCTAACTATATTTGAGCTATACTCCTAGAGTCTGTGTTTTCATTATTATACAGCAGAGGGCGCTAGTACACATCTTCTGTACAGAATTTCCAAAAAAAACACAAGTGAAGAAGAAAAAAGAAACAACTGATACTAACACATATAATCTAATGGTCATCGGACATTAAACAGCATCAAAACTGTAACGTTATGGAATAAAATGTCGACCGATGGAAAGGTAATAATTACAGTCAAGCGTTGAGGTGTTGATTGACTTCATCTACGTTTTGATTATCATTCTGATTCCAATTCATAGTCTTTTTTCAGCTTTTTGTTAAAAATGGTATTTCTTTATTTTTTTATGAAATTGTACATTTATTTAGAAGTATTTAATTAGTAAACTATTATAGTATAAGTATACTAGTTTTAGTATAATTGCAGTACAAACTAAACATATATAGGTAAACTAGTTGTGTACGCAAAGTTTGCTACTGTTATACTTAAAGTATACTTAAAATATTTATATTTTATATATATTTTAAAGTATATACTATACTTTTATATACTAGAAAGTGGGCCAATTTAGAATACTGAAATAGTACACTTACAAGTATACTACTACAACACTGATATTCGTATATTTGCTACATAAGGTATACTTACAAATATACTTGAACTTTAATTAAGTACACTTAATAAAATAAACTTGAAGTATACTACTTTTTGGTAAGGGTGGATTAAGGTGATTTTTCAGCAGGGTTCTAATGTAAACTCTGTCGCTGGTTTAGGTTGGTTTAAGCTTGTTTTCCAACATTGCAAGTGTCCAGATCCTTCCTAAAACCATCAAACCAGACTTATTAGCCACCTTTGGCTGATTTGAGATGGAATAGACTCATTTCTTAAGATATGTATTACCTCAGTCTTAGCTCATAGGCAGCAGTGGAAAACGCGTCAGCATGGGATTGCTTTCAAGCATCAGATCTTTTGTCAGACATTTAAAGTCCAAGCTTTCTCAACCTCTCTTATAGCCCCCCTCTTGCTCAACAAACACTATTTTCTTTAGCAGCTGGAATGCTGACTATTCGGGTGGACAAATAAAACTTCCCAACGAATCCCGTCTGGTCTCAATTTACTCACTCGTTAGTTCAGCAGGGAATACAAACTCATTGAAAAGATGTCAGTCTTTACAAGTGGGAATCTGTGTGTGCAAATATTGCCATTTTAGCCCCGAAATATGTCATTTTTCTATTCAAAGGCTTCAGTTTGGATCAATGAAATCATGTGATTGATTGGACAAAAACGTATGTAATGCATCCAAGGCTATTCTGAATTTCATTATAGTGTTGTTTTGTGAGTTCATGCTGATGTGCTTTATGACCTAAACACACACCACACAGTTTGTCTTTGTCACTTTGTCTGTCAGTAGACCATTGGGGTCACGTTTATTTTCCTTTCAAACACACAAGACACATGAATTCTCAGCCAGCTTCAAGGTCTAAATTTCTTTATAAATGTCAACACACATGGATTTGAGCTCTGTAAACGCTCCACAAATGACACTTCATTGTTTTTCCAGCTTATTATGTTATTTTGAAAACTGCAGTATATCTCAGGGCAAAACAATATCTTAAATGTCGCCCATTTGGGTCTTCAGGGGGGAAAAGGGTATTGTTTGGTCATTTTCATCATATCAAAGAGAAGAATAGGCTTCAGGATTGGTCATGGAATCTGAACTGAGGGGCAGGAAGTCAGCCAAACCCTCCCTCTGGATGTTTGGACCTTTGAATGTGAAGGTTAACATGCAAAGCTCTGTTTGCTTTGAAAACCAACATCCCCTTTTCACCAATACACTTTTTCACTTGGAAAACTGCCTTGCTAATGCCGGCCTGCTGCTCAGTTTACCATGAATTTAGGAGACAAACCCCCTCCTCTTAAGAACTCGGAGGGAATACGCCAAATCCCCATTTCCTCCCAGTGCACCCCAGCTACAAGAATTTGGGCTGATGAGCTTCCCGGCTCCATGCTCCATGTCCCTTATGGATAGATACGGTACAACATGCATCTGAGGTGTAAAATGCAGCTCAAATTCTGTGTATTGTCTTTCATAATGCCATTATGTTTTTGATTTTGCTTTATTGCTTACTTTTGAGTTCTTTATTGGCATTCACGGTTCCATTACATACCTTTAATATCCATAGAACCCATTACATTGCACTAAAGGTTTTTGATAAAGGTTTTTATAAATTATTAAAGGGATAATTCACCCAAAAATTTTAATTCTGTCACTAATTACTCACCCTTATGTCTTTCCAAACCCATAAGACCTATGTTCTTCTTCGGAACACAAATTCTGATATTTCTGATGAAATCCGAGAGCTTTCATACCCTGCATAAACAGCAACAAACTGACACGTTTAAGGCCCAGAAAGGTAGTAAGGACATCATTAAAATAGTCCATGTGACATGAGTTGTTCAGTTTGTTTGCAATTTGTAAATAAAAAAGGTCTTGGTACAACACACACTCACACTTAGTTACTTTAGTTATTTGGTTACTTATTACAAACAAATGCTTTTAAAAATAAACAATTGCTTCAAAATATTGTATGGCGTATGGGTGTGTCTAATTAACGTTGAAGAGCAAAACATCCAAGTATCACCAATTTATATTTCCCACAGACCTTTTTTACTCATGAATTTAAAAACCTTAAAGAAAATCTTGCGTTATCTAATGTACGATTTTCTTTATTAAAATATCCAAAAAACACTAGAACAGTGCTATATATTTTGCTGATTAACACTAAAACAGTGGTATATATTTTGCTGACTTGTGTATGTTTTGAAGAAAGATTAAATCCAGAGAAACAATGAAATTTTAACTAGTGACACGGACTGTGTCCATAGTGTCATTGTGTCGCCTGCCAATGACGTCGTAACCCCTTGACTTTACCCTTGGTTTCGTTTTTGTAGAAAATATGGAAACACCAAAGACGCTTGAATATGTTGTGTGTTTTAATAGAGCCATGTGTCACGCTCGTTCAGTAGCCTCGTTTAGCTTTGACTGCTTTCAGCTTCACCCTGCTTCATTAATAAATCATTAACACATCCGTGAACATGATTTCTGTCCGAGTCCCATCGGATTGCATCCGCTGTGGGGATGAAGACAACAAATCCCATGATTCCACACTCAGTCAAACTACGCCTTTGTTTCTTTGTTTTGTTTTGAATACGCACCCTCTTGCGGCAAAAAATGACATGTCGTTCCTTTAATGGAACCCATGGCAAATATAGCCTTTCGGAATTTGACTTCAAGGCTGCACCACTTTTTTTTTTTTTAGAAAATTTGATTAATTTTGCAGTTCCATTTTCATCTCGAATGCAAATGTTCTCAGATATTCCCAGATAAGAGCATCTGCTCAGCAGATGTCGAGGTTTTGATGGAGGTAGAAATGCAAACACAGACCGAATCCCCCCCAACTCCGACCTCCGAAGCAGTCCCTCAGCAGCCGAGAGCCTGACTTTACGCCCATCTCCCTCAAACAGTGGCATTTCCGACACTGGTGGAGGAGAAAAGAGCTGGAAGTGGTTCAAAGAGATGATGGGTTTGGGAGGGGACGAGCTTGTTGACGGTGGAGTTTGCTGACTCCATCTCAAGGAGTCTTGTGTTTGCAGTGGTGACGGAGCGGGTGCATTTGAGACGGCTTCCAAGTGCAGTTGTGTGCAAACGCACAGCTGTGAATGCCGTCCTCTGTCTGGTGACTCAAAACCGCACTGTGTCTCTGCCCGACTTGGATGCGTCCTCCATGAGTAATTTGTCCCCACCCTTCTACACCTTTCTACGGCTCTTAATCACCCCAGGTTTCTGTCTGTTCCTTTGCTGCATTCTTTCATCCAGGTCAAAGATCACAACTTTTTTGCGTCATTCCTTCTGTTTACACTTTGCCCTGCCTGGATCATTATCCATTTGTCTTTTTTTATCTCTTATCGTTGATCTCCAGAAACATTCCTGTTTGTAATATATAACTGTTTAACTCCCCAGGCTTGGCACACTATGTATGACATAGCGCTTGCTTTTCCTGGCTACTAAAAGGTCCATTAGCCGCCCTTTTCCCACTGTTTATAAATTCATGGGGCTGTATGCTAGTTTGTCACCTTGAACTTTATGGACAGACACTTATTATTTTATAGACACCATTTGCTGCACAGCTTTCCTTCTATAATTAGTTGCACACACAAAGACAAAGGGAAATTCCCTGGTGGAGCAGGCAAGAACTCAGGGCTACAGGCCCTTTTTTATAGCCCCACTCTTCACTACACCCGATGACACTTTTATTAAGCCTCAGGAACTAGGATGTTTCAGCCCTCTCGGCCAAAACTCTTTCCCCTCACTGTATGTTCTCTGGGGAATGATTTCTTTTCTGTGTGATCACGACATATTTCTGAAAAACCAGGAAAATGGGTGTTTTGAAACATGTTAACTGCTTTCTATTGGTCATTGTGAGGTCACTGGCCTTGTTTCGTCGTGTGAATGGCAGGGAAGCTCTGCTCTCGCTGGCCAGTTGATGATAGCCAAATTTGGATGATCTCACACGGATTGCATTACTGATGCACAGCTGTTTTACTGTGCGCTAATGGGTAATTTCAAAATGTAGGCCAATTTCCCAAAGCTTCAAAATCTGTGCACGAAATGTGTTGAACATTGAGCTCAGTGTGAACATCTGAATTTTTTTTTGGAAGGGACACGTTATAAACCTAATCAGCTTTGCTGGTGAATATAATTTATATAAACTGATAAATTTATATTTCCAGACTAATTGTTACTAGTAGTACTAGAACATTTTTTATTTACTAGTTGTAACTGATTGGCTAAAGAGGCAGACATTTTTCTTGTTTTTATATGTTTTGTGAGAACATTCTAAAAATGTATTTTAAACATTTGTTTTTTTTTTGGTGGTGGGTAGCAGGAAGAAAGTCAAATGTTAGGTTGATACAACTCTACTGATATCAAGAAAGTCTCACTGGTAGAATTAATTTAGAAAAAACTTGGGTTTTGAACATTGTTTTTATTATAGATTTTTGTAATTACTATTTGTTGCCTACAAAGGCAAAACACAGGGATTATGACAACACTGAAAGTGCCCAAAATGGCTTTAAGTTCATTCATAATTCAATAATTTATTGTTTTAATATCAATTTCACACTAAATATGAGTGTAGCAGAATCATCTGTCCCAGATCATAGACATTATTCAATCCATAACTTAATTTTGACTAAATTTGTAGTTGCTGCATTTTGGCTTTGTCCAGAATCCACTCCTGATGTGACCATTTGGCAAAAGATTGGTCTTAAAATCACTTATGTATGTAACTAGCTACAATTGTTCTGTTGTCACTCAGACAAAACAAAACTCTTGAAATATTGAAATATGATGATTTTTGCCCACCAAAAAAAAATTATGGGTGGGTGTGACTCCTAAAAGCAGAAGTGCCATGTCCATGTCTTCCATTATAATTGTTTTTCCATTTCAAGCCAATTATGATTTGCTCTGAGAAACAGTTGTGTCATTACCATATTTTACAACCCCCACTTAATGTTGTCTAAGAAGATACGATATTGAACAAAGGCTTGAAACAAAAGGTGATTGAAGCTCTTGTGACTGAAGACCACATACAGCGTGGCCTGCATTATTGCCCCTCCCTCCTCACTGCCCCCACGCTTTCATGCCCACTACATTTCCTCTCCAGTGCATGTGTAAATATGGGTGACCACCCCAACCGCTTATTATCCATTGTGTTTGTGAAGGCTTTGTTGTCTAACCGAACAAGGAAAAGGCTAAAAAAAAAAAAAGAGGTGGCGCTGGCGGTGGGCAGACATGTCGGAGGGGTGGATGGCAGTGCGGTGGTCCAGCTCCAGAGGGAAATGTGAAGGTCAGCTAGAAAAGAAACAATAACCTTCAAAATTCTCAGTGTAAGACAATAGAGCAGCAGGGCCAGAACTGACAATAGTCACGCTTCTGTTTATTTACGTGTTTGGGTGCATCAGCATTGACCTTACTTTGTGAACAGGTCAGCTGTTGAACATCAAAACACATCTTCACCCCTCCACACACTCACATGCACCTCTGTTTATGTGTGTTGGCCAGTTTAAGATAGATAGACGTCGCATTGGGTGTGAGTGTGTTTATAGTAGTGGGATCTGTTTGCAGCATGAAATCATCTGTTGATAATTCTTTACAGTTCAGTGTCAAAAGTAATAGTTTCTAATGCTTTTTTATACTTTAGTTAAAACCAGAAGCTTTGCTTCTGCTTTGTGTTTTTGGTTGCAAAATAACTATGAAGAAAATGAAGAAGACATGTTCAAGAAACTGTTCAGTGAATAAAGTTCTTTGTTGGCATCTGTGGTTCCAAAAAGAACCTTTAACTACCATGAAACCTTTCCTTTCACAAAAGGTTCTTAACATTATTAAAAAGTTATTTAGACTAAGACAATGTAAGAGCTATTCTCTGGGGAAACTAAAATGTTTCTTCTATGACATGGCTTCCCAAAATGTTTGTGAGCTGAATCCCTTACACTTGAAAATATTTACTTGAAGTACCCCATAAGATTTTAAGCTAATATTTTAAGTTTGACATGTTTGCATCTTCATGGTTCTGTGATGGTCACAGGACATACAAGTAAATATATTTAAATAAATAATCATTTTTATATATAAGTCTTTTATTTTGTTTAAATGTGCCATAGAATGCATTAATACAATATTTTATATTGTTTTCTGATCTCCCCAGTGTGTATGCGAAGTTTTATCTCAAAATACTCAAAATATTTTTTATAGCCTCTTGAAATTGCCACTTTTAGGGTATGAGCCAAAATGTTGTATGTCCCCTTTACATGAAAATGAGCTAGTGCTCCCGCCTCCCTTCCAGTTTTTCCAAGTGGGCTACTTTAACACTGTTGACGCGGGTTGCTTTTTATGTCCGCAGGAGGGTTTTGTTTGCGAAAACCCTTCTCAGACGAGTGCGGAGCTTCAAGAGCTCATGCTTGAGGGCATACCGGTGTTACAGTGAATGTGCTACTGACCTTACACATTGCTTCCAAATGCAATTTTTAACTACCACATTCCTATTCACAATCTTTCTGGTAGCACGTGAAGACAGCATTAGTGACAATGGTAGCTTTAGCAACATTAGCCTTACAGAGAGCCAAGGAGCTCTTTTGGAAAACAAAATATGAGGCGTGATGCTTACTTAGTCTGGAGTCTGGACGTTTGCACAAGAAGCGTTGGTATCGAGCCATCTTTCAGAAGCAATCTTTGCACAGCTCCAGCTCTGACCTGAGCCAGTCGAGTCTGGTGTAAAATGTTAGCGCAAGTGTATAGGACTTTTTCCGTTTGTTTGTTTTTTCGAACATTTCGTAACGTGTACTCGGCGGTCTATGGAGACTCCTATATTTGTTTTCCCTCCAACACACAACACTTTTAATGGCTCTTTGGTGCTGACATTGTGCCTACAAGCTACAGAAAGAGAACAATAATGGCAGACCGCAGCTTCTCACTCAGGGCTTTGTATATGCTAAAAGGGCAAATAGCATCACAAATGGGCAGGACTTTCACCGACTGTGTCATCATAGTCTGGAACAGCTTGTGTGGAGAGACTGTTTATGATATTTTTAATTATAAAACAATGAGTGAGTGGATTTTTGTTTTTCACGCAATGCAACAGAGTATATACTTATTTAATTAAATTGCAAGATGTATTGCAATTATAGTTTTATTACTATTAATTGTGCAGCCAATTTGCTTATTTTAATATGATACTTGATTTATTGAAATATTAGCATTTCATTATTTTTTCACCACGGGATAAAAAAAAAAAAAGTGAGGCCTTTTGTCTCACAGTTCAGATTTTTTCCCTCACAATTCTAAAGTTACATTTCTCAATTCAGACTTTTTTATTTTTTTATTATTAGTTTACATTTCGCATTTTTTTTCCTGACATGAAATTTATAATTTCTGTATTTCTGTCTCAGAATTCGGATTTTTTTTTTTTTTTTGCAATTCTACAAACTCAAGTTGTTAGATATATACTATGCATTTTGAATTATAAATTTTATACTCACAGTTTTCTTAAATATGAACACCCTGCATTGTATGGCTTGTCTGCCCCTTTTGGAACTTTCATATTTAAGGGTTCTGCTGTGTTTTATATGAGTTTTTTTAATCTTTTATATTACAATACCAGAAACCGTGAACTTCTTCACACTAACATATAATTGTCATCCAGCTCTTCTACCCTTTAGACACGCAAAAGAAAACTCCCCAAAACACACACATGTGCAGGCAAGAACAGGCACACAGCTGTCCAGCTGTGCTCTCATGTAATAGGACTCTGTCAGCGGGTAGTTTTGTCTCTATGACTGTCAAACTGGAGCATACGGATGCACCTGGAATGATTCCACAAGAGATACAACTGTAATGAAAATTACAGGGTGGAATAAGGCCTCCTGCTCTATATTTTCCATTATGACAAAGTTGCAATTTTGCTTGAGGAGCACGTCAGGGTGTTTGGAAGACGTATGGAGACTGGTTGCTCTGCATTAGGGAGAGTAGAGTCTCGCTAACCTCATTCTAACCTCTGCGCTGGCTAACCAGATGTTGGCTCTCATCCACTCGGCCTCAAAAATACTTGCTGTCCCCCCCAACCCCTCCGACGGAAACATTTATTCGCTATTAAAATCTGTTGTCGGAAAGCGAGTTAATTTTTACCACAATTCCATTTCTGGAATTCGGGAATTTCACAGCAAACAAGCTCTGGAGCCAAAAAAGTGCATGGGGTTTTAACCGCAAATGCTTTTAGTGTTCTACAACCTTCATTCTTGTAGTTACAGGAAGTGAGATGCCTTTAATGAGGCAGAGCTGGAAATGGGCCCTAAAGGACCTGGGGGACTGCAGTGAGAAACACTCTGAAGGACAGTGCATGGAAA
Organism: Carassius gibelio; assembly: GCF_023724105.1. Taxonomy (NCBI): domain Eukaryota; kingdom Metazoa; phylum Chordata; class Actinopteri; order Cypriniformes; family Cyprinidae; genus Carassius; species Carassius gibelio. The sequence continues at coordinate 14,910,381 of NC_068410.1, read as the reverse complement.
AGAGCCAGGGTCATTTTTAATTTAGTCTGGTTATGAGACATCCAAAACAGATCATTACCCTTGGCTCAGAGCATTTCGCTGCAACTGAAGTATGGACACAAACAGATCTGCCTAAATAACAGGAGCTGTATAACACTCTAAAACTTTAGATCAGCAGTTGTCGATTATTGGATCGTGGCCCAAAATTTGGTTGCACATCTATTCTGACAGGAGGGACTTAACAATGCTTAATATGAATGATAAAATGCAAGTAGCCATATAATTTATATATCTGTATCTTGTCAGTTATAAGAAACTTTTTGCAGTTTTTGTTAATTTACCTGTATCTTTTACCTGTATTTGTGTACTCCACATTTTAATGTTGTTATGCCTGATTTCACTTATCTGTTACTTATTTAGTAATTTCTTTATAGCATTTGTTTCATTTGTACTTTAAGAATGTTATTCACACAAAATATTTTGTTTACACTTATTTACAGTTGTTGAGTATCATGTAATCATACTGTACATATCAATGTGGTGATGTCTGAATTCAGTTGTGTATCATTTAAAAATACAGATTTTAGTTTTATTTGTATGTTATTGTATTTTATTGTCTTTATAATATTTTTCTGTTTTGTTTTAAGGATTTTTTTTAACAAACTTATTTAGAAAGAAAAAGTCTATATTATATGTATTTCTAATTTTATGGTTATTTTATTTGCGATTAGTTATTTGTTACAGTTTGACCACTTTCCTACTGGGCCTTAAATGGATATTTCACCCAAAAATGATATTCTGTCATTAATTACTCATAAATCCTCATGTCATTTCAAAACCCAAAATATTTGAAACACAAATTAGGATATTTTTGATGAAATCCAAGAGCTTTCTGATCCTCCATAGACAACAACACAACTGATACGTTCAAGGCCCAGAAAGATAGTAAAGACATCATTAAAATAGTCCATGTGATATCAGGGGTTCAACTGTAAGTTTATAAAGAATAGAAAACAAAAATAACTTTATTCAACAATGTCTTCTCTTTTGTGTCTCATGAATGCATGTCAAAGATTGACACTCCATTACGAAAGAAAAAATATTTACCAATATATTTCTTAAAATATATTGTGATATATTGTAATATATTATTTTCCCTTTTTATTTTCTAATATATTATATATTTGAATACATTAAATAACATATTGATGATACATATATTATATAATATATTGCAAAATATACAAATGCTTGCCGCTTTCAATATATTGCAATATATTGGAAAAAAATAAATATTTAATCCCATATATAAAAATATATGCCTGATATATTACATGATATTTTCCAATATACTGCAATATATTTATGTTTCATAAGGGCCGAAGAGAAGAAATAGCTGAATAAAGTTATTTTTGTTTTCTATTCTTTATAAACTTTCAGTTGAACCACTGATGTCACATGGACTATTTTAATGATGTCTTTCTGGGCCTTGAACGTATCAGTTGTGTTGCTGTCTGTGGAGGATCAGAAAGCTCTCAGATTTCATCAAAAATAATTTATGTAGCAAAGATGAACAAAGGTCTTACATCTTTGGAACCACATGAGGGTGAGTGATTAAAAACAGAATTTTTATTTTTAGGTGAACTATCCCTTAAAGTGAAACCTCTTTATTGAACTTCATAAATCAAAGCATAGAAAAGGAGCAGTGTCAATTTTATTGTAAGACATCAGAGCAGAACGAGTATGGAGAACTTCTCCCCTGTGCTGTGAACTGTTTCTCTTTCTTTCTGAGTTATGGAGGGTGGCTGGATAGTTGACTCTTTCCCTCAGATGTTGAGCTCTCCTGCTGGTGTTGTCCTCTGAGTGACGGGCAGCAGGGAGCCTGCGGAGTGAAGGCTGGGGCAGGTGACACGAGAGACGGCTTGTCGGGATATGATAAACATTAACACATCATAGAGGAGCCCTGTCTATTCCGATTGTTTCCTTTTCCTGAAGTTCCAGCACCAATTGCGCTGACAGGACACATGCTCAACATTTGGGAAAGAGAGCTGCGGATTTTTGTGTTTGTGCCAACCATTACATACGTTTCATTTTCTCTTCTTTTGTAAGAGAGAGAAAGTGCGAGACGAAACCCTTCGGAGCAAGGCTGCAAGCTACACCCCCACTCTTTCTCAAACAGCGTCTATCAAGTTTCAGCTCTTTAATTGCTTTGGCTCAGACCTTTGGTATTTTTTTCCCCTTTTTTTTTTTTTACTGTCTTCCTCTTTCGTGAAAGAAGCGGAAGGGACTTTCACACTGATAAAGAAAGAGCCGGTTTGCTGTGGTTTTTCTCAGTCTAAACTAATGGGAGTATACAGTACATTTGTTGAGTGGTTATATTGTTTCTGACTTGTGTCTGAGTTGACTGTGTAGGACATGGTTCTGTCCTAGAGATGTGTCTTTTATATTTATATGTTTTTATATTTATTTTATCTTAATATTTTTTATTTTATTTTACAAATATAACCTTCTTGTTGTGAATTACAGCTGCTATCCATTATTTTATTCTATTTAATTTTTCCAAGCACACTCTTGCCACAAAGTGACAGTGCTACATAATTACCTGTTTGATTTTATTTTATTTTATCTAATTATTATTATTTTTATTTTATGATATTTTACAAACAGACCTTCTTGCTGTGAGGTGACAATGCAACCCAATATTTAATTTAATTTAATTTAATTTAATTTAATTTAATTTAATTTAATTTAATTTAATTTAATTTAATTTAATTTAATTTAATTTAATTTTACAAACAGATGTATACAGATATATAATTATACAGATATATTATTTTCCTTTATTATTTTATATAAACGTCTGCTCAGTGACAGTGTTATTTTACTCTCAACTTTCATTTTACTAATATTTTAAGTTTTAACTAAACTTTTTGAATACATTTGAATTTAATACATTTTCATGAACTGAAACTATTTTGTTGTTTAACGCTTTGCATTTGTTCTGCAGGTTTCAACTTCCTGTGATATAATCACACCATGCCTGAGGGAGCGGGCCGCGACAGCCAGAAAAAAAACAGCCACCAAGGTCAGATGCCACTCAGTTAATATCAATGTTTGGAAATCTGAGCATAATTATGTAATATTCCAGTGAAAAGTCACTGACAGGAACTGCCCGTTCATGTGCTTGAGTTCAAAACCACAAACAAGAACCCTGGGAAAATGACGAAAGATATCTTTTCAGAGATACTGCACAATTCTCAATGGAGATAAGCCATCAAGCATGCCCAAGATAAGAGTGTCTATCAGGAATGAAATGCTAACAGTTATCAGGTTCAGATTTAGACGGGTGGTCTCCATCATGATATTTTTGGACCTCTGCCTCTTCTACTTTACAAAGAATGGTTGCTTACATTATCAATTCAAACAAACTGAACAAGACTGTTGGAAATGTGCTGACAGTCACAATTGTTTAGGGTTGGTCACCTCTCTTTGGATTGGGCTCTCTAAACAATTCGTGATTGAAATAGTTCAGACCATGCAATACAGACCAAGTGGGACATTTATGTTTAGAAAGAAATTTGAATGTCATATAGAATCTGGAATATGTCAAGTTGCTGTCAATATACTACGCATCCCAAAAGAGAAATACATATACCTTCAATTATATGTGGCCATTTTCAAATAAAGATCTCATAATACAAACATCTTTAGGCTTTTGACCCAAATCATGTCATCCAGACCTCAGCTGGCAAGAACCTTTGGAGGGAACTACTTGTATTTGGTTTCACCACTTCCTGTGACGGGGCCGTCAGGTGCAGACTGGTACGGCGTACAGGAAGTATCTCAACAGATGGATGAGCACTCAAATGCACAGATACAGATAAACATTCACCGCTTGAGCTCAGCTCCATCTTGTACTGTTATTTTGTGAGTCATTCCTGTTTTGCAGTACCTTTTGAGCTCTTTTGAATTTAAGAATGTATTTCTATAATTAGGAATATTAGACTTTCAGAAACATTCAGTGGTCAAGCTCAGGCACCTAAATGTTATTTATTCTAGCTGTTTATTTGCATTTCCTCCTTCTCAAATTTGGGGCCAATTCTAACTCTACACAATGGAAAGAAAATAGGGTATAACTTAACTAACTTTAATTAATTCATTTATTTTTTTGGATACTTATTTCTGGTGTTTTCAAAGCTGCATTTATTTAATCTAAAATAAATGATTATTATTGCAATTTTAAATAATTGTTTTTATTTAAATGTATATTTTCAAATGTAATTTATTTCTGTGATGGCTAAAGCTGAATTTTCAGTATCATTTCTCTAACCTTCAGCGTCACATGATCATTCAGAAATTATTCTAACATGCTGATTTGCTGCTCAAGAAATTGATCAATGTTGAAAACAATTGTGCTGCTTAATATATATATATATATATATAATATATATATATATTATTATTATTATTTTTGTGGAAACCTGTCCATAGCATGTCCAGATCATATTTATTTCTAAAATCAAATCAAATCAAACATCTTTTGGAGATTTTTTTCAGGATCATCAAGTTTGTGTTGTGACATAATTTCCCCCTCCAGATTTAATTCTCTTCAAAAAATAAAACAAAAACTTTATTTTAAGGTGAAATGCTTTTATCTTAAACCAGTGGCTCCTTGTATTGTCCTTTTTCTCAAACACATAAATGCTCTTCAGTATTTGAGTTTGGCAGCTCTCAATGGTTTTGCGGTCTGTATGCTAATACACACCTAGACAGGAAATCTCTCTATGAGAGAGAAGTGTGCAACAAGCCCAACTCACGTTTTATATGCACGTTAGATATGGTGCATGCTTCCTGTTTGCTTTATGACTGATGAGGTCCTTTCATTTTCTCTTGGAATAAGATTTATTTTCCGAAATCATTTGGATACCCGATGTCATTTGGCAGCCATTTGCTTCAAATTAGTTATGAGTACTAACTAAACTTCGGTGATAAAACCACATTGGTGGTCATTCCAACTAATGCTGCAGGGTCTTGCGGATCAGGTATGTGATCTCTTTCTCTTGGCTTTCACTCGTCTGGCCAAACGATCTCCACAGACTGCCGTGATCGATATAACAGGCCTGATCCTCTGTTAGGTGAGCCTTGTTAGGCTCTTTATTGGAGTATGAATGGCTAACAGTGTGTAGAAGATTTATGATGAAAATACCACAATTACTGGAACTCATAATAAGTACGTATCAATGACTAATAATTTATAGCAATTATGGACACAAAGATGTCATTATGAAAAATAGGAAATTAGCTCTAATGTATTATTTCAGATTTCTAAAACAGCTGCACAATTTATCAAGTCATTCCATTTTCCATTAAGAATCATATAATTATGAAGAACAGTGTATGTGTGTTGGCTCACTCACATGTTCATCAGTCTTATCTAGAGATGATTAGATTTTCTTGGACATCCTGACCGATTTATCCACTCTGATTCGTGCTTGGAGGCTCTTTAAAGTTAATGTTGGGGATAACGAAATCCATAGGGATGAGATTTTGGGTGAAGAACTCCCCTGCTGATGATTCTTCCATACCACATGAAAGCTTCTGACTTCATGCCCAAGTAGTGACGGAGAACGCTGTCTGTTTGCCTTTGTTGCAGAGGATGTGCTGGGTTTACTTTGTCACACTTCATGCATCTGTCTGACTGAGTTTATGCTGCGCGTTGAGCGTTCTCCTGAATGCTTTAGCACCCAGTTCTTGAGATCTTGAGATAGGCATCAAATGAAAAGCAAAAGATGGTCATTTTGGTGATGTACGTCTGGCCATGGAGGATTTTACAATCAGATTTTTCATGTGCGACTGCCGCCATAGTGGTGCTGATCTTGGACTGGGGCCAGCAGAAGATAAACACATGGCTTCATGTACTTTATGAGTGCGTTTAAATCAAATTCAGGCAATCGATATTACCGAAGTGCCTTCAAACCTTGTATGAACGGGAGAAAAGGCCGCAAGCAGCTTCAGCTAACAGTCAGTTGGAATGCTAGATGGGTGATAGCCAGACTTGGCGAGGAAGGGAGTGTAGAGGGCAACAGTTGACTGTGTCGCCCTGCCTGCTAGGTCAGAGGAAATGGAGGATTGTTCATCTCTGCCGGCTTGTGCTCTGTAACTGGGCCACCATTGTGACAAGCACAGCCCAGCATTCAGCCTTAAACAATGGCAATCCTCACAGCGCTCCGTACCGACCGGTGTTCACTAGCCTTTACGACCAGACTGTTGTGTTCATTTTTTTTATATGGCTCTTCAGGCAGAGCGTAACTGTTTTGTTTTAGATGTTCTGGTCGTCTGAGGGCACGGCTGATTGAATGACTTCTGTGTTTTCAGGTTTAATCGTTCATCAAATTGCAGTCAGGAAGTTGTGATTTTTGTTTCCTGTCTATACAGGGCGTGCACTGCACCGTTAGATTGACTTCTGTGGGTTTGCTGCAAACTAATGTGATGTAGATTTGCACAGTAACACCTTTGAGGCAGGCAGAAAAGTATTTGCAAGAAACACATTGTGAGTTCTTAACAGTTTCTCTTTGTACTCAACTGTTGGTGTGAACCTTACCTTGAGTAAAAAAAAAAAAAAAAATTATATGTATATATATATATATATATATATATATATATATATATATATATATATATATATATATATATATATATATATGTAACTTGAAACAAATAAAATGTTAAGTGATACACAATAAACTTAAGATTGGAAAATACTAAATTAACAAGGCTAAATAAACTAAAACATTTAAAATAATATTTAAAAAATATAAACTATATATATATATATATATATATATATATATATATATATATATATATATATATATATATATAAATTATTTAAATTGTCAAAATTGCTTTTGAATGTTATGTTAGCATAACCAAAATAAGGAAACCAAGAAAGAAAAAGAAAAAACTAGAGATTACCAGACCAAAGACAAGTAAAGATAAATAAAAAGTAAATGTGAAGTATTTGATGAAAAATAATAAGCTTTACTGATAATAAGAAATTAAAGGTGCAGTAGGGAACTTTTGTAAAAAAATATTTTTTACATATTTATTAAACCTGTCATTATGTCCTGACAGTAGAATATGAGACAGATAATCTGTGAAAAAATCAAGCTCCTCTGGCTCCTCCCAGTGGTCCTATTGCCATTTGCAGTTACAGACCGCTCCCGGTAAGAAACAACCAATCAGAGCTGCGGTCCGTAACTTTGTTTGTGTTCAAAATGTAGAAAAAAGTATATAATAAGCGAGTACACCATGAATCCATTTTCCAAACCGTGTTTTTGGCTTGTCCTGAATCACTAGGGTGCACCTATAATAAGTGTTTATATTCAGACTATTTTAGATTGCTTCGGGGGTACCGCGGCGGAGTAACCCAGTACCTTTGTGATTCTTCATAGACATAAACAGAGAGAAGTAGTTCTGGCTACGATGTTCTTCCGCAAGACGCAAGCAGTTCTGTTTATTAACCACTAGAGCGTCAAAAGTTCCCTACTGCAGCTTTAATATGAATTAAAATCTTAGATTTTTGCATGAAGTAGGAGATTTAAGCCAAAGTTAACATTTACTCTTGTCTTGGAGAAAAAAATTGAAATATGAAAGAGATCTCATTTGTGGTTTTGCATTATAGTTCTTAACATTGTCTTAAAGTCAAAAGTGCTATATTATGCAGTGGTCATTAGTGTCTTCAGACTCTGTTTCTGTTTCTCTCTGTTGCAGCTGCCAAGCGCCCCTCCTCTGTGTCCTCGCTGAGTGGGATTGTGAGCCGTATGGCCTCCTCAGGGGGTGCGTCCCGTGGGAGCTGCACCTCTGTTAACACGGTGTGCTCTGACAGTGACCGCGGTGCCAGTCTCAGCTCCTCTGCCTCATCCGCCTCACTGCAGGATGGACACTCTTCCTCTTCCTCCTCATCGCTCCCCTACGGAGCCGTGCCGGCATACTCCGGGCCACAGCGCAATGGCTCCGACATCAGCCTGGACCTTACCCCTCTCTCCCTGCTGACGGGAGCCGGTCCCCTCCCTGCCTCCGCATCACCACTGCCCAAACTCACTCGTCTGGAGAGGGTGGCGCTGGAGATAGTGGAGACAGAGCAGGCCTACGTGAGGGACCTCAAGAGCATTGTGGAGGTAAGGACCAGACACATGCTGTTTTCTGTTCCTACATGTTTCGTACTGTAACACAGAAACAATGTTGAGTCCTCAAAATTGAATGAGTGTGTAGATGACACGAAGCTACATTAAAAACAGATGGTCACTATTGAATGGGTTTCTACGGAGACGGGAACATAAGAGCATCCAATTGGAAGTTAGAATTCATAACGGCAGCGCTCTTGTTACTCAGGAAAAAGATCTGTACAACTGTCTACGCTGTTAATATGTCCCAAATAATACAATAAAAACAGAAAATCAATTACTGATCTGGACGGAATAATTTCTATATCTTTACTAAGAAGAAGCTTCTTGCTTGAATGCTGCTTTCAAATGCTCTTGCGTAAAGATACACGTGGCGTATTGTGTGCGGTCACTCTGCTAATACAGCAGTGTCTGTCAACAGTAGTGGGCGGGGCCTGTAAAATGTGACATCACATTTTACAGATCTTGCAAACGGAATGTTCTGAGACACTGCTTATGATTTATGGGGATTAAAAAAGGAGCAGATGGATTTTTATCTTTATAGGGTGGTAGTGTACAAACATTGCCAACACACATTTATGATCAAACAACATGTAAAAGGGAATTTTGCATAATAGGTGCAAAATAAAAAAATTAATCTCAGAATAACTGCGTAATGAATTCTATTAATTTTGCTGGTCCAAAGCCACCCAGGTGGTGCTGCATTCTTTTGAGCTCTAGGATTGCTCAGCCACTGAAACTCATCCAGATCGGCATTTCTACCATCTCTTCACCTGCCGCCCACCCTGTTTGTAATCCAGGACTCATATAACAGATCATATAAGAACCGAGCCCTTTCCCTGTGCCAGCGGTGATTTAAAATGTGATCATTGTGAGATTCTGTTGTGCCATTCATCATACATTCAGGTGGAGCAAAGGAGGTCATGGCACTGGATGAAAGCTGCAATAAATTCAGACTGTCACTTCAAACACATCTCTGAACTGCTTTACACATGCACAGCACTGATCTGGGACAAAAAGAAGGCTGTTGCTCAGCATTTCAAACGCAAACACACAATTCAGAGCGTGCTGTAAATATCTCTTTGTGGATGCTTTTCAACACATTCATTATATTTTCATGCACAAGTCGCTGGAAGATCAGACCTCAGCGGTGACCTCCAACGTGGGGTCATGGACGTGCACCAAGACATGATATGCTCTCTTCACATGGGCAGACAATTTTATTGACACTAGTTGCTGTTTCTTTGCATTTCCTTTTTCTTAAATTTGGGGCCAATTAAATTTTTGTTTATTTATTTTTATTTAGCAAGGATCCATTAAATTGATCAAAAGTTACTGTAAAGTTACAGATTTCTATAGCAAATATATCCTGCTCTTTTAAAACCAAAGAATCCTGACAAAAAGCATGGTGGTTTCCACAAAAATATTAAAGCAGCACATCTGTTTTAAACATTGATGATGATAATAAATATTTCTTGAGCACCAAATCAGCATATTATGATTTCTGAAAGATGTGACACTGAAGATTGAAGTACTGAAAATTCAGCTTTGCCATCACAAGAATATATATAATTTTAAATATATTAAATAGAAAAACGTTATTTTGAATTAATAATAAATTAATAGTAATAATATTTTTTGCAGTATTGCTGTTTTCCTATGTGTTTGATTAAATCAGCCTATTTAAACAAAAAACTAAAAAAAAAAAAAACTTTTTAAACGGTAATGCATATTTTTAGAGCATTAACTTGTTAATAAACTATTTTAATATCACTTCAAATGTGTATTATTACGGTTTAATTTTGCTTTCTAAAGATCCAAATTATAAGAATTATTTGCGATGTTCATAATATTGACAACACTTATTATAAATATTATTAAAAAAACATTTTTCTGTCTTAAATGTTTAATCCTCTAACATTAATAGCAAGCAATAAATCAATCAATAAATCAATAAATAAATAAAACAAAATAAAAAAGATGTCAACTTAATATAATGTAAATATTAAATAACAATATAAAACACGTTATTAATTAAATAATTTTATAACTATAAATTGGATATATAACCAATCAAATTTCATCATATTCTGGGGTCCTTGGCATCAATTTTATTTTATTTAAAAAATGTAAACCTGGATTAAAACAACATATTATCCAGGTTTAGCTTGATTGGTGCTGCTGCACGGACCCGGAGAGAAGTGAAAGCGGTCTATCATGAGTGACAGGGTCATTGTGAACAGCCTTTGAACTCATGGGAATATTGCCAGTGCCAGCCATCAACAGGTGTGTGTGTGTGTATGTACTGTATAGTACTGTATGTGTGTGTATATTATCCTTTGTATCTGTGACTGATTGATTGCAGAGGCTCATGGGTACATAGACCGGAGGTTGGGGAATGCCTGAAATGTTACTCCTTTTCCCTTTTGCTGATGGTTTATTTGAAGCTGAGTGTTTCATAAGCCAATAAAAAGAGAAGGCATGCAAGCTTATGCTGCTTTATGAAAAGATGCCTTCAGATCAAATAGCCATCAATTGGTTGTTGAAAGACGCGGATCATGCCGAGGAATGCTGCTGTTTTATCAATCTGTGGTCTCAAAATGGAGGCTGAGTGGTGGATGGTTTTGGGGACATAGTGCTGACTCTGGGATATGTGTGTATGATGTCTGACTGGAGTCATACCGAGCTGGGCTCAGCTTCTATTAGTAAGAGCGGTCTGGTTTTGATAGAATGCGTTACAAAGAATTATGTCAAGCTAGCTGGAAACGAGATGAGCGTGAGCTCACAGTGCATGGCTTTGCTGTGTGGGACTGTTTTGCCTGGTATTGTTTGGGTTATTATTAGTTTGTGAAGTGTTGTTTGTTTGGTCACATTCATGTGTGCTGGGTTCAGCTCTAGTGTGTGTGTGTGTGTGTGTGTGTGTGTTGATGTGGGGAGTGTTTAGGGGAGTAAGAATGAGATATACCCCCTTTTAGTTTCAGCTGCATTTCAGCCAAATAGGACAGGAAATTGGGGGACGAGGGGGGCTTGGCTGTAGCCCCCATTCTGGGGCACAAGGGGAGATGGAGAGGGGCTGCTCACGAGAGAAAGGGACCGACTCCTGTTCCAAACTCCAAACTGACCTAGTTTCTCAGACAAAGACTCTGAGAGTGTGTTCTCTCTCTATTGTCTGCCACCTTTCCAAACTTCCTCTTGTAGATAACATTTTCTTTCTTTCTCTTTGTTCATCAGTCTGTCTTTTTCATCTGTCTCTTTTTCTTTTTGTCTTTTATCTTTTCTTTTTTCTTTTCTTTTTCTGTCTTCCTGTGTCTTTCTTCTTTTTCTCTTTCTGTCTTCCTTTCTCTTTTTCATCTGTCAGTCTTTCTTTCTTTTTATCTGTCTCTCTTTCCTTCTAATCTCATCTCTATCTATCTATCTATCTATCTGTCTGTCTGTCTGTCTGTCTGTCTCTCTTCTCTTCTCTTCTCTTCTCTTCTCTTCTCTTCTCTTCTCTTCTCTTCTCTTCTCTTCCTTGTTTCCGTGTTTTCTCTCGTTCGGGACCATATCTCAAACGTGAACATTTATGTTTTTCTTTTTGCCAGACTGGCTGTCATAACACACTTCATGTGTGCTCTAGTAAGTCATTTCAGTAAGACAGCATCTGCCAAGAAAATGTGCACATAACTTATGGTTCCTTTGTCTGTGGCTGGTCCCGTTTGTCTCGCACACTCTGCTTTCATAACTCAGAGTTTAATCCTCAGATTTCCCCTCACCTCCTGGATTTTCACTCTTCCTCGAGTAGCTGTGTCATCACTCATCTCTTCATCTTGTGCTCCAGTTTTGCCATCTCATGAGCGCCGTACCTTCAGGGGAATTCTCTCCGGTCTACAGCTATGTAAATCACCATAATAACAGTTTCTGTGTTCCCCCTGCCTTGTAAAGGTGCTGCATGCACCAGTCCCTTATTTTCTGGCTCATTTTGCCCCCACCTCAGCATGTTTGCCTTCCAAGATGCCTCTGGAAACAAACAGAAGAGGAAAAAAGACCCAACGTTTACAGCCCAGGAATGCAGAGGCAGGGAAAGATGGAGGGTGACAAAAAGAGCCCCTTATAAAGCCAGACCGCTGTCTTACAGGACTCATTTGGTCTGTTTATTTGCACTTATTTATTGTAGCGGTTCAGTTTGAGTCTTTTTTTAGTTTGTTTAGCCCGGTGGCCTTGTTTCGTTGGCTCCGTTGTCTGTAGTTTCTCTCAGGAGATTGTAAATGCCACTCTTGGCACTTTCCCATAGTTTAGTCCGTTGCAGTCTGGTGGAATTTGTTTGTCTATGTTGGCTTGGTGGTTTTGGTCCCAGGGCTTGGTTATTAAGGGTTAATGAGGCCAGGCACTGATAAACAGACTTGATAAATAGCGCTTTTTAACTCCGCAAGCCCAACAGCCAGGAACCAGACCACTCCTGAGACCATTTGCCTCTGCTCTATTTGGGTTTCTGGCATCTGTTGGACACAAAATAGGCTGTAAAATATGATTAACTTTCTAATTTAATGCAAAACGCATTTTACTCATTAAGGCAAGAATGTATCTTCTTAACGGCCACATTATTATGATTATAGAGTTGGAAAACCATTTCAAGATGGAAGTCTTACAAACCAAGGTTGTTGGTGTAGTATAAATGATAGCTAATTATTAAGTTATGCTATACCGGTTTTAAAGAAACATTCTGAATTTTAGTACACGTTAAGTTCAATGGATATTGTGGCATAATGTTGATTATCAGAAAAATAATGTAGACTCTGTTATTTTCTTTAAGAAAATAATGACACATTTGCAGTGGATGTAAATATAACCCCTTTTTGAGGATTTAAAAGCAAAATAAAAATTATAAAAATTAAGCATTTTATAAAAGCACCAACATTGTAAAATGTATGTATTATTTTGACTGTAATTCTTTTTATTTTTTGCAGTCATTTTAAGTTGCAAAATTGAATAATTACCATTATAAATTGTGTGATCGGTACAATGTTTTTTTAAACAAGAACTTTCTTATGCTCACCAAGGCTGCATTTATTTGATAAGAAAATACAGTAAAAATAAGTCATATTGTGAAAGGTATTACAATTTGAAACAACTATTCTTATTTTCACTATATTTTATAATGTAATTTTAACCTAATGTAAACCTGCATTGTCAGCAGCCATTACTTTACTTTAATTTAGGTGTCAATTTTTTTTTTTACTGTGATGATTTACAGTTTATAATTTTTATTGATAAAACCACTTTGGTGCAATGTTACACTACTATTCAAAAGTTTATGGTCAGTAAGTGTAATATTTTTAATATTTTTGCATAAATCATTCTTATGAACAACTGTGTAATGCAGAAAATGTTAGTTGATTACAGTAAAATCATGTTAACATGCATATCAATAGTTTTTGGCAAAACTATTGAAACTATAATAATTTTGATGTCTCGTGTTGGCTCTTTTCACTTCCATTGTACGTTTCTCACTGTGATCCAGATCTTCCTTAAACTTCAACCCAGTGGAACTGCTTCCCTTTAACTCAGTGTTAACCAACCGCTTCAAAACCGAGAAAGTTGCTGACCCTTATTCTCTGTTCCTCAACAGGCGGCCCAAATCTGCCTGTATTTTACGTGGCACGATGATCAGCCAGTTTTCTCATGAGACCAGCCTATGACTTTTTTCAAGGTCAGAGGTGAAAGAGCAGAGAGAGAAAAGATAAATATTGTTAGAGGGGCTCCTTTTAACCACTGTATTAGTTGCATGCTTTGCCTTCCTGCACCGCATTGTATGTTTACTCTGAAGATCATTGAGGGGCTCAAGTGTGGCGTCCATGGTAATTACATTACAGTCATTCTTGGTGTCGAGAGAGATCATTCAGGGGTGAGAGTCACGTCCTGCTGTGTCGGAACCATTTATAGTCTCTTTTTAGTCCATGAGTTATGAATCATCTCAGTGTTTGCTATGGGAAAATGTAATGGAATAGAGGTACTTCACCAATTTCACAGGTCTCACAGGAGTTTTCTAAATCACTAACAAGCAAAGCAAATTCAAGTGTGAAAATGCCTAGAATGATTTCTGTGAGGTCATCCACGCTCATTTTTCTCACTTTCTCGCTCTCAGGACTATCTTGGCTGCATTATTGACTGCGGCGACTTGCCTCTCAAACCCGAGGAGGTCAGCACCCTCTTCTGCAACATTGAGGACATCTATGAGTTTAACAGGTGGGTGTCTTCATTCTTGATGTCTGTCTGCGTGGCAGTGGTGTCTGTTGAATTTGTCTCAAAGACAATGACTGGCCCGGGTCCTGGTCTTGGGACAATGTGCAGATGTCTGCCAAGAGCGAGTGTAAGCCATTTCTGATGCACTCCAGCAGACTGTCCCTGGACTGCTGTAGTTGATCTGGAATAATCTTCAGGAGACGTTTTCTCAGCCGTCGTCATAACTTAAGCTCTTTTTTAAAAGACGTGCAGCATATGGTTTATTACACCGCGAGTTCACGCATGGTCCACCAAACAATTTAGTCAAGTCTTGTTATGTGTCTGTTTCACACTGTTTATTGCAAACGACTCTCTGTGTTTATTTCAGACTTGTATGCATGGTTTAGCCCAGAGGTTTTCTGTTGTTGGGTTGCTGCTACTTGCCACTCATACATCCTGTTTTTACATAATTCTCCATCTTGGTTACCCTCCACTCCAAATCATCCCTTTAATGACATTAGGCAGTTGAAATTGGACATGGCGCCTTACTGCCAGCTCTTGTGGGAAATGATCTTGGCTGTGCTGAAAACTGAAAATCTTAAAGACTCTTGGGTGTCCTCATGACCTTATTTAATATAACTTCCTTTAATAAAATGGTAGGAGTTGTCTTCCCATCGCAGCTGCTTTTGGCCTCTTCTTGAGATTATATTGGCGTGTAATGAGTAGAGTGAGTTATTTGTTTTTATAAATACCATTCTTAAAGTGATAGTTCACTTATAAATAAATTATCTTTCATCATTTACAGTTTGTAGCATCCACAGGCTGTCAAACTTCAAAAAATGACAAAGAAATCACCATATAAGCAGCCCATATGACTTAATTACTTTTTAAAAGGTTTGGGGTGGGTAAGATCATTTATTTGTCTCTAAATGGCTCTTTTTTGTAGGTGATTAAAGTGTCTTATACTCAACAAGGCTGCAATTATTTGATTAAAATTACAGTAAAAACAGTAAAATTGTGAAATATTATCGCAATTTAAAATAACTGTTTTCTTTTTTAATATATTTTAAAATGTAATGATTTCCTGTGATGGCAAAGCTTAAATTTATTGAACTTAATATTTGTGTTTGCTTAATATTTTGGAGACTGTAATAATGTTTTTTATTTTTTTATTTAATTAATAGAAAGTTCAAAAGAACAGAAATTTTTATCTTTTTGTAAATATATTTACAATACATGTACATTGTAAATATCTTTACTGTCACTTATGATCAAGTAAATGTTTCCCACTTGAATTAAAGTATTTACTTTTTTGTAAAAAATAAAATAAAATAAATAATAATACTTTTTTTTTAAATATAAATCTTTTTTTTAACTTTGTAAATATCTTTACTGTCCCTTGTGATCAGATCAATGTGTCCTTGTGGAGTTAAAATATTAATTCTGTTGTATAAAAATATCTAAAACTTTTGAACAGTAGTATGTATATTCCAATTCATCTGAAGCCATATGCTATAGTAACATGATTAATAGACTGAAATTTAAGTCACTCTAAAATTAAATCGAATCATTCATTTAACTCTGCATGCCGACCACAAATCACATGAGAATGAATGATGGCTGAAATTTGGTCTGTTCATCCCACAAAGCTTCATGTTTATGAAAAACAGGGAATTGGAAATTATTCAATATTTCTTTGATTGTGTTCATAGAAAAAATAACAGCATGAGGGTTTGGAACGACAGTGATGGGGAGTAAATGAACTACCCCTTTAAATCAGCTCTCGTGCCTTTGTAGTTGTTAAGACTATAAAATGAATGACTGACCTTGTTTTTTCCCTCTTTCTTATGTAGTTTAAACACACAAAGACTCTCTCTTTGTCTGTTCTTACTCTTAAAAGCTCTGTATATAGACTTGATTCTACTTTCTTGGCACCGGTCAGAGCTTTAGGACACACACAGATGTCATTTTCCTCTTAGCCAAAGCAGCCGGGCTCCGAGGTGGAGCTCAAGCCCCTGTGGTGAACGAGCCACACATGACCTGTCAGAGAGTGAGGGTGCAGCCAAGCGAGCAGTGCATCCTGGGACAGCAGACAGGACTTATTTTGTTCCCACAGAAATCTGTCCAGTTATAGTGGAGCATAGTAAATTGTGCCTTTGCACTGGAATGCTGCATTTGTCTTTTACAGCGACTACAACAGAACAGGCTGTTTTTGCTGGCTTGGGAATCTCCTCTCTATTTTTGCAGTGATGAAAACATTCCATTGCTTATTCATTCTTGTTGTTTTGCAATAGTTGTTTTAAAACCTTATTATCAGTCCTTATTGTTCTAGGTTTATTTTAGCATGTGTAATCTCACCCTTGTGTTTTTCCCCCTTTCTGATGGCTTTAAATGGGTGTTAAAACTTCAGGGTCATGGCACATTGTCCTCAGTGACTCTTCAGAATATACCTTTTTAAAGCCATGCTAAATACATAAGAAATATACACTTTTGATAAATTGACAGTAAAGACATTTAGGATGTTCCAAATTTTGGTTTCAGATATATATATATATATATAACATAAATTAAGAAGAACTGTTTCGGACACTGATAAATGTTTTTTTGAGCCCAAAATAAGTATATTACAGTGATTTCTGAGAGATCATTTAACCTTAAAGACTAGACAGTAAAAAAAAAAATCAGTTTTATCATCACAGTAATAAAATATATATTAAAATATTTAACTAATGGGTAATAAAAGATTTCTAAAATGGGACACCCTATAGCAAGAACACAAGTGTGCCATATCAGCCAGGAGGATTGAGATGCACTTTTAAATGCCCAGACAGATTTCCTCCATTAAGTGAGACAGCAACAACCTTTACCTCATTTGTGTGCTCATATGGGATCACGGCCTGTCAATTTACTTCATTTTAGATTAAAATACATCTCAACACTGCAAACACTCACTGTTCATTTCCTAATAAAGACTAATCTGGTTTTCCCTAAAGCACACATCTGTCCTCGTGTCTCCCCACTGTCTCACTTTGATCTCGTTTGAGAGAAATAATAGGTGTAGATTTGTCCTGAGGATTTGTATGTTGCATAAAAAAAGAAGAATGACTTGTGTGAATTCCCCCCACTATATGATGCTGTGTCTCCAGCAAAAATAAAGGCTTGACTGCTGTGGGAAATACGAGTTAGATGAAAGTGAACTTCTGTTGGAGTTATACACACAGTGTTAATGGATAAATGGTGGGAGTGGGACAAAAGTAAGGGGTGAGATGAGGAGGAGAGTATGAATCGAGACAAGACGTCAACTTATGAGTCGAGTTCAACAAACAGAAAGGGTGAGGTGAAGACTGAATGAGTCTCTCTCTCTCTCTCTCTCTCTCTCTCTCTCTCGCTATATATATATATATATATATATATATATATATATATATATATATATATATATATATGCATGCAGGGCATCTTGCACGTAACTCAATTTAGTTCAATTTCAATTCATATTGCTTAATTGGCATGACATACTTGAGTACATATTGCCAAAGCAAACTCCCTGTTTTAGGTCATATGAAAATACATTTTTCTTGGACTTATTTATTTTTTTGCTGGTGTTTATTATAGTTTGTTGTATTACATAGATTCATAGCCAATTCCAACATGGTCAATTCACCAATCTTGAGTCTTAAATTTCAATTAAATTTCTTAAATTTTTCCTCAAGTAATACCGCAAACACTTTTGTATGTACTGTACCTGGCAAAGAGGAACCTGGGAAAGTATTTAGCATGCACGTAACACACATATTTCAAATCTCGAACTATTGGTCCGCCAACACTTTCCTGGGATTTGAGTGAAGGGGCCAAAACCTCACAAGATTTGCCAAGATCTAATTGAATCCAACTTATCTACTACATTTCGGACTAGAAAGCAGATACTTGTGGCTTTGAATCGACAGTAAAGTCTTTATTGTTTTGCAATTTCAAATTACAGAACCATGTGTTGTTATTATCCAACACCTTTTAAGACAATCAAGTCATCGTTTGGGAACATCCCATCCCTACAGGAACCTTAGACACAAGGCTCTTTGGACAGTTCAAGAAAGCATGCATGAACTCAATTCAATTTCCTTTATAACCACAGTGAAGTCCCCCTACCACAAAGGTCAGCCACTAAATGAAGTTCGTCTTCGGAGGGGAAGAGAGGATGATGAAGGCTGGAGTGCTGCGGTTTCCCTCCGAACTTTTCCCCTCAGCCACATGAAGTAAAGTCCATAGTGTTTAGAGAGTGTCACGTTGTTTTCTTTCACGATATAGAAGGAGGGTTTCCCTTGAGACTGACCGGCCTGGCGGTTTGGGTGCCTCTTGGGAATGTCAGTAGGAGTTTCGCTAATAGACTGAATGAAATACAGCGTGCCTGGTCGAGCCGTCATATAGCTTTCGTTCAACTCTAGCTTCAAAACACAGTCAGGGAATGTCAAACCACTCATCCTCGGTCGAAAAAGTCCCACCGGCCACAAGAGATATCAACTCAATAACACTGAGGGGAAATCCATTTGATTCCATCTCGTGTTGGAGTTACAATAGAGATTGTTTCACTAAACCAAGCCCAAACTTCCTTTATGGCATTCCAGACACTGTTACTAGCCAATATATTTAAAAATCGATGTTTTCCATTGATTTACCACCTGAAACGAGACTTTTCCCCACTAGAAGAATGCACTGCATAAAGGTCTTCAATTTTGACTGTGGGGATATTGGGGTATGTCTGGAGAAAATCGAGCCAAAATGAGAAGTATCCCATCTGTTTGCATTTATGCAATGGCTTGGTCTAAATGATAAAAAAGAAATGAATGCTGTTTGGAAACGCAGGCCGGAGTTGGAGCCCGTTCCAGTCAAGAGTGTCCTCTTGAAACTCCAGTCCCAGATGTTTCCTCAGAACAGGAATAACATAGTTTAAACAAAGGCATAGTCCAAGTCTTATGTCAGAAAACGGGTCTTGATATGCCACTCAATTAATCTGTCATCTTAAAAATGCTTTTGTGAGAATATGTGAGCAGGAATATATGTGTCATGCACCAAAACTGACTCGATTCTTGTTTTTTACAGTGAGCTTTTAGAAGATCTGGAACGTAGCCCACATGCAGCAGCCATAGCAGAGTGCTTTGTGGAGAGGGTAAGCACATGACTTAGTAAAATATACATTTCTTCCTGTTCCTTCCAAACGATGCACACATCTCAAGACAAGGAGTTTGTGTTTTAATGCACGTCATTCTAGAAGTGTTGTCTAAGGAAAATCCAGTTTTGTTCATTTGTAATCTTGGGGCCTTCGCTTGGCCATATGGCAGAAGCATACAGATATGTTTGGGCCAAAAAAAACAGATGGACTCTGTGAAACGAAACCTAAACATATCAGCAAACAGTGTTGAACTTTTAACACGTGCACATTTAGCTAAGTGCATTTGCAGATACTTCTTGTTCTTGTCTCCTCACCACAATGACACAACAATGAGCTGACCAGGCTGGGATGGGAACCAGACAAGGACATCATTGTTTGAAAGTTCTAGAGAGATTGAATGTGCTCGTGGCTCTTTCTGCAAAGATTTGTTTCATGGTTTGGAAGAAGGAAATCATTCTTTACCTTTAAATCGCCTGTGGCCGTGTCTCTGT
Source organism: Carassius gibelio (assembly GCF_023724105.1). Classification (NCBI taxonomy): domain Eukaryota; kingdom Metazoa; phylum Chordata; class Actinopteri; order Cypriniformes; family Cyprinidae; genus Carassius; species Carassius gibelio. The sequence continues at coordinate 14,890,360 of NC_068410.1, read as the reverse complement.
CTCTGTCTCAAGCAACAAGACCCAATGTTTACCTCCTGTTGAAACGGCCACTGTTAGGATCAATTAGCGCTGGCCTAGGAAGCAGAGAGTACATTCAATTAAGCTATTACCGGTGGGTTATTTTGAGGGTATAGCTCAATTGAACCTTCTCTAATGTTGTCTCAAAGTCAAGTTTTTTTTCCCCCATAATCTCTGCAACAAACTGGTTCCAAATCAAGCAGTGCCTCTAGACAAGACATCAGGCTTCAAATAGAGCAGAACATATTAGATGTGTTTACATGCCCGTAGTTCAGTGACTGTAACTCTGCATCTGCTGAACTGCCCATATCTGGTCAGATCTGGGTACATTGGCCATTGCCAGAGAAGATGATGGGGTTCACTTGATTGGCTTGTTTTGGTACTGCTTCTTTTTTTGGTACACAAACAGTGGAAAAATCTCCGATGTACTGCCAAGTGAATGCCAGTCTAGATTGTGCCATTTTTATTAGTCTGTTATATTTTTGTCTGGTTTCTTAACTCTCTGTATATTTTTGATGTCCATAGTTAGCAGTGTACTTTTGTTCATATAATGAAAGCATTATGTTTGAAGTCATTGTAGGAATAATATATTTTTTGTTTTTTTCTTGTTTCTTTTAGAGTGAAGCTTTTGACATTTACACCTTATACTGCATGAATTACCCCAAGTAAGTAAATCATATTTCTATTCATTTGATATGTTTATTAAAGTACCATTCAAAACTTTGGAATGTGTGTGTTGAATAAATACTTTTATTCAGAAAACATTAAACAAAAATTACAGTGAAGACATTTATAATGTATTTAAGTGTATTTTATTTCTATAAAAAAAATGTATCTTAGATTTCAACATTGATAATAATTAGAAATGTTTCTTTGGCCCCAAATCAGCATATTAGAGTTATTTCTAAAGGATCATATGAAAACTGAATACTGGAGTAATGAAGCTGAAAAATTGAGCTTTGCCCTAACAGGAATAAATTACATTGTGAAATATGCAATATTTTGCAGTACGCAAAAATAAAGTTTAAAAATAAAGGTGTTCCACAATGTCATAGAATAACTATTTATGTCTAAATGGTTCCATAAAGAACCTTTAACATCTGTTTCACAAAAGGTTCTTCAGATTATAAAAGTGTAAGAAAGCGCAGATTCTGTAAAGAAACTTTGACTGAATGGTTCTTCTATGGCATCGCTGTGAGGAACCTTTCATGCACCTTTATTTTTAAGTGTATTACTGTTTTCACTTTATTTTTGATCACTTTGTTGAGCGTAAGAGACACAAAACAAATTACAAATTATTTAAAATGTATATGTAAAACTTATTTTAACTGTGAACATATAGCATTTTGAACTGACGAAATAGTGAAAAACCTGAATTGCCCCGCAAGTATCCCTGAAAACTCTTTTGCATAATGATAAAAGTATGTGGCATTTTTGTGGACAGCCTAATTAGAATCATGTGATGTAGATGTCAACCACAGTGACGATCATGTGGTTTTAATTAGTCCGTGTTAGCTATATGTCTAGTAGAAAAATTAGACATATCAGAGGCAAACATGCCTGGGTGATGACTACTTGGAATACTTTTCAGCCGCTCTCTTGGTATTCCCATGGGCCTCTGGTACAGCAGCAACAGATGTTCTCCTAGAGCTGATTCTGATCCACTTTTAGAGAATTAGCTGTTAATGCAAATAGCTCTGCAGTTACTCAGATTCTTAAAAGAATATTTATTTAAATAATTATTATTAAGTATTTTATTCTACATTTTTATAAGGCAGAACATATTATATATGCATCGAATGGTGGTGAAACAAGCAAAAGAAAAAAAAAAGCATTTTATGAAAATGTAAGAAACAGGAGGTTGCACAAAAACAAATATTTCTGAGTTGAATTTAATATTCGGAGACCCAGCTGAATGCATTACTGCAGGCCTTAGGATAAGATGAAGTGCTGTCAGGCAAAGCTGCCAAACTGATGAGTCTCCCAGTAGACCGCCCTACTGAAATGTCTTCCTCCCTGTTTGCGTCCAGCTCAGTAACAGTTCTGCGGGACTGCATGAAGAACGAGAGCCTGGTGCGCTTCTTTCAGGAAAGGCAGGCCACTCTGTGTCACTCATTGCCTTTGGAGACTTACCTGCTAAAACCAGTGCAAAGGATTCTTAAATATCACCTCCTGCTGCAGGTCAGTGGAGTACAATACCTTAAATCTCATCCTCTTTTTCTTTTATATATATATGTTTTTTGCTGAAAGATGGCGTAGCTTTGACATCTGCTAGCAGGGGCAAATGGGGCCATGCTAGTAAACTTTAAAACAGATGTGTAACACTTGTCAGACTCTACATCTGAACTGCTGTCTCCCTCTTGTGGTAGGAACTATCCAAACACTTTGATAAAAGTGATCCTGGGTATGAGGTGGTGGAAGATGCCATTATTACCATGACAGCAGTTGCCTGGTACATCAATGACATGAAGAGGAAACAGGAACATGCAGTCAGACTGCAGGTAATCCCAGCCATCAAATGCTCCCCATGACTTTTGACAGAATCAGATATTCTGTAACTCTGCAATTAGTTCTGTTGTAAATGCAAATGTTACTTCTTTTTATAGGAGATTGAGAGCTTGTTGCTGAACTGGGCCGGGCCTGATCTCTGCGGTTTTGGAGAGCTGGTACTTGAAGGCTCCTTCCGAGTTCAGCGAGTGAAAAAAGAAAGAGCATTCTTTCTTTTTGACAAAATGCTTCTCATTGCCAAGAAGAGGTTGGATCATTTCATATACAGCACTCACATCTTTGTAAGTCATAATCATTTGTGATCAGATTTCAGGTCTAAATCTACTATATATCTGCACCTGGAGTGTAGCATTTTACTTAAAGGATTTATGATTCGCAAAACTCATGTTTTCTCTTTCTCCCTCTCATTTTTGAAGTGTTGTAATCTGCTCTTAGTGGAGAACATGAAGGATCCCCTCTGTTTTAAGGTGTCTGACCAAACGATCCCAAAACAGCAACACATTGTTCAGGTAAAATATTCAGACAGGGAATTTTATTACTTGAACACTTTGTAGTTTAAAGAAATGAAAAAGGCAATGAAAGCTAAAAATGTTACGATACTTCTCTGTAGGCTAAAAACCAGGAGGAGAAGCGGCTGTGGCTACATTACCTCAAAAGGATGATAGTGGAAAACCATCCTGCATCCTTACCCCAAAAAGTACGAGTTTTTTTTTTTTTTATGTCAACCTATGCATCATTGTGTTAAGGATAATGCACAGTCAAAATTGACCAACATTTTGAGTTCCGCTAGTTCAGTTAAGAATTGTTTACAGATGGACACCAGAGCACTAAATATCTATTTATAACATGTTTTCCAGGCAAGGCAGGTTCTTGGTGACAACTTTTGTCAATGTAAGTAGGCTATTATTTGAATTCTTGTCTTTTTCAACTATCACTTGTTGCAATGAGTGTGACTAGTTGTGAATTATTCATGTTTTGTGCCATACTAGCACCACAGTTTGATCAGGAGCCAATAAGAAAACCAATGCCTTCTCCACGACTGGATGATGTTCAAAGCTACCACAGAGGAAGAAGGCAGTCAGGTCTGGCATGTAGTGTTCATTAGAATTCTTTAAAATGCCAAACCGCGCTATTTCAGATACTCATAAAAGTGAACTGCATAACTCCTGACAGAGCCACCAGAGTTCATCTACACCCCTGAGAAAGCCAAAAAAAGCCTTCCCCTCCTCCTAGAGGGTAACCTGCCATACAAGCGAGGGAGGAGACAGTCTGGTGAATATAATCTGATCTCAGATTTTTTGCAATTCTAACAAATATTAAAATATATATATATATATATATATATATATATATATATATATATATATATATATATATATATATATATATATATGTATATATATATATATATATATATATATATATATATATATATATGTATATATGTATATATATATATTTTATTTATTTATTTTTTTCAGTATATTTTTCATTGTATATGTTTATATAGGTGTAGAGTTTATATTATGTATATAGGTTTAGTATTGATTTAGTGTTGTTTAAGTTATATTAATGCTGGCATCAATTTACAACTAGGGATGTCAACGATTAATCGATGATCGATTAATTGTCGATAAGAGATACAATCGATTAAGGCTATCGATGGTCGGTTAACCGATTCAATGTTGGGCTGCGTGCGGCTCATGCGCACTCAACACGTGCGAGCGGCTGTGAGTGACGGTGACGATATATAAAAGCATCATCATTCATTCACAATGTACAAATTAAGCTTTTAATGTGATTTAAACTTTAAAGTACATTAAAATAGAAACAACATAAAAGTTCTTCAACATTAAATGCAATAGAAATGTAGTTACTAATCATTTAATCAGATAACTGTTTTATATCGTGCGCTTTGCAGGGCTGCGGGACACAGTGACAGGACAGGTAGTCTATTCATTCCTACAACTTGTTAATTCATTCCTACGAATTATTAATGTGGCAATTGTCCATGTTTCATTAATTTTGTTCCCTAAATAACCCATGATTTAAGTGAAATAAGGGAACAAATTAATAAATCGAACGAATTCTTAATTCATGAAATCTTTAATTTCCCTTCCCATGTTTACCACAGTAAGAGATGCCAAAACAGTTATTAAAAGCGAAAGATAATAAAATAAACCTGGGAAATTAGAGGGTTAGACTATGAAGATTTAGGAAAAGATACAATGCCTAAATATACTGAATTTGTGGAAATTCGTGACCAACCGGCAAACCAGAACAAAGCCGCGTAAATGAAGACTATGGGGTCCAAAAGCATGGTCGCAATCTAACATTTTCCAGTTAACCTATTATTCCTCTAATAAACAAAGCTTTTATACCACACTTGTCATAATCAGATCTTATCATTTCTAAATAAATAATTGCTGGATTCAAAACAGCGATTAATAGGCGCTGTGACCGACACATTCCTGGAGCATTCACTGCTGTCACTAAATGATGACGCCGAGCATCGTTCACAAGTTTCTGCATGGACCTGACTAGGGCACAGGTTCTAAGCCCTGGGACAAAATGGGATGCTTTAAGGAAAATTTATAGCCTACTAAGTAATAGGCCCAACATAAAAATAACAATTTGTTTTCATGTTTTTTTGTTTTGTTTTTTTTTAAATAGGCTATGCGAAATATATCCGACTTAAATAGGCTAATTAAGATTAACGGATTTAAAACAGAAGTGTGGGCGCTCCATAAGTTCACAAAAAAAAAAAAAAAAAAGGATGACAACGCATTCTGTTTGTTTGCTTTATTTTACAAGAGCACAAATCTTCTGTTTTTATTGTGAGTGTGCACAAATGAAAGTAAACACTTTTGAGGAAAATATATATATTTTTTTAATGTCTCAGCTTTTTCGATCGCCCCGGAGCCTGCTGCACACGTATATTCTAGCGATTCAAACTTACATCGCAGTCTGTTCATTATCAAAATAAAATGTCAACTAAACATTAAAAGGTTACACTGGTCAGTTTAAATAGACCGTAGTATACCACAACAGGTCCACTCTGCTGTTATGCCAAGGACGTTTTTGCTCATATGAAGAGGATCATCTTTTCCGTCTATATGCGAATGCAAGCCTAGTTTACATTATAAATAATAGTTTAACATTCAAATACATTGCGAATATGGAAACATTTCGATTTGTGCCGAATGAGACATGAGCAATAACCTCCAAATAAATCTAGCCAAAGCCGCGCTCGCTCATCCTCGTCTGCACGCATGCACTGTCACGATCTAATGCGCTGTATGCCGGATTTTTAAAAATCTGACATTTTCTAGGACAGAATCCAGCAGGATCAAATTAATGTGAGCAACTGTGTTTTGGTGCAGCAGCGCCGATGTAGTTCACTTAATGTGCAGCGCAGTCACACACGCTCCACATTTCGGATAATTTTATACAATAATGTCAGTTGAAAACATTGCAATTGTGCTTTAAAATACAACAACGAGCACCACAAAACCATTTAAAGAGGCGCATTCAGCGTTCTCCGTGCGGGATTGGAAACTTTCAACAAAGTAAAATGACCTCAAAAGTATGGCGCGCTCTCTTCATTTTATCAAATGATCATAATCGCATCTATTCATTTTATAATCCTGCTACTAGCATTTTATTCAGACTAAAACCTCTTTAATTCAAGTGAGAAAGCGTTTTGTGTGTGTGTGTGTGGCTTTTGCACATCCTGTCATACCGCTGACTGCGTGCCTGCAATAGACGCATTTTGCAGTATTATGGTTAACGATTAATCGATTAATTGATCGTTAATTTAAACGACGATCGATCATGGAAATAATCGAAATTTGACATCCCTATTTACAACTATTGTAAAGTTTCTGAAGTTTAAAGTCTAAAATCTAATATAATCTTTATATACCTCAAGCACCTGCCAAAGATATTGAAGCTGCGTTCCAGCAAAGTGGTGAGTGTAGACTTTAGTTCTTTCACTTTCTATAATTCTGTAATCTTGTTGACAAAGCCTATATATATATATATATATATATATATATATATATATATATATATATATATATATATATATATATATAAAAAGTAAAATAATTTTTGTTTCTATCTTTCTCTTTCTGGTCTGCCATGGCTTCACTGTTCATGGAATCCAGGTTCTTTAAAGGTGTGAGAGGATTTCACTTTCTTACATTAAACATTATATATTATATAGCCTTAATTCTATAGTTTTTGCCACGTGATGCAAACTTGTAGCAATAGGTTTTGTTTATACTTTTGGTATCAAAGCTGTGATTAAATGTTGTTCTAAGGTCCAAAATGACATGATTATAATATTTGTATATCTATGCTTCTGTCCATTTGCTGGGTTTTCAGGCTGGCAGTGAAGAGGAACTGTGCCCACAGCCTGATAGCATGGGCTCATCAGGGAGTACCAGCACTCTGGCATCCTCTGTCATTGAAGTGGAATCTGGCCGTGATGATCTGGCTTTATGTCATGACGAGATTGACATGACCCCACTCCCTCCACCTCCAACACTGTCCATTACTGAGGAAATCATGCAGTTCATTAATGAGAGCCGTGCCCGACAAGGCATGGCAGAGTTAACATCTGAAGTGGTACATATAGAACATTTTGACACCTAAAACAATATGCCAAAACAGTAACTCCTTTAGTAACTCAACACAATGCTTCTTTGCTATTGGTATACACATTGACATCAGTGACTTTGTATTAATAACGCTGTTAATGTAAGCTTCTAGTTATAAGGAAATTTAATTGTATTAATTTTTTTGTTTTCCAATGTGCCAGTTGACTCCAGAGTCCCCGGAAGTCCAGTCATCAGAGCCACGGCAGTTAGATGAATCTGAACCACTAATAGCTGAGGTGGATGAAAATAAATATCAGACCAATGATACCGAAAGATCAGAACCAGAAGAAATGCTGGTAGATGGGTCAGACAAAGAAGACGACAGCCATCCATCCTGTGAAGCAAATGTTGATCCAGCAGAGGAGCTTGAGAAATCATCATCACTATTGCACAGCTCCGAAAAAGTGAATCAATCAGACGAGTTGGCATTACAAGAGCCCAGTCATATTGAATCATCAAAACCAGAAATGGTAACAGTCACAGATGAAAAAGGGGGAAAAGACACTGAGGAGGGCTCCGTTAGTAAAAGTACAGAACCTCAATTATCTGACAATTTGGACAAAGCCACCGATGACACAGCATTTACAGCTAAGTCAGTTTGTGCTCACATTTCTACTGCATTAAAAGCAACGGACAGCTCCCTTGTCCCCAAAGCAGAACCTGAGCAAAAACTTACCAAAAGTGACAAGCAAATTATTGAGAAGATACGCAGCTATTATGAGGCAGCAGAGGCAGGTGTCGAGGAGGGTCAGACACCCCGAAGAAACAGCTTCTCTCATATTCCTGCTGGATTAGTGAAAGATTCGGTGTCTCGATTCAATGTTTGTGTTCGCCACGACAGTCTACTTGAGCCTGAGAGTAGCCGCTCAGACTGTGTTGAAACTGATGCAGCATCTTTATTACTCCCAACATCAGACCAAGTTGACCAGAATTTTAACCATGATGAATCTGCTGATACAGCCATTTCTATTGCACATTCAGATGTTGTCCAAGAACAAAAAGAATTTTTAAACATCAAGATCGCAGATAAAAAGGATAAGGATAATTTTGAGTTCAGTCCCTGTATGGAACTCTGGAAAGAGAAAGAAAGAACTTGCCAAGATTCTCTGAAAGTCCCTTTCCCAAAGGAAAAGGTATGTGGTGATGAAACAATAGCTTCTAATGAAAACAAGACATTCCAAAATTGCGCAATAACCGAGATGCAGCATAAACATGATCGTTCACAATGCTATCCAGACACTTCGGACACATTTAAACTGCAGACAAAAGAGACAGCTGATAAACCTCTTCAATATGGAAGTAGATTAAGTGCTAGGATGTCCTCTCATGGAAACCTGGATAGCCTTCCCAGTCAGATTAAAGTTGGCCGTTGGTCTCGTCAAGGCAAGGTGGTAACCTGTAGTCGTACCCTTTATGAAGGAATGGAAGAGGTATCAGATTTAGGTTTTTTTGATGGTGGATCAGTCAATCAATGCTTGGTAGAAAACTCAGAAAAGATTCTTAATAAAGTGCAAATGCTTGCACGCATGTACACAGCAAAAGCAAGCAGCATGAAAGTACCACTACACCAGAAGAGAACACGAGTGAGTAGGGGAGCCTTGTCAGTGGAGGGAAAAGGGAGCACTTCTCCTAAGTCTCGGCAAGTACAACTACACCAGGGGGATATAAGGGACCTTAATCAGCCCATGGGTGAGTTCATAATCCATATATAATTAAATTATGATCTTGTTTGATATTATTCTACTCATTATTTTAAAATGTTGCCTACTGTTTTGTTGCAACAGAATCTTCAGTATCAACACCTGTTGAACCTTTTGGTCACATCATTTTAAGGGAGAAGCTGTCTACAACATATCACCAAGAAAATGATTGTAATCTCATTGGGCCCCCAGACAAAATGTCAACAAATGGATCTAATTCACTGTATTTTTCATCTGCTGAATCCTCTGCAACTTCAGTTCAAATATTAACAACTGTTGTGGAATCACAGATTTCTGTGATATCAGATCATAGAGAAAGCTCCTTAGAAAAATGGGAGTCTAACCTACATGAAGGAGATCACTCCTTGTCAGCTTGCGCTGAAACTCAAGTCCAAGCTGAGCCTGAAGTGCCATCCAAACTAGCCAGATTACCATTGGACGAGCATGCTGACAACGTACTACAATCCGTTCAGAAGAATCATTCACATGCTGTAGGCAAATCCACTGCAATAAATAGCACTGAACAAGGACCGATATTGCAAGAGGAGAACCTGGCTCTTGTGAGCAATTCTGTACCAAGTAGTGAATTTTTTATTGACTCAGTAATCATTAAACATTTAGAAAAAGAGACTCACAGTGTAGAGGAGAAAACGGGCTTAACTGTACAGCACTGTGGAAGCATATTGTCCATGAATGATAAACAAGATGAAATACATACAGGACATATGAATTCCAAGCAAGATCAATCTGATATTGAAACCACTAGCATGGAGGAAATAACGCCTGTAGTGACCTCTGTTAGTGAAGTTGATGCATGTCCCCAATTACAGCCAGCACCCTGTGTTCTAAACTCTGAAGTTATCTCTGAAGGATCTGACCTTTCGTACCCTGTAGCCCGGGATGTTACAACAAGCCCTACACAACTGATGCCTTTGATTGGTTCATGCAGCAAGTGTGATCCACTGGATGTTAAATCCAAAGGAGACTTAAGCAATAATTCAAAGACATTGAGCCCACCATGTACACCCCCTTTAGGTGGACCTCCTTTGGATGAGCTTCCAATGTTTACTAGCCAAAGACCTTCCAATCTACCCTCCACCACAGGAAAGAGAAGTTCCTTCACCAATTGGAATCCATCATCTCCAGCAACTCAGAGGTAGTCTGCTAAGCATGCCACAAACCAAGCTGTAGTTATAGGGTGTATCCATTTGATATTTAAGTTATGATGGTGTAGTTTATATTACAGCAGTCTAAGTATTTGATTTCTGTCTTATCTTGCCTTTTAGAGTACCACATACTTCATTGCAGTTTGAGGAACAGATCCAGGATACTTCAGCTTCTGGCCTTTCTACACACAGACAATCATTTTCCCAAGCTACTAAGGATAAACCTTCAAACATTCCTTTCGGTTGTGTAAGTCCCTTAGACGCAAAACAACAGTCTGCCTTTAGCCCAAAATTGCGAATGCGGTCACCCTCTCCAATTAGAAGTGACCAGAACTCCAGATTGTCATCAACAGCCTCAGCTCTTACAAAGTCTCTTGCTGCCTCTTGTATTAGTCAGACAATTTCCCAAACCATGGCCAAGAGAGGTGCACATCTTCAGACTGCGTCCCCACCCATAATCTCCTCTCCTCCAACATCTTCTGTAAGGCTACGGTCACCATCACCCAAACCCATCACCTTCGACTCAAGTGCAGAGTCAGGTTTTAGGAATACATCCAGCACCGGGGTTGGGAGTCAACCCCTAAGGTCTTGTCCTTCCCCATTCAGATCGAACAGTCTTCAACCTAGTCCAGCAACAGTTCAGACCCCTCCTCCTTACCGTAGTCAACGCTCAATATCCCCTGCACCTCCAGTTAGCCTCCATTCAGCTCCATCTCCTAACAGCCTAAATTCTGCTGCTCTTGAAAAGCCTTCTTACACCAGTTTAAATGATAATAATAACAATAACAACAGCTTAAGTAATAACACCTGGGCCACTAACCCTAAAATAGCACCACCCTCAAATATGGGTGGATTCCCTCATTTTCATGATCCTCAAAGAAACACCTTGCACAACAGGGTTGCTCATCCCTTTCCATCCTCTGAGCCTAGCTCCCGTGTACAGTCCCCTTCTATTTGCCCATCTCCAGTCACCAGAATCTGCTCCCCTCCACCTGCTCCAATCAACTCCGTTCATCTTGTAACAAAGCCACCAAATCCCAGAGCCCCCAGGCAAGGTGGCTTTTTTACCCCTCTATCTTTGGAGATCTCAAGATCAACCTCAGCTTGTTCATTATCCCCCTGTGAGAGCCCCAGAATCACTTCTCCACCCCCTATTGGCATTCCTACAAGTGTATGGGGTTTTGCTAATCCGCAGCCAAGAAATCCCTCATTAACAACTGCATATTCTCCAACAAAAGTGGAAGCAAACTCTACACAAAGAGGCACCAGAATCATCTCTCCTACCCCAATGGGAATGTCTTCATGTTCAGCAACCAACTCTCAGAGCCAGAGGAGGCTACGAGGAGCCAGTTTGCCCTTTGTTGCTCTAGGGGATAGACCCCCCAGTCCAACTAGACACGAACGCAGGTCTTGGGCAGAAAGGGGACGATGGTCAGTGGGTTCAGAATTGGGGTTAATAAGTCCTCATGGGGGTTCATACAGTGGCAGCCCATCTTCTATCAGCCCTGGCCCTCTTTCACCCGTTAGACTAACAACTGAAACGACCACTCTTAGCGGAAAACCTTTCACAAGCATCGCCTGGCCGGATGTACATGATATGCTAACTAAACACAACACAGAGCCCAGTACTGAAACTGTTGTTTTGTCCTGCACAGAGACAGAGCAAGATGACATAGAGGTTGCAGAATCGACTTGTCGGAGCACCCTGATCTGTCCATATGTTGCTCCAGCTAACCCAAATTTGAGAGAGAGTCCCATTCAGGGCCCAACCGAAGGCAAAACAGAAGAAAGTATTCCTAATCAAGGGTCCAAAACAACTTTAAAAAACAGTTATGCCACCACTGTCAACTTGCAGATTGCCGGAAATGGGAGGATAGCATCTTTTAGCAATGCACAAGTCAGCCTAACTCAGACATTGTCCCCTGTAGCAGACAGTCAGAGCAGGAGAAGGGTCAGCATCAATAGCTGCAACTTCTCAATGCAGGACTGCAAAAGGCTTTGAGTGGTGTGCTCCTGAGGTCTGGTATGGTGCCTTGTTCTTCATAGACACTTTATCTGGCACTTTAGCATGAAGCAGAGGATTCAGCTTAGAGATCCATGTTCACTTCACACAGACAAAAAAATAAAATAATTATGGACTATAAAATACGGGTGTCAGCCAGTTGATGCTATGGTCAATTAATTTTTTTTAACCCTCAACCCTTCTTCCTGGCCAGGATACCAGTAAAACATCAGTAAAAGACTGCTTTGCTATATTTGGCAGTGTTCATTTTATCGCTTTTAAGACTCTGTCATATACAAATTTATTATATGTAATATAACTAAAGCCTGTGTCATTAAAGGCTTTCAGTTGGCTGTGATATATATCAAAACTTATTTATGAAGTAGTTGTTTTCTGGCACTTAACTTGTTTCTTTGTTTTGCACATTTGTCTCGAATGTGGTCCAGACGTGTCTGGAAAATAGTGTTTCAGACAAAACATTCTTGTGTATGTTAAAATAATTTTTTATTGCCAGTGTTCTATATGGATTTGGTTAATAATACATTTGAAAACAAGGGAACACGAATCGCTGCTTTGATTGTTGTTAATACAAACATCAAAACATCTGATCTGATATTATGCATTGATGAAAATGTTTGCTGTACACAATGAAAAAGCATTCCGTCACGCCCAAGAAAAGTATTCTGGTGTGGACTAAGAAAAGGCCATGCTGATCAAATGGATTCTTGATTTTGATTAAATTTTTAGTTTATTTTTAATGTAATACGTTGTTGATTTCTAAAGGAGATTTTCACAATCAATGAATGCTTAAGTCAACTGAAACTATATCTCAAATTTATTTACAGAAGGCCTTTATGCTTCACACAATGCCTGCAAAAAATGGTGCAAATAATACAAATGTTCACACCTGTTATCTGTACTTGAGGTCTAAAAAAAAAATTTCACACTGTATGGAAAATGTGTTCTGTTATTTGTACCTAAATAAAACCTGCATAGTGTAATTCTGATTGAGCCATTATATTACTATTACTTTATTTTTAGATAGAAAATATGTATTTTACAGTGACATCATGATAGATTTTGTATAGGTCTAAAGGAGGGGCCTGAAGAAAAAAAAAAAAGCCTAGGGCCTGAAGAAAAAGAATGTCACATTTTTCTAAAAAGAAGTAGTTCATAGCATGTCAAACTAAAGAAAATCTGAAAACTGCATTTACAGACAAATAAATAAACATGTACAGTATAGATAAAGTTGCATTAGACTACATAGCAAAGGCGGAACCATATTGTTTTAGTGCACCAGTATTCGGCTTATAGGGGTCATATGATGCAATTTCAAGTTTTCCTTTCTCTTTGGAGTGTTAAAAGCATAGATAGGATCCATTAAGTTACAAAGACTAAAGTCTCAAAACCAAAGACATATTATTTATCAAAGTTTTCTGCCACGCCCACATAAAACTGCTCATTCAAACACTCCCCCACATGTGTAAATATTTGCATAATGCTGCCCAAATTTTCGTGCAAAGAAAGAAGGCATGGTTTCAGTAACCGCAGTTAGTGTTGAAGCAGCCATGTCAGGGAGATGCTGTGTGTTTCTTGGTGAAAGCAAAATCACTTTATTTGGCCTTCGGAAAGTAGATGCATTTAGGAAGCTTTAAGATTACTTGCAGCAGAACAGTAACACATTTTATGGATGACCGTTCTGTGAACCTAGAAAGATTACTTACAGCAGAACAGTAACATTTTATGGATGACGGTTCTGTGAACCTAGAAGAGGAGGTCATTCTGACAATCTATAGACAATCTGGCTATATTTTTTTATTAGTTTAATTATTTACCATTGACTGTTCAAATGCTGAGTTTTGCACATCGTACTTGCATGTGTGTATGTGTGTGTGTGTGTGTGTGTGTGGGTGTTTGAGAGAGAGAGAGAGAGAGAGAGATAGACCACTGTCTGTCACTCCACTCCCCTTTCGAGCTTGAACTGATGTAAAAATTAGGACATTATTCATTTATATTTACATTTATTTTCAAAGATGAAACTCGCAATTATGGAAAGGGGTGTTACATTCCCGATTAGTGCTTGTGGCATTCGGCCAATCACAATGCACTGGGTCAGTCAGCCAATCAGAGCAGACTTTGGTTTTTTTGGAAGGAGGGACTTTGTAGAAAAGTAGTGGCATAGAGGACCTACAATAATGTATAGTATTTGAAAAACAATTTGTTTTTTTTTTTTAACATTAATGCATGTCAACATATTCTTTTACAATAAATACACAAAATAATGAAAATAAAGCATCATATGACCCCTTTAATGCTGATTTCTACTCGACACGTTCGATTGGGTGCGTGCGGAAAATATTACGTTCTTTTACGCTCTACATAATGACGTCACTGGCGATGAAGTAATGGCATCAAGTCAAACATTCATTGAATCAACGCACCCAAATACAGTAACAGCAATAATTTGCATATAAGGATTTACAGGGAACAAGTCGAGAACGAGTCTTTTGTTCGTTATATGGCTCAGCTCGGTGTTCATCTTCAGTTCTCTCTTCACAGCAGTTCAGTCAGTGTACTGTTTGAGTAAATGAATAACTCAAGGATATTGGTTTGTTTGAACTCAGAGGGAGTGTCAGCCATGTTAAAAAAGTTAACATGCGAACCGGTTAAAACGATTCAGTTCGATTTGGTACATCAAAGATTCGTTCGCGAACCGGATATCACAAACTGCTTTGTTTTGAACTCTCTCTCACAACAGACACGGAAGAGAAGACAATGCTAAAGTCATAGTTTTTGCTATTTTTGGACCAAAATGTATTTTTGATGCTTCAAAAGATTCTAAATGACCCTCTGATGTCACATGGACTACTTTGATGATGTTTTTCTTACCTTTCTGGACATGGACAGTATACCGTACACACAGCTTAATGGAGGGACTGAGAGCTCTCGGACTAAATCTAAAATATCTTAAACTGTGTTCCAAAGATAAACGGAGGTCTCACGGGTTTGGAACAACGTGGGAGTGAGCTATTAATGACATAATTTAGATTTTTGGGTGAAATAAACCTTAAAGTCTTGAAGATATAAAGTAAATAAATTAGGTGTCATCAGCGCAGAAACCATGATCCACTTACTATACATAATCCATTGCGATGTATTTGTTATTAAATGAACCTACGTTTTGCCAGATTCATTCAAGCCCCCGTTTTACCCCCGCTCATAACATTAGCACTGAATCAGTTCAGAATCAATCACTAAAAGAACCAGTTCGGTTCAGACGCTCTGTGTCATTCTGCTTCACGCTGAATCACGCATGCGCAGTATCATCAGCTCCTCGGTTCTCAAATCGGACGCGTCCGAAAGAAACAGGGGGGCAGGGTTTCATATTTTATTGAAGCAGCCCTGGGCGCCGCCATTGGCTAGCGGACCCCCACCTGCTGTTAACATTCCATTGACTCCCATTCATTTTGGCGTCACTTTGACAGCGAATAACTTTACATCTGAGGCGTTTAAATACTCAATTTGTCCATTAATTATTTCTAAAGAAACACGAAAATGTATAAAAAGGCTCCATTACCTTATATCTTACAAGTTTTTACAGTTTTTGTAAAAAAATAGGCTAACGATTGCGTCATAACCTGCGACTCTCTGTCGCACAGTAGAGAAATTACCATATGGACAGGAGAAGAAGCTCACAGGCAATCTTTTACTGTCTATGAGGTAATCGGGGGGACGTGTAGGCATAAAGTCAAGGGAGATAATTAATCAGAATACTTACCAAAATTTGCTCCTGTTCACGCTCGCCTTCTCTGCAAGATTCGGTGGGTGATTCAGATTTCTCTTGGCACAGCCATTAGAAGACTAATAATTGTAAGACAGGTTGCTCACGTGACATCTATATCATCAAGCTCAGTTTGAGTCTGCGCAGTACGCTCGACCCCCAGGAAGTGCGTGCTTCTAATTAAATTCACTTGTCTGCATTGAATCCAATGGGGTCACTATGTCCATTTCTTTTACTGTCTATGGAAAGAAACGGTTAAACAGTTTACTGATGATCCGAAAACCGATGACACCGGTTATATATAGTGGTGGGCATAGATACATTTTTTTAATCTAGATTAATCTCACTGTGATCTTGAAATTAATCTAGATTAAAATGGCTCATTCGAATCCTGCTGAAGGCATTCAGAATATGTGTGTTACCCAAATAAAATTGACAAATGGTAAGCCTTTGAGAAAGGGTTTATCAAGCTAGGTGGTGCATTAGAAAAGGGGCTCATCTCCTGTTTCCAAAATGCATCATAAAGTGCTTGGAAAAGCTGTAAACTAATTCCTTAACAACCTTACGCCTGTTTCACACATACTTCGTCTGCAGTGCGTATGCGTTGCATATTTTTTTATGCACCCATGTTAAAGGGATACTCCTCCGTGTTTTCATATTAAACTATGTTTTTCCCTTACCTAAGACAAGTTGATACATACCTCTCTCGTCTCAGTGCGTGCACTCAATCGCTTTGGCGTGCTGTGACACTTTGAAAGCACTTAGCTTAGCCCATTCATTCAATATGGGCCAAGCAGAGAAGCTACCAAACACCTCCACGTTTTCCCTATTTAAATACAGTTACTCGTGTAGTGTAACTCGACCTAGGACGGTAACACAAGACAAAACGTTGTACTTTTCTAAGCGTGTAAAATGGATAACTATATTGTGTGGCGGAATACCATGGCAAGTGCTTGTAAGCACTTCGTCTTGGTGCAGTAATATCTTCACTAGAGGGAGCGGGGGCCGGTGAGAGGATTTTTCACGGACATACTAAGGACACACAGTGCATTAACATCTGTTCCCACATCTCACTGAGAGAAAATGCAAGAAACGCCTCTCTCACATATGCAACACTTCCTTCTCATCCCATTCCTTCCCTTCACAGAGCTCACTCAGAATGGTCAATAGTAGAATATAATGGTCTATATTAATGCAAGTGATATTTACAGTCATGTTTGGTGTCATTTGAATTGTCTCAATGCAACTGGTACAATGGTCTCAATCTTACAAAAGTAGATTAAAAGATAATTAATTTCCTAAGAATTAAGAGATATTTTGCCTACTGTAATGGGAGGGAGTGCCCCTTCCCAGGGTCCTCCATGTAAATTACCTTCTGTTACCTCTGAGGTGTAAACTACCCTGGTCTGGGACCTGAGTTAATGCAAATTACATTCGTTAGTTCCTGTCTCCATCTCGGGGGGGTGTCCACACACTTCATACTATGCATTTTTCTAAAAGTCAGGTATGCATCTTTTACTCTTAGATTCATCTTTGAAAATTTGATGTCTTGTATTGATTTGATATGTATGAATTGGCTATGTAAATGGCATAATCCTTACCTGACTGATAATAAATTGTTACATTTGATTGACTTTGAAATTATTTTCTCAAGCAGATTAAGTGAAGGCTATGTTTCCGCAAATCTGCGTCCAGGGTTAAGTGCATACTAAAACTCAGGCTAGATGGAGCATAGGGCACATCAGGTGAGATTTTAGATTTCTGACTAACCACTTGACTTTAGTTAAGTTGTACTCAGTTGCATTAACTATGGGGGGCTAGTAAAATCAGAATTGTTATTGTCTCAGCTTTAATTAAGTTGTACGTAGTTATATAACTGTCGGGGCTAGATAGGTAGTGCTAGCATAACCGCTGATTATTGTTGGAGCTTTAACTAAGTTGTACATGGGTAACTTAGGGGGACTACTAGTCATAACCTCTGGCTTCTGTTTAGACTGGTGAGTTTGTGATCGTGGGGCACACATAGAAGAACGGCCGTCGTGGGGCACCCTGAGCAACCGCAGTATGTGTTTGAATGGGTGTGGAGGATGTCATTGTCCAGGAAAAGAAAAGTTGATGAAGAAAAACAGAGTTCTCAAAGATGATTGGACAGAGCACAAATCCATTCTGTTTGATTGGTAACGAGACAGTTTGAGTTGTGAAGAGTGGAAATGTCAAACAGCATTATGAAAAAAAAAAAACAGTCATTTTGAACGGCAATATCCACAAAACACAGAGGTACGGACAGCAAAACTACGACAGGTAAAGTCTTCATATGAATCAACAAATAAGTTGCTTATTGGAGCTGTGACACAGCAAGAGAGAGCTACAAAAGCATATTTCTATGTGGCCTGGGTACTAGGCAAAAACAAGAAGCCATTCAGTGATGCAAAGATAGTTAAGGAGTGTTTAGGGGAGATAGCAGATTTCAGAGAAAATAAAGAAAATTCCACTGTCCAATGACACTTCAACCAGGAGGACAGAGGTTCTTGCCCATGACTTAGTAAAGAATTTAATCGAAGATGCACCCTGCCTTTCACTTGCAGTGGATGAGTCAACAGATAGCGCAGACCAAGCCCAGAAAAAAGGCACCTTATTTTTTCATAAAATGAATGTTGATTTGTTACATGTTTATTAAAAGCAAGTTTTGTAATTACCAATAGTTCCGGACCTTTGTCAGTAATGAAAATTCAGATGTGGACCTTTGAATGTAGACTTTGAGAACCCCTGCCCTAAAGGATCACAAAATGCAATTATCACACACTATCGGTGCATCCATTCACTCACACACACACTAGATACCCTGTGAGATTTTGGTTGGTGATCAACACGCCACAACACTGCACACGGTGACAAGATTGCACCACCACCGCACACATGTGGAAACTACCCCTGCTTTTTGTATCGTCGTCCTGATGATGACATAAAAAAAGATAAATCCTTAGAACACAGGACTTAACACCAAGGCCTATAGAAGACCGAAATCCCACTTGAAGCAGCCTTAGATGATTCAAATATTCCACCAACGTTAAATAGTAATGAATTTCTTCACTGATAAAATAGGTAACATTAGAAATACAAAAGCGAATGTAGATTCTACAGCATCTAACACTTCAGTTTCATCCATCGCACCCAAAGATAAACTGCAGTGCTTTAAAACCATAGGACAGGAAGAGCTAAATAAACTTATCACTGTATCTAAACCAACAACATGATTATTAGATCCTGTACCCACTAAATTACTGAAAGAGCTGTTACCTGTAGGAGAAGAAACGCTTCTCAATATCATAAACTCGTCGTTAACTTTAGGACACGTCCCAAAACCATTCAAGCTGGCGGTTATCAAGCCTCTTATTAAGAAACCAAAACTAGATCCTAGTGTACTGGCAAATTATAGGCCTATTTCAAATCTTCCATTTATGTCTATAATTTTAGAAAAAGTTGTGTCTGCTCAATTGAGCACCTTCCTGCATAAAAATTATCTTTATGAAGAATTTCAGTCAGGTTTTAGGCCCCACCATAGCACAGAAACTGCACTTGTTAAAATGACAAATGACCTGCTCCTTGCGTCAGATCAAGGCTGCATCTCATTTCTAGTCTTACTTGATCTTAGTGCTGCGTTTGACACCATAGATCATGACATACTCATAGATCGATTACAAAACTATACAGGTATTCAAGGGCAGGCTCTAAGATGGTTTAGATCCTACCTGTCCGATCGCTACCATTTTGTTTACTTAAATGGGGTGTCATCTTATTTATCATCAGTAAAATATGGAGTGCCACAAGGATCCGTCCTAGGTCCCCTTCTATTTTCAATATACATGTTGGCCCTTGGTATTTTTAGAAAATACGGAATTAGCTTCCACTGTTATGCTGATGATACTCAGCTATATATCTCAACGAGACCAGATGAAACTTCCCAATTATCTAAGCTAACAGAGTGTGTTAAAAATGTAAAAGATTGGATGACAAATAATTTTCTCCAATTAAATTGGGATAAGACAGAGATATTAATTATTGGACCGAAAAACACTACACAGAATCTTGTAGATTACAATCTGCAACTAGATGGATGTACTGTTACTTCCTCTACAGTCAGAAATCTGGGTGTTATATTAGACAGCAATTTGTCTTTTGAAAATCATATTTCCAATGTTACAAAAACTGCATTCTTCCATCTTCCATTCATGCCAAGCTACGAAACATGTTATCTGTTTCTGATGCAGAAAAGCTAGTTCATGCATTCATGACCTTTAGACTGGACTATTGTAATGCACTTCTAGGGGGTTGTCCTGCTTCGTCAATAAACAAGCTACAGGTAGTCCAAAATGCAGCAGCTAGAGTCCTTACCAGGTCAAGAAAATATGATCATATTACCCCAATTTTACAGTCTCTGCACTGGCTACCTATTAAGTTCCGTATCAGTTACAAATTATCATTACTTACCTATAAGGCCCTAAATGGTTTAGCTCCTGGGTACCTAACTAGCCTTCTACCACGCTACAACCCATCACGCACCCTAAGGTCACAAAACGCTGGACTTTTGGTAGTTCCTAGGATAGTAAAGTCCACTAAAGGAGGTAGAGCTTTCTCACATTTGGCTCCCAAACTCTGGAATAGCCTTCCTGATAATGTTCGGGGTTCAGACACACTCTCTCTGTTTAAATCTAGATTAAAAACACATCTCTTTCGCCAAGCATACGAATAATGTATCTTTTAAATTGTGAGTGTAGTTGCATCTGATCAAATGTGCATTTTTATTCATTAGCTTGGGTTAAACTAATTTTACTTTGTTGGATCAGCAGCTATGCTAATGACGTCTCTATTTTGTTTCTATGTTTTGCCACGGGATGTAACTAAGATTTACACAAGCTCCAGTCTGGATCCAGAACACCTGAGAAGAGATGATGCTGACCCTCAGAGGACCCCAGATGATGCTAACCTTGAATCAACAAACAGAACTAACAATTATTGCTAAATATGTGACTGCATCATATAATAACTATTGATTATTAATATTGATAGTTCATCGTCTAGCTGACTACGTCTTGTATTATTATTATTATTATTTTATTTTATTTATTTTCTCTAAAATCCTGTCAAACGTGCACAAACTACTAGCTACTAATATTGTAGAAACATAATTTTCTGTAAAGTTGCTTTGTAACGATTTGTATTGTAAAAAGCGCTATACAAATAAACTTGAATTGAATTGAAAAAGATGAGGCCTCACTGGTCGCCTCCCCCACGGCCCGTGGGAGATGATAAATGTAAGGGTGTTGGCGAGCAGTAGTTCTTGTTGTCTTTCTCAGTACGGTTAAATCAGGAACAGGGAGGTCTGTAGATACAGCCATGGTTACAGGAGGCAAGCTCCCATCTCCAGAGCACAAGTGTCCTGAGGCCTCTGGCACCCCTGTCACAGACCCAGAGGGTGCTAACCCACTCTCTGGGGCAGATTCGACCATTAAGACAGAATCTCTTAATGCCAACCTAGGTTGCATGGAGAGGCAAGCTTGAGGGACTTCGGGCACTAAAGCCAACAAGTCACCCTCATCCAGCTCATCTTCAGAAGGCAACACTTTTCCACTCAAAGGGCTATCATTAGGGTTCTGATTTGAAAAACATCTTTGAATCCTGGCTTTCAACCAGTGTTAATTTTGACACAAAATTTTAATTTAGTTTTAGTCTTAGTCTTTTGACTATAATTCTTTTTAGTTTTAGTCAAGTTTTAGTCATCTAATTTTAGTCTTATTTTAGTCGAATAAAATTGCTTGGTATTTTTGTCGACTAAAATAAGACTAAAATCAATAACAGATTTACTAGATAATTTTTTACAGCTGGTATAGGAAACAAACTTAACCAAAATATATAAAACACAAATTCAACTTTATTTCAACACAACTGTGTCTTTATTTCGATTCAAAAGCTTTTATGCAGCAACAAACACTGTCATGATAATGTAAACAATAACTAGCTGCCAATTGACCATCAATAAAAGAAAAATAAGTTAGGTCCAGGACCTTAAAGCTTACAGCTGGGCTAAACAATAATTGCATACATTTAAAGTAAATATTTAATAAGTTGGCAGCTAGGTGGATAAAAAAAGTAACAAGATTTTATAAGGTCTAGCAATACAGGGCCGCGGGAAGTAATTTTGAACAGGGGTGCTGTGAATTTCTTTTTAATTTTTTTATTTATTTTTTTTACAAAAAACCTATGAGCCTATAGGCCTATTTAAAATACATTTTAAAAATAAATACATTGAGATTTACTACTTTATTGTCATATACACTTCAGTGCACAGCCAGCCAGGGTCTCAAACACACAGACATCAGTTCTCAGATATGCGCAATGGGTTATTAATCTGAAGCAGAAGCAGAATCAGAAATAATAGTTTAATACTCGAAAGAAAACGAAATAATTACTTTCATTGCAATTTCAGACAGCCTATACATACATGCAACTTATTTAGATAAAACAAATAATATTACAACAAAATATAATATTAATCAAACTTCACAATAACGCAAAAACAATGCAATCGATTTGGTCAGCTGTCTTGAGTCACTGCACGTTTATGTCACACGCAACTCTATTAACTCCAAAATCTTTTTACGCACACCACAAGGAAATAATCTCTGACTATTTAAGCAATTTGTTTATTGAACAGTTCTCCACATCCATTACGCAAAAAACACACGCACAGTATAAAGCTTTCTGTCTCCATCTCCAACCTTTTTACACAAACCACAAGGAAATAATCTCCGACTATTTAAACGTTATTTAACAGTTCTCCACAACCATTACGCAAAGAACACACGAACGAAATAATACTCTCCATCTCCATCCCCACCACCTTACAAAAATACTATAGTGTACTACTTACAATTGCTTGGCTAGTCAAAGCTGATCCCACACTTGTTGCCAAAAAAATAAATGTTACAAGCGCGGCAGCACAATGCTCTTACCTAAGCTACATGCAGGCGGGGTGCCCTGGTTACAGGTGTCCAAATGTCGAGGTGCGCTGTATTATATAAAGATGAATGTATTCTGCATGGAACGAGCGGGAAACCTCGTTACTCGGCGACCAAACCTGCCTGCCTGACGTTGACAACGTAACTTCCGAACCTGTGTTGATTAGGCCTCAAAATATGAAATTAAAATCCAAAATATACGTAATAAACTGCGTGTGTCAAAATCATTTTCTAAAATATTCATAAGGAATTTATAAATTGTGCAAAATATTTTAATAGGCCTACATTTTTTTTTATCTCCCTCTCGTCACTAGGGGGTGCTGCAGCACCCCCAGCACCCCCACTTCCCGTGGCCATGTAGCAATATTGTATGTTTTAAATACTACAATATTGCTAGATTTGTATGTATAATGATAGGATGTGAACATTCATGTTTCACATGACTAATATAGAAATATTTGTGATATTATCAACAAGTAGAACATTATAAAATATACTAAACATTAGTATTAATCAAATGTATGTATCATAATGTTACGTATTAGCATCTAACTTGAAGAAGGGGCTATTTTACAGTACTTTTCAGTTCGTAATATTTAATGCTACAACATCTACTCACTGCAGTCTTCCAATTTTGCTTTGCTCAATAAACAAAAGAACATCGTTGTGAAATTACATTTGAGAAAATGTCCGGGTGGCTGGTTTTTTTCCCTCACAGTAGTCACAGCTTTCAAACGCTCTCAACGCAAAAGCCTACTGGCGCTCGTGATTCTTTAGCTCCGCCCACACGTCACGCCTCCAGCAGGTCGTGTTTTTCTCCGGGAAAAATCGTTACAGACTATCTTTCTCTTATGAATATAACTAAAGACTTTTTGGAGTTATGAAGGATGCAGTACTACTCTATAGGTACTCAAGATTAACAGGATATTGAGTGAAAACAAGCATTTAACCCCCCCCCCCTTAACTATACCCATCCCCACTAACAACAGTGTAAATGCTGGTACCACAAAGGGGCGGGGCCTGCGTCTGTGTGAAACATGGGAAGTTCAAACTACATCTGGTCATTTTTAACGCAAAAAAATGCATGTTTATTTTTATTGCTGTTTTTGTTTGCATAGTTTTTTTCCAATGCTTTTTATTTGAAATGCGTTTTATTTGTACTATTGTATAATAATAGAATTAGAGTTAATTTAGTAACTAATTATACACCATTTGCTTAAAGTTGGTGTGTGTCTGATGCGAATAAAGCCAATAGTTAAATATTGTTTAAGTTTGTACATAAAGAAATGATTAACTCATCAACTCATTCGTCACAAGACTTGTACCGCAATTGACTTTTCGCCGGTGATTGCCGACGGATTTAGAGGACAATTACTCCTCGTCGTTCCCTGTCGTTTCAAATAATAGTTCAACGGCGAACTTCAATTTAGTTTTTATAAGAACCACACACATTAAAACGACATAGTCTGTGCGTTTATTAAACATTTACACTTCTCAATTCAACCTAGCGTAACTTACTTTCAGTTTCGGTGGCTCCTCCAGCGCTGATGTGTATGTGTGACTCATGAGGTCATCGGATCAGAGTCCAACCCAATCACGCGGCGGTATAAAACACACCCGACTGAACTTCTCTCACTCGGTCGATGTCCTGCTGCGCTGCGGGACGCACAAAGACGAGTGCACTTATCATATGTATGTAAACTCATTTCAGCTGGAAGTAGAAGGAAACTCGGATCTCAGCGTTTTATTATCGTTCTGGTTGCCCTTGGAGCTGTGGCAAATGAAAGCATACTCACCTATTCTGCATAATGATCAAGCGCGAATGTGCAATTCTGTCTAAGGACGTCTTAAATGATTCACTCCAGAAATGTTTGATGAGGTAGGTCTGTGCTACAGATTATTGCAGTTGTAAAAATGTCTCTTAGTGTCTATTAAGTCAAACTAGTTTTTACTAGGCATATTAAATAAACATAATTGCAAATAGCCTAGATCAGATTAGGCCTATGTAAATAGTTAAACAAATAAAATACTGTTGCATGATTTCAAGGCATGTTCCTGTTGATCCTATTAATCTGTATTGTTTTTCCCCTCTCTATATTTGTTTTTAGATTACAGGCAGGCAGATTGTATCTTCAGCCATGTGCTCTTTACTGTGTTTCTATAAATCAAATCCAAACCATAGGGAGGGAGAAATGTAGCCACTCAAAACGTCCCCTCTCTTCCTTTGACTGATGACAGATGTGTTGGTGAGGGAGAGCTGGATATTTGATATGAGGATAGATTTACTCCACTACTCCATGAATTTGACTTCATTACTTCTGTATCTGCTGATAATATTGACAAGACAGATCAAGAGTCAAGTATGCAGCAAAGAGAGCGTGGAGATAGTGATAAAGATCACAGAGGAGCTGAGCCAAGTGGTACCATATGATTTAATACGTTTTTTTTATTTATAAACAAAATCTGTCTAGTTTGATCTTACTTTGCTTTTGTTTAAGGTGTGGTTTCTCTTGTAACAGAAAAATGATAGCATGCTGTACACACCATCTCTAGCAGATTATGAGGTATGTGATTTTACACGCAATCTTTAGTTATCAGTAAACGACTTGAACATGCTGCCAAAAATCTTAATCTTTGGCCTTTGATAATAATGTATTATTTACTCATTCTGATAGCTGAACGATTGAACTTAATTGCTTAAAAAATGGAGGCAAGATAAAGTGCTTTTGATAAACTGCATTCATAAGAAGGCTTAATGAATACTGAATGGCAGTGGTGTTCTGGGCTCATATGTTTTTGTGAAGAACAGCTGGGGTATTTTTGTGCTTTGTTTATTATTTCGTTGACCTTTAGTTTACACCCGGTTGTAATTTGCACTCAGTCTTGCACTTGTTCGCTGATGCATTTCAGAAAGCTTCTAACATTAGTGTCAGCAGCATTTGTAGATTGTGTGATTTGATTTTTATCTACATAAAGGCATGTGTGTTGCAGAGTGAGAAAAGCACAGATGTGGTCACAATTTATCGCAAATTGTTTTGACAAAATTAACATAATATAATTTACAAAAAAAAAAAAAATAGATTACAGAAAGTGTTTTTTTTTTTGTCTGTAGTTTTAATATAATTAATTAGTGTACGATTAAAAGAGCAGCAGCTATGGAATATTTTAAACATGGCTATTACACTCCTGTGTCAGGCTATTACACTACATAGATATATTTTCACATTTAAATCATTTAACACATTAACAATTTCTTAAGTACATATTTCTTCTCCCATCTCTAATTACTGCTTTCTTGAGCTAGTAAAGGCTCCCATAGCTTTTTCTGCATATGTATAATCCTGGCCCACAAAACCAGTCACAAGGGTCAATTTTTAGAAATTGAGATTCATACTAGGGATGCTCAGATCAGGATTGATCACTGACCACCGATCTTTTTAAAGCCTTCTTTTTATCATATTTACAGTAAGACTCTAATCAGGAGTCTTAGACATTTATTCTGGGCCTCAATTTCATTTTTGAAAATGAATTCCCTGTCTTAGGTGATTCTTGTGAGATGGGATTTTTTAATTTGTGGCGGGGGTTGGGTATTTTTTTAGACATTTTTAAGATAATATATATATATATATATATATATATATATATATATATATATATATATATATATATGTGATCATGCACTGAATTTTTGTTTTTGCAGTTGTGCAATTGTTGCACAATAGCTTACACACCACACGCCTTATTTCATAAGCTGTAGCCTATGTGTGGTGACATTTTACTATTTCTTTACTACTACAACAAACAAGATTTTTCTGTCACGCACCTTAGCTTGCCCCTAAGCGTGCAAGTCAAACATGGGTGGAAAAGATAAGATTTGCCAGATGAGCTTTAGTAGAACAACTGTGAATTGCAGTCTGATGAGATGTTATTAAAACTAACTTTCCTGTCCTGTCCCGTTTGTAATATTGCTCATGGCATACTCTCTTCAACTGGAAATATGCGATTATGAGGTGCACACTCTATGGGCCGATTCATAGTCAACGCGAGAAACGCGAGCAAGCAACGCGAGCGACGCGCTCCCTTTCATAGTCTAAACAGTGAACGCAAGCGTCACGGATGCAATACACTGCTCACGCAACAGGGGGTAGTAGAGACGGGTGATATTAGTAGAGTCGGGTCGCGTCATATTCAGATCACAATGGCAACTGAAGAGGAGTGTATTCTGTTGCTGATGAACTATCGTATAAATGTGGATGGATACGTATAAGTTCGCATAATTTTTCCTCTTCGCCCGCCAATGTATTCAAACCTTCTTCTTCTGTAAACACAATATACTTGAATTAATGTACAATACTTGCAATGTCACCCCCACCGACAACGCATAGTATTGCGTGAATCGGCGCGTCGCGTATCAAAAACTAGGACGACACATTTGGCTACGCACCGACGCATAATGGCGGCCGAAGCGTAACGTTGCGTAGTCTCGGGGACGCGTATGCGTACAGATGCGTTGACTATGAAACGGCCCTATATCACTTCATAAATAACCTGCACAAGAAGCTACAACATTGACTGTTTACTTTGACTGTTTAAATTTTGTGAAGGTTGACTAAATTTTTTTTATGTTAAATAAATTAAAATTTCTGTGCCACCTCAGACTGGTTTCTTGCCCCTTCCTGGCTCCACCACTGCCTAAAAAGGAAAAGTGATTCATATCGTTTCATTTCTGAGTTTCTCTATTACTCAAAAAACAACAACACTTGTTTGTCAATGGACGTTTGGTTTACATTTTAGAGAAACTAAGATTGTGTGCAAGGATACAAACTAGCCACCTTTCGCTGAAAATGCCGTTTTGAATTAAAAATTGACCATCTTTGTGAATCAAGTAGATCCGATGAGTTGAAAACTCCTGCTACTTCATATTTCAATACAAAACAATGCTGAACTTTGACAATAAAGATGTTTTTTAAATGCTATAATGGTGATTGTGTAATGTCTAAGTATAAATCCATTAGCAAAACATGTGAAAAGAACGATATTCCAGAGAGGAAATGGTAAATGAGACCATAAATGATCCTCCGCTGCCATCTAGTGAGTTGTCTGTGCAAGAAACGTCTGTGTATTCTTCAAGCCTCATCGTTGTCACAGGCTTTTAATTGTTGTCATCTCCTTTAGCAGAACTGCTCCAGATCCACGCTTGCGTGCTTTGCATTGGAAGTGAAGGTTTTGTTTTTTGAAATCCAGAGTGTGGCCGAATCTCTGTCTCAGAACCTATCAAGGATCCTCAAGAAAATGAAATATAAGGTGAGTTCATTATCTGCAAGACATTTAGGATGATCACATAATTGTATTTACAGAGATATTTGAAACCGCTTGTAATGACTTCAAGGCTAGCAAGAAAGCAGAGATCACAGAACTACAAGGAACAGTTTCAAATATATGAATAAAAAAAATCATTGTTACATTGCAATACTCTTCTTTTTGATTATTCAACAGATATTGAAAAATTGTCTTTACAAGTAATGTTAAAAATATGTTTTCATAGGACTCACGCACATACATATGAATAAAAGAAAATAGTCTGGCCTGCACCCAGACATAATTATAATGTGTGGTGCATTACAAACGTGTTTAACTACTTAAATAAAAAACAATTTTTCCACTCAAGAGGGCATTAAATTGCATATAGAAATATGGGTTTGACATGTCAGTTTTTAAAGCGTTTAGTCTGCTTGCATGCTAGGCAGCCATTTTAAAATGTATTTACTGCTCATGTTTTTGTTTTTACTAATGGATGAAGTTAAATTATTTGCATTACAATTCTATGGACTAGAGTACAGGGGAACGTTCCCCATACGTCACTAACCCAGTTGGCTGGATTTGATCGTTGACGATTTGGCATGATCTTGGATCAGTTGGTTCTTCGAAGCTCATCCCGGAGTTGCTGTCAGAGCAACAAGTCCTTAAACTCAAACCTTCTCAAGAGCAGGCTTATTTCATGTAAACAGGATTAGATTGCATATTCTAAACCAGAACGGATACTCAAAATATGTCTGCTGCCACCGCTACTTTACAAGAGTATCCTACTGTTCCAGGGACAATCATTTAAAATAATAATCATTTAGAAATGTATTTAAAGGGTTAGTTCACCCAAAATTCTAAATTATGTCATTAACCTGTTAACAGAGGAAAAAGGCAACGAGGAAGTATTTTTTTTAAACAAAGGTTAAAACTCCTTTTGTAATGTAGATTTCTGAGGGTGCACTCTTTTCATAAATTAATCTATTACTTTTCCTACATAATTTTTAACAAAAAATATTGGTAAAATATATAATTGGGAGTCTTAGACTTTTCCAACGATATATAGTTTGTCAAGATTAGATTAGATTTGATTGTAATATAGTATAGTCAACGTAGGCGTCCCGTATACGGGACGGGGTGACAATTAACAGGTTAAGTACTTATCCTCATGTCGTTCCAAACCCATAAGACCTCCGTTTATCTTCGGAACACAGTTTAAGATATTGTAGATTTAGTCCGTGAGCTCTCAGTCCCTCCATTGAAGCTGTGTGTACGGTATACTGTCCATGTCCAGAAAGGTAAGAAAAACATCATCAAAGTAGTCCATGTGACATCAGAGGGTCAGTTAGAATATTTTGAAGCATCGAAAATACATTTTGGTCCAAAAATAGCAAAAACAACGACTTTATTCAGCATCGTCTTCAAAACAAAGCAGTCTGTCCGGTTCGCCATCGAATCATTCAATCCAGCAATCTCAATCTTACGAAGTCATGAGAATACTTTTTGTGCGCCAAAAAAAAAAAAACTTTATTCAACAATTTGTCTCCTCCATGTCACCCTAGCACCGTATGTTGTCCTGTGTCAGCCACACCACACTGATACCTTATTTTCATTCAGATCAAAGCACAAACAATATAGAAAACATTTGCATCGGCATGTTTCTTTCATTTCTCTGATATGAGTGAAGGTGGTTCCAAGTTCATTAGACTAAAAATGTAAATAATGCTCCACACTTTGACACTGTAAGTTAAATTTAAAGATGTGTAAATGAGAATCACACACGCACACTTTTTATAGAACTAAAAAAAGCACAAGGAATAAAATGCTGTTTCTGATTTTGTGAATCAGGATTACTTCTCGAATGCTTTATCTTCGAGACACTAACCTTACATAATATCATGTTAAGTTGCAGGACAAAATGAAGCCATGTCCAGACTGTGAGTTCTATCAAGAACAAAGTTTCGAAACTTTTATGGAAACCTTAAAAACTGTTTTACAACTGATGAATGATGAATGTGCTTCAAAGAAGAATAAGAGACATTTAGAGAACATTATGAAAATCAAAAAAACATTACAAACATGATCTGAAGGAGCAGATTCCTGTGGATTCCTGAAGCAGTTCTGGAGAAGTTTCTGAATGGCAAAACAGACACCATGTACTAAGCTACAGCACCTACAGTATGTATCCATCTGTACATGAACATCCAAATATATATTTTCTTAAATAAATTACTTTTATGGAATATTTGTTACAATACTATGTTTTGACAGCAAATTTAACCCATGCCATGACCACTTTCCTATAAATTATAGCTGCGTAGCAAATAATAAAAGTATAATACAAGAATTGCTGTTGTATATTCATCTGAACTTATTGATTATAGTAGTGTAATGTATCTGAACTGAAGATTTAACTAGTCACTGGAACCGAAGTCATGAGCCTGGGCCAAAATAAATAAATGTGATAAGAAAAGTTCACTGAACCAATGTTTGATTTATTAAAGTTATTAAATTGACAATAACAGGTGTTACACATTTGGCTTCATTTACTGACTGTTGCAATATTGGCAAATAAAGTTATACTTGCTCCCTGCTGTGTAACTTTGGAAAGGAAACGCACCTAATGCATTTGATAAAAGCTCATCCAAAACCAGTTGCTATAACTGTGCTCTGCTTACAACATTGATAAGCCTGTCCTTTTATTTTGGTAGGGTTTTTATCCTATGATTATCAGTGTCTTCAAATGTCTGGACATTGTTTGTATTTGACAGCATTTGAGGTATGTTTTCTATGACCTTGAATGCATTTGATTACCTTCAGTTCAGCTGTGATAACGTGCACATATTTATGGAAAGCAACTCGGAGACTGGAGAACATCTGATACACTATGACTGGATATTCCAAACATAACTATGATATGTACACCAGCAAAACTTTATAAGGTTGCTGTAATTATGAAATGTTTCAGGACAATAATAATTTACTGCAATTTGACATTTATAGTTGGTCTATAACTTTGCAGAGAACATATGATCAAACTACTTTAAATGTATATCAGCAGGAAAAGTAAACAGTTCTGCATACATTAACAAAGCTAGATGTTTAGAAAATGTTTGGGTGGATTAACACCATTGTTCTGAGAGGAATGAGAGGAATTTGACAGCCTTCAGGTATTTCAGTGCAATGACTTTGGCACTCCTTCCAAAAATAGTGTTTTATGTAACTAACTGCTGAAATGTTTTATTGCATTTATAATGATGTACAATAAAAATACAACACTTATGAGCTGTTTTATTTCTGATTAAGTTTTCTTCTTCCTTTTTTATATTTATAAAAAATGCAGGCTGTTTCTTAAAGCTGCAGTCCGTAAGTTTTGCCTTTTTGTCATCTTCTCTGTTTGAAAACCTGCAATTGCAGCTGTTTGCGGAATTATCTTCCTCGTGTGGATTGTGCGTTCTGACAATTTGTGTAACCTGATTACAATGACTTATATTGTCAATTTATGGGTTGTGTTGCGTATCGCTTCGCATAAACATAAAACCATGTCTGCATTTGTGATCGGAGAAACGACAAACAACAAGCGCTACTCTACACTGCTCGTGTTTGAATCATCAGTAACAAATTTTTTAAATATGCAAACTTACAAGTCAGAAGTGCCAGACTTTCCTTACAAAGTTGGAATTGCCTCGGGCTGGACTTTGCTTCGTCCACTGTGAAAGCCAATCCACAGCACAAAGTTGTTGTATTTCCTCAGCAACCAGCACGGATCAGCTCTAGGCATGACAAAGCGGATATTGTCCTCATTTGGAAGGCCAAACAAAGTAGTTTCGTTTTCACAATGAATCACACAATATCTCCTCAACGTGGTGGTGGCAACAACAATACTACAGCCTGAATAAAAGTTACGCCTTGTTTTTTGTGTTAACATTTGGGCAGTGTTATGCAAATCTATACCAGTTTCCCTTCTTCCTTTCATGGCAAAAACACTTGAACGAGCTGTGTTCAACCAAGTCTCTGCTTTTCTCACACAGAACAACCTCATTGACAGCAACCAATCTGGCTTCAGGAAGGAACATTCAACCAAGACTGCCTAGTCTCAGACTCAGACAGCCACAGACCGTTAGCTAAACGTCTGATGCATATGGGACACAGCAGTGGAAACACTTCAGAAATGTTGTCAGATTGCTTGAATTCTACAGGATTTCCACGAGACGTGTGTGTCGCATTCTTTAACGTTCCACCTGGAAACAAAGATACCATGTCGCCAACCTCCCCCAAGACAGCTGTCATGTTTAGAACTGTGATGACGAGCGCTTATCGGGATCAACTTAATGCTGGATTTACAAAAGAATGTGGAATACTTAAAGTTTGCAGTATAGAATCTTTAAAATAAGTCAGAGAGTTTTACACACTGGTCTGTTATTGTGGCGTCATTTTCACGCATCGAAACGTCCACGCCAAACTAACTGTGATTGGTTGTTTGACATGTCGGTCAAAAGGCTTCATGGGCTGGACCTTGGCCAATAAAAGCTGTCATGAATTTCAGACCTTCAGTCTTAATGTCTGGTTACGTCAGACTAGAGACTGCCTTGCTCTTAGTTGTTGAAGCCCTAAGACTGGCAAAAGCTGAAATCCAAATCTTCAATACTTCTCTTGCTTGATCTGTCCGCTGCTTTCAACACCTCAACCTTGCCAAGACAGAACTGCTTGTGGTTCCAGCAAACCCATCGTTTCATCACAGTTTCACCATCCAGTCGGGAACATCAACCACAACTCCATGTTCAAACTCTTGTTCTGCCCTCCAGGCTAAACTATTGCAGTGCTTTCTTGGCAAGTCTTCCAGCCAGTTCTAACAAACCTTAACAATTAATCTAAGACATGGCAGCAAGATTAAACGAGCCAAAAAGAATGCACATCACACACATTTTTTTTTATCAATTTGCACGGTCTACCAGTAGCTACACATAAAATTCAAGGCATTGATGTTTGCATCGGTTAAAAACACTTCTCTTCCATCTTTATTGGACCCTCTAACTTTGGCACTCTCTATTCTTCAGTAATTCTCTCAAAAAAAAAAAATGTAAATAAATAAACACTTGTCCCTTTTAGACTTGCACTCTATTAATTTGCGGCTTGATTTCCTAAAAAAAAATGGCTTTCTAATCTTTTTGTATTATATCTGTTTTCTTTTCATTTATTATACGATTAACAAAAGCAAAAAAAAAAAAAAAAACTAGCTTTCTCTATTCTTTTCTATCCTATCCGTTTTCTTTTTATTTATTATATTATTTTAAATGTCCTTGCTATTTGTACTGCATTAAGCTCTGAGACTTGTTATAGCACTTGTATAAGATTGCTCTTTTGTTGATTTCGATTTCTTCCGTTGTCCCCATTCGTAAGTCACTTTGGATAAAGCGTCTGCTAAATGACAATGTAAATGTAAATATTGTTTCTTTTATTTTTTGGTAATTATAATTTTTTATTAGGTTATTTACCAAATATGTTGTATCACAGTGAGTTGTATGGGGAAGTAAAAATCTTCTATTTCCTGTATTTTTTTAGTTGCAAACAAAAAAACAAACAAAACAAAGAACAAGAAGAAACAGCACTGCATTGAAATCTACAAAAACTTAAAGGAAAAGGACAAAAACAATACCACCTTATTTAGAAAGAAAAATATTATCTTAAGCCTGAAGAAACTTGTCATTCTTATTGTTATCAATGAGTTTAAGAGATCTAACAGTAAGCAAAAGTATTTCCTGTAGTTTGTTGGAGAGAGTGCCTCACAGATAGCCTAGCGCTAATATCCACTTGAGAGTTTATTTCTGTAGCCATTTCTGTGTGCCATAAAAATAGATTAACAAGAGGAAAACCCTTGAGATAAAAACATAGTGATAGTTGATAAGTAACTATTAAGTTACTTGGACAACACCTTGAGGAGGTATATTTTATATGAGCTTAAATGGCTTTGTGTGATTATCTGCAGTTCAGCTGTGATACATGCACATAATTATGGAAAGCAACTTATTATTACTAATTATGGAGTCTACAGAACATCTATTACACTATGACTGGATATTCCAAATATAACTATGATTCATGTCCACAAAGTTCTGACAATTTGTATAACCCTGCTCAGATTACCTCCCATTAAAAAGATAGCACAAATCGATAGCAAAAAATGCTTCCTATAGATTTTGCTACCAGCATCTTATTCATCTGGTTTGAAGCTTTTTTAATGTCCTTACCTTCCCCTACACTAAAACTACCTGTCCCTACCTTCCTCTACCCTAAACTTACCATTAAAACAATGTAAATATATTTTTGGTAGCATGTCTTGTCAGTACATCGGCATTGCTCCAGCGTGGATTAATTTAATGTTTTGTGTGGCAGTCTGTCACCACACTTCATTGTCCTTCAGAATTACAGATTCTAGCCTACGTCTTGGAATATATGACCCAAATACTCAACAAAAATATCTGAACAAGTAACAAGTCTGCCACATTTGTTCTGACCACACAAACACAATGTGCTCTATTGTCACAATGTGTTCAACACAATTACATTTTTGAATAAATAATAAAATACCTGACTTCAGGAAGATACATAGTACAGAGCATGTGAGATACACTCCACACTACGGGCTGATCTTACTACAGAATCGCCCCTTATTGTTTTGTCACTTCCGTTAAATACTCAGACCAGACAACAAAGTAATCTTCAAATCAGTTGTAAAAACAAAAGTCATTTTGGTTCTTTAGGTTCTCGTGGTCCCCACATCAGGGTCAAACCTGGCTGGAGTAAAAACATTCTCAAAGAGCCCTAAAGGGGGACACACCCCCTTCTCAGCAAAACACAATTCTACAAAAGTTTGCAATCATCAGGGATGGGCAGTATTTCAGATACATCTATTTAAAATACGTATTTGAAATACAAAATACTATTTTGTATTTTAAAGCCTTTGGAAAAATCAAATGTAATTTGTATTTAAATACATTTAAGACGAGCATTTTTGTATTTTCAAAATACTTTGAGCCAGTCAACCTCTTTATCAGGGTGCTGTTTTCATGCATCAACTAGTTCAGACCAGACACGCCCCTTCCCCTCCCCCCAACCCCAACATTCATCCACGTGAGCCGCAGCTGTACAACCCAGCCTTGGATCGGCAACTTTTCTGGAATAAAGTGAGGATGTGCTACTTGTTGATTAAAGTAGCTTGTCAAATGTGTTTGAGTCATTAACGTTACTGCATGTTAGGGATCGGTGATATCATATGACACTATCGTAGATTCGTAGCGATGGTATAAATTGTGAATCGATGGAACTTTTTCTAAATCTTTTACATAGGACTTTCCGCTTTCTCTTTAGCTTTGTGCAGTTGAAGCCTTGTTTATACTTTCGCAATTCGCATGGCTCTACGCAATGAACCTGCTTACTGCGTGCGCTCCAGTAAACCTACAAGGCTTTTATGCTCGACATGCTCTCTGTTGTATAATTCTGTGAAACGACAGAAGGCGACTCTGAGTAATTGTTCTCCAAACCACGAAAAAGCAGCGATGAGAGGAAGTAGTTTGCC
This sequence comes from Carassius gibelio, assembly GCF_023724105.1. Taxonomy (NCBI): domain Eukaryota; kingdom Metazoa; phylum Chordata; class Actinopteri; order Cypriniformes; family Cyprinidae; genus Carassius; species Carassius gibelio. Next base: position 14,854,628 of record NC_068410.1, on the reverse strand, counting down.
GAATAATTTGTCAAACATCTCTTATACTGTCTATGTCAAACACTCGTCTCGTGAGAAGTTTGTGAATAAATGGATTTCTTCACATGATTAGGTTGTGGGTCATTTTGACGACACATGTGAAAAAGTTTTTTAGTACACTTCTTAAACACTTCTCAAAATACAAAATACTGTATGTATTTACTGTATGTATTTGTATTTAAATACATTTTTTTTCACACAGTATTTTGTATTTGTATTTAAATACATTTCCATATATTTATGCCCATCTCTGGCAATCATTCTTATAATACAAGTGACTTCTGTGAAATTGAGACCAATTATTCTTGCTTTTGGAGGGGAGTAGCCAGAATCAGAGGCAGGAAGGGGAGAGGAGAGGGAAAAGGAGGTCGTAAATGAGCAAGGAAATAGGTGTTGTTTATGCTCCTTGGAGATCTCTTTTCCAGATCAGTTTTATTGTTTTATTGCATGGCAGCATGGTATCGGTTTCCTTTGAGTTCCTGTGTTTTGGCTTGAGGGGTTAATTTCATAAGGAAATAATTTAGCTCCTTTCAACCTCTAACACTACCTTGCTCATTATTTTCTATGTGCTATGTGTACTGCATTAAGCTCTGAGACTTATTGCACATATAACATTGCTCTTTTGTTGTTTTTGATTGCTTCCATTGTCCTCATTTAAAAGTCACTTTGGATAAAAGCATCTGCTCAGTGTAAATGTTAATATTGTTTCTTTTATTTTTTGGTAATTACAATTTTTAATTAGGCTATTTACAAAATAGGGTGTATCACAGTGAATTGTATGGGGAAGTAAAAATCTTCTGTATTTCCTGTAGTTTTTTTGTTGCAAAAAAACAAAAACAAAACAAAGAACAAGAAACAGCACTGCATTGAAATCTACAATAGCAAAGGAAAAGGACAAAAACAATACTTCATTCAGAAAGAAAAATATTTTAGTAAGTAGTTATTCTTATTATCAATGAGTTGAGAGAGTGCCTCACAGATGCACTTTGTAGCCATTGCTGTTTGCTTTAAAAATAGATTAAAAAGAGGAAAACCCTTGAGATAAAAACACACTAATAGTTGATCAGTAACTATTAACCCATTTGTGGCCATATTTTTCTGAATGGTTTCATGCATATAATCATGTTAATAGTGTCCTATGTGAACTTTTTTTCTTGAAAATCCTATTTGAATGTGTGGCAAATCGAGCGCAGCGTCAGTTCAGTCAGGCCACGGAGGCAAGGCTGTGAACAGCTGATGCGGTCAGCTGTCAAATCGCTCCAATCACCACATCTCTCCTATTAGACACGGGACATATATATACACACGTGCCACTACTGCTCAGTAAGTATGCTCAACGACTCGCAACCCTCCCTCCTTCCCCATTATATGCATGAGCACATTACTGCGCACCTTCTGGTTGTCGTCTTGTTTGTTTCAGATCACTAAGGCTTCCAAAAATCTTAGCTGGCATGGACCTCATCGCGGAGAGACACCCATCTTTATAATCAGGCTACAGGATAGACGTACCACTGCCACATCTACATGATTATCACCGTTTGCTTTAAAGACGTTATAAAAAGTCTATGTATTTCTAAATTCATGGTTCCGGGGGTTAATGTTAAAGCTCTTGTATGTTCAATTATTCTGGGAGCAAGAACCCCCATAAGGAACCATACCACCAAAGATAAATTGTGTTCAATAAACTCAAGTAAACTTGCCAAAGTGGTTCCTGTCTGAATTATAGTTGCTAGTGGGCAAATTTGTATTCATCCCTTCAATGTCATATTTGAATAGGAGGAGAGCATTTGACATCAAACTCAAAATAACTGCTTTCAACAGATCAATCTTTATTCATAAACAAATTTATCATGCATAAAATTCAAAGAACATTTGTTGCAAACCCCAAAAAGGCTGCATCTAGCTTATAATCTATTGAATATGATAACACAAATCCATTTGCTATCAATTTTTTTGTAAAAAAAAAAGCGCTATACAAATAAACTTGAACTATTTGTCTTAAAATGGTGGGACATAGTGCAGACAAAAGTGCAGCCATTAAGTTGACCCAACAGGGCGTGTATCAATAAATGCAAATAAGAAAATATTACATCTATATAACAAAAAGGGTATACCTGAATGAAAATTGTGCATTTAACTGTTTGGTTACCAACATTTTGCAAAATAACAGTGTTCCGCATTATTTTGCATTCTAGATTTAATTCTGCAATATACCTTTATATTTTATTCTTATTTTTGTTTACTTATTTCATTCTTACATCGCTATAATTTTTGTACATCAGTGTTGTGGCACAATTTCCGATTTTGGGTGGACTTTCCTTTATGCAATCAATTTTAGTATAAGTAGCGTACACGGAGTACTGCAGTGAAGGTAAAAATAGATAAAGGTTTAAACCTATTTGCATACTATACTTTGACGCAAATATGCAAAATCTCATATTTTATAAATAGTCACATTAATTCGGTCAAATGGACTAACCTTGACAAGAGTCCTTTATTCATGAAATGAATGATACTTTAAAATATATTTACATAAGTAAAAATTAGTCTGCTACACTCATGATCACTTATTTACTTAATGAACATGCAGGTATTTTCATTCTTACAAGTGTTAAATGAAAAGAAAAAAAAAAAATCTAGGTGACCTTAAGAGAACTTACCAAATCTAGGCTTAACGTTCTTTACTACGCCACCTGGTGCTTCTCACACCAAGATATACTTTGCGTAATAACTGCTGAATACCTAACCTAAGGCAAGCAGGTTCATAGAAATACACCAGAGATTAACTAAACCAATGTGCTTTCAGTAGTTAAAGACACTTTATTAGTAAGTGGTACAATTAAAAGAGCCACAGTCATGGTAGAGGCACAGTAGTTGCAACCAAAAGACTTTGTTTACAGAGGATGGCCAGGACTGGTATTGGCTGCTACCGGGGACACTATAATTAGCAGTGTAACGGGGGTCATTAATTCACGGTCAGAAAAGGTTACTTGTCCGGGATAAATGTGAAGTTCACCAACCGTGCTTTAAACTCTGGTGCCTACAGTAAAACGCATTCACAACGCTCACACACAGGCACAACCACCGCAAGCAAGGGATTCAATCAATATTGTGAGGTGCACTTTACCACTACAATACACAGTGCAGTGCATGAAAATCCAGGAACCTCTCCTATAAGCAGCTGCTTAAATACTCTAGAAAAAGATGGAAGGCAAAGAGGTCATAATCACTAGCAAGATAGATAAGATATACATCCAAACAGAATCTTAAGACCATGTATAATACTGGAACAGCCAATACCACAACGGACCAACAGGGGCACTAGACAAAAGGCCACAGCAAAATAACGAAGAAAGAGAAAAATATAAGAGGCACAGCTATCAATACACTTAATTTAAGCAAAGCAAAGCAGCAGGAGCAATCTACCTCCATGTGAAAAGATGACCAGAGGAAAACGAGCCCTTGCACCAGTCTTGAAGATCCTACAGAAGTTACACAATATATTCATTTAATACATTTCTATTAAGAGTTAACAATTAACACAGCTATGCATTATATCAGGTCAACACAATCAAACTCATTGTACATGTGTTAAAAGCTAGCATACTGGCTAACACACTGGTGTTCTTCCTATAACAAACATTTACCTTTTAGATACTGTGGCTTAATTGTGATACAGCGACCCGGCAGGTGCTTTGCCCAAGACCTGTGCACAAATATGCTTATTAAACTACAAAGCATGTCCAATGACACCCACATAATAAAGCCGTAAAACGCACAAAAATACCTTTAGTAGTACACTGCACGACTACCCAGAAGCGTCTGGCAATCAGTCCAACACCTATTTTCCAATGACCCAGTATTAAACAAACAATACTGCTACATTGTATAGTCCTCCACAAATACTTTGGTTACACAAAGGCACAACACATCCAAACAGCAACAAAACCGTTAAACTGTAGACCAGGAACTCTCTCTTAGCCCAACAGTGAGGTCAGTTATATAGCACCCAGCCTGACTGCTAATTGAATTGTTAATAACTCAGCAGCCAGCTGGGCACCATGACATCGGAGGGCTACCGTAGCTGCAGAGGGACAAACTTCACCCAGACAGCGATTACTCTGCCGGTTACATATATAATAAAAAAAGTTATACCTGAAAGAAAATTACGCATTTTTCAGGCCCATAGCATTTAATGGCTGACTTTAATAGGTGATTTCATAAGTTATGTTTCATATGGGATACTATGAAAGGAAGAAGCACTAAACAAAACTATAGTTGCCACTTGGACTTTTGACTAAGTATTCGAAAAACTATAGATCTCCTTGAAGATTTGTTTTGTTTGGATGGTTCTAGAGACCTTCATGATTATGTGTGTGTGTGTGTGTATATATATATATATATATATATATATATATATACAACAAAAAATACTTATCAGTAACTTGAAAATTACAATTCTTTGGGAGGGTTGCCATGCCTCCTGGAAGTAGGGAACTTGACAGCCTCATGTGACGGGAAGGAAGTGAATACCTTATTTTTTGTTGAAATCTTTTGTTTGGTTGTTTGCTTGCATGTCATCGAACATAAAACATGGATAACATCTAAAAAGGAAAATGACAACTAAGTTACTTGGACTACACCTTTGCTTGAAACAACGCGTTTGTCCTCCAAAGCACTACATGGCGCTCTGCAGCTCTCGCTCTTCTCGTCGCTCACGGAAGTTTAAGGAAAGAAAACAACATTGGCCTTCACTGCCTGATTGAAGCAAAACCAGACAGCTGTTTAAAGCTACCAAGTCTTTTTACACGCTCTTTAATGGTAAGTTTAAGACATACTTAACGGCATGGTATTTTCGTAGTAAACTAAGATGTGACCGTGGTCATTAAGCCACGAGTTAAGGTATGTGTGTGATAAGAAGATGTGTGCTAGCTAGCTCGTGTGCTAATTCCTTGTCGACTGGATTTAGCATTATTAGCCACAGCACATCACCCTAAACACTAAACGTTAAATCCCAAGACAACAGGAACACACTAGGTTAACTGTTGATGTTTACCTGTAGTTTTAAACTCGTAAGTCGTATTATTCATACCCAAGTAAAGAAATACAGTGTCCTGTTTAATCAAATTGCGCTATGACACGCATCATTCGCCGTGTCTCTTTTTCTAATTAGTCAAATAGCTGTTTTCAGTCAAATAACATTTAAACCGCTGTGTGCATAGACGAATCTTGCATCTGTTTGTAACTGTTTACTATTCTGTGTGTTTTTTTAACATGTATTTGATGTGGTTTGTACATTAGTGTTGCCGTCTGGATAACACATAACATTAGAAGAAAACAAAGAAATGTCTGACAGCGATGACAGCGACTTCTCTGATAATCAGAGCGAGAGGAGCAGCGAGGCTGAGGAAGCTGAGGAGAACGAGGTACGAGACAGCCAGATCCTCCTCCAACGTGTCAGAAAATAGTCGATGAATAGCTTTTATGGTAACTTAGTTAAAACCATGCTGTATTTTGTTTATCTGAAATGGTTAATAAAAAAACTCCACACGTTTCTGTAAGGATGAGGAGGGACAGGGGAGTGTAGCTGGCAGTGACAAAGCTGAGGAGGAGGAGGGAGAAGATTTGGAGGACGAGGAGGAGTATGACGAAGAGGAAGAAGAGGATGATGACCGGCCCAGGAAAAAACCTCGGCATGGGGGCTTCATCTTGGATGAAGCCGGTTAGAAAATCCCGTACAAACCTAATTCTTAGATTAAGCAACATATTTTGCGTAGATGTCATTTGAAAAGCTATAATATTGTGTATTTTATTCCATCTTTGACTAGATGTTGATGATGAGTATGAAGATGAAGATCCATGGGAAGATGGTGCTGAAGACATCTTAGAAAAAGGTAAGAAATTATTCTTTTAAATGAATTGTGAATGTTTTGTTTGTTACATTTCAAACGATATCTTATTATATATTTAATGTTTGTATTATATGCAATGGTGTTCCCTGTATGCATACTTTAAACTCTGGCAAGTAAAGATTTATTTTGATATTATGTGACTAGCATGTGTTTAGGCCTATATGCGTTATATCATATTTATCACTTTATGAAATGGAGGCATTTGAAATGAAATTCTGACAACAACAGACTGTTTAATATGTTGTATAAAATGATGCAAGATGATGCTCATTGATTTTTTTTATTTCTTATGCATGCCTCCTTCAGTTAACGGTAAACCAACTCCAGATTTCTCTGCTCTGTTTATTTTTCTGTCTAATTGAACTGATTCTCAAATCATTATTTCTCATTCGTTAAAATCCATACTCATGGTCTGCACCCCTCTAACATTTGTTTGTGATGTTTAAAGTTGTTTGGCGAATGTTTAATTTGCTTACATTTCTAAACAAGGAGCATGGATGGCAAATTGACTTTTAGCAATACATTTCTTTGTGTCATCAAAATATGCTGAGTAGGTCAAAGTTAATATAGGCCATAATTTGAAAATGCACCATCTTTTGAACAGGGGACTTTAAAGGGGGGGCTGACTGATTTCTGAAAGGGAATCAAATATGGTCATTTGCCTGAAAATGCTCTTATGAACAGAAAACAAAACCCAATTCCTTGTTCTTGGTAGTATTCAAGTGTGCGTATTGTATTGCATCAGTTAACAGTGACATAACATCATTATCATGTAGTTTTCATCTTTAATATATACCACATGTAAGTCTGTCCATCATCAGTAATTTCCCTTTTTATTTCTGTTTACATGGTCCTGTCTTTGCCCTTGCCTGAAAAATGCTGTGTGCACATGATTTTGTTTTATGGCTCATGTTCCTCCCTTCCTCCCTCAACTCTGGATTTGAGCAGAAGAGGCCGAAGGTATGTGCATAAATCTTCATGGTGCGTTCAGTAGCTGTGTTTACATGCACTGCTTGTAGACCGTCTGGCTGCAGATTCAGAAAGCACGATACCAAATCAGCTTTGCATCACAGAAATAAATTGCATTGTGAAATATATGAATAGAAAATTATAAGTTGTAGTAATGTTTAGGGGTGCTCCGATCACGATCGGCCGATCGTTATGCGCATCTCGTCAGTAAAGCCGGTTCTCTAATCAGCTGTTAATTCCATCAGGTGCGTGATTTCACATAGAGTAGCTGTTAATACACAGAGCCGTTGTTAATAGAGAAGATGCGCAAATCACGTTAATTTTCAGCGTTTTTTGACGCATCTTCTCAGTTAACAACGGCTCTGTGTAGTAACAGCTGCTCTATGTGAAATCACGCACCTGATGGAATTAACCGCTGATTAGAAAACCGGCTTTACTGACGAGATGCGCATTAACGATCGGCCGATCGTGATCGGAGCACCCCTAGTAATGTTTCATAATATTCTTGTTTTTACTGTATTTTTGATCGAATGAATGCAGCCTTGGTGAGCATGAGACTTCTTTCAAGAACTTAAAAAATAAAAAATATTATGGACCTCAAACATTTGAACAATATTTTATTACCGGTACATTTAATTGCACATCACATCTAAAAAAAAAAAGTGTAATAAATAATGGTTTACAAAGAATCAAAGGTTTAGATTACAGTTCTTCTATTTAATGCATTAAGATCTGCACCTCCAGATCACTCCGCTTGAGCGATCAGTCAAATTATTAACAGATCATTATGCTGCGTGTAAACGTAGCTACTGACAATTTTTGAGTTTTTTTTCCAGTCACAGTATCCAGTTTTTGTAATATAATTGTTCATTCTGTTTTCATCTGTTAGTGTCCAACATTGACCATGTAGTTTTGGACGAGGATCACTCCGGTTCAAGGAGGTTGCAGAATCTCTGGAGGTGAGACAGCTACACTGCTCACACTTCCAAATGACTGAATCTGAAGTATGGAAGTCTTGTTAAATATCTTCTTTTCTCTACAGGGATTCACGTGAGGAAGCTCTGGGGGAGTATTACATGAGGAAATATGCGAAGTCCTCAGGTGGCGAACAGTAAGTCAACAGAGTTCACATCTACTCTTAAGTGCATGTTACTTTTACGAAGTGTCTCAATTCAGCACAAGCATGTTGAAATAAAAGGAATTCAGTTTTGGCTCGTTAACCTCACGAAATATTCCTGTTCTGCTGTTTACTTCAGTTTCTATGGCGGATCTGAGGATCTTTCTGATGACATCACCCAGCAACAGTTGCTTCCTGGCGTCAAGTATGAAAAAAAATATATAAATGTTTTTATTGTTGATTAAACATACTAAATTAAGTATTTCTGTAAAGATCACTGGGCTTGTGTTAAGAGATTTGTCTCTTGCAGGGATCCTAATTTGTGGACTGTTAAGTGTAAGGTTAGTACTATCTAACATGAGGCATATAGGTGTTGTGATGAGGCCACTGTATGTGCAGGGTTTAATTCTTCTGTTTCTCTGTAGATTGGAGAGGAGAGAGCGACTGCCATTGCCTTGATGCGGAAATTCATTGCTTATCAGTGCACTGACACAGTATGTTTTCCACTTTCCCTTTGACTTGATGTCAGTTTGTTTGGATTACGCCCTGGTTGGTTAATACTTGAAATGTTGCCAGTTCTTTTGACTCGCATCATTGAAATCCTTATGTAAGGCACAGAACTGTGTGAATTGTATTTTGTGTGCCTCACATTAAGTTTTCCTAAAAGCAATTGTCTCAAGTTTCATTTGTTTTTCTTTAGCAATTAGTACGCCAAGAGAGAGACTACAATGTTTGTGGTACTAATATGTTGTGTTTCTCTCCACAGCCCCTTCAGATCAAATCAGTGGTGGCCCCTGAACACGTCAAAGGCTACATCTATGTGGAGGCGTACAAGCAGACCCATGTCAAGTCTGCCATTGAGGGTGTTGGAAACCTGCGTATGGGCTTCTGGAACCAGCAGATGGTGCCCATTAAAGAGATGACAGATGTGCTGAAGGTGGTTAAGGAAGTGACTAACCTGAAACCCAAGTCTTGGGTTCGTCTTAAGAGAGGCCTTTATAAAGATGACATTGCCCAGGTGGGTACTTCTGAAGACTTGCCTATATAGTAATAAAGGAAACGTCTCCCAAATAGGGTGCTAGATATTTTAGTTACGTTATTCAATTTGTCATTCATACAGCTCTACATCTGTGGCATGAAAATATTTGATGCGTGTATTTATTTGCCTTGTTTAGGTGGACTATGTTGAACCCAGCCAAAATACGATCTCACTGAAAATGATTCCTCGTATTGATTTAGATCGCATCAAAGCGAGGATGAGTATGGTAGGTTACATCATCACGATCATATATAATCATAATATATTTATGCTACTGTTCAGAAGTTTGGAGTCATTTTTTCATTTTTTTTTTTTTGAAAGAAAAAATACTTTTTATTCAGCAGGGATGAATTCATTTGATTATTCCTTTAAAAAAAATCACTGCGAAACAGTGATTTTAAGTTTAAAAATTTCACAGTATGTACTGATTTTATCTTTTAATAGGATAAACGTGGCTTTTGTGATCATAAGATGTTGCTTTTAAAACATTACTGACCCTAAACCTGGATGGTAGTGTATATATGCTATGTGGCTTTTTAGTGGTGTGACCCCGGCTTTGTCTTTTATTGTACAGAAAGACTGGTTTGCGAAGAGAAAGAAGTTTAAGAGGCCGGCTCAGAGGCTTTTTGATGCTGAAAAGATCAGGTAAAGGATCGCTCTGATTTTGAGTCGCTCATAATCAAAACCTTTTGAAATATGTCAGTCACACTAACACATGCTCTGCTCTACAGGTCTCTTGGTGGTGAGGTCAGCCATGACGGGGACTTCATGATATTTGAAGGCAACCGATACAGCCGCAAAGGCTTCCTGTTTAAAAGCTTTGCTATGTCAGCCGTGGTAAGATCCCTCACACTTATTGTGGTTCTAGGTAGCTGTCTAATTGTTCCTTATTGGTATATCATGTCTCTTTTTGCATAGATCACAGATGGGGTCAAACCCACTCTGTCAGAGCTGGAAAAGTTTGAGGACCAGCCAGAGGGGATTGACCTTGAAGTAGTCACAGAGACAACGGGTAAATGCATGCAGACAGTGAAACCATTTTTTGTTTGTTTTTTTAGTTTTTTTTACCAATGTATTGCGCAATCCTTCCATGCATGCATTTTTTGCAAAGTTATTCACAAAGGTTTTGTTTATACAGGTAAGGAACGTGAGCACAATCTCCAGGCAGGAGATAACGTGGAAGTGTGTGAGGGAGAGTTGATCAACCTTCAGGGTAAAATCCTGAGTGTGGATGGCAACAAGATCACGATCATGCCCAAGCATGAAGATCTCAAGGTGAATAAATCCTCACGTGTTTCTGTGTCAATTCTGTGCCACTAAATGGAATACGAAAGTTTTGTGAGTTCAAATATCCTGAAAATCCTGTTCTTCCCTTTTACACCATGATAATTGCCTTACTGTCTTGCCTTTGTTTTTGTTTAGGACCCTCTTGAGTTTCCAGCTCATGAGTTGAAGAAGTATTTCCGTATGGGCGACCATGTGAAGGTCATCGCAGGGCGTTTTGAAGGTGACACCGGCCTCATAGTCCGTGTGGAGGAAAACTTTGTCATTCTGTTCTCCGATCTCACTATGCATGAGGTAGGTTTCACTAGTAAGGTGTATAATTTTTCTGAGAAGCATGTTATATACAGCGGTTAATGTTGTGTTTTCTCTGTCAGATATGATATATGTCTGTTTTTGTTCCAGTTGAAAGTCTTGCCCCGGGACCTGCAGCTGTGCTCGGAGACTGCCTCAGGTGTGGATGCAGGAGGCCAGCATGAGTGGGGAGAACTGGTACAATTAGACCCCCAAACTGTAGGTGTCATTGTCAGGCTGGAAAGAGAGACCTTCCAGGTAAAAGTTCAAGAGAAAGCAAGTTTAAGTGTAATGTAAACTAAACTCGGTAGTGCACATTTGCTGGATATGTTTCTTCACAACAATAGCACACTTTGACAAAACCCTGGTGCGGCTGTGTTTTATAGCCCCTATGCTTGCATTTCAATAACATTGTCACATCAGCAGGAACGGGATTGCGATATGATCATGTATCACACACAGGGTTGAGTTGGTGGTTCATGTATGTACTTGACCCATGGATGGAAATAAGCAGCCGCCACCAGCCAAATGCGGGTGATTTTGTGTTGTGGCGGGTAAACTCGCTTCACCTACCAGCCACCGTGGCGGGTAAATAAAAAAGCATATTGTTTCACCTGGCCGGTGGACAAAAAATGTAATTTCCGTCCCTGGTGTGTGTACAACATGCAATAAAGTGTAATATCATCCGAAGCAGCTCCGTGGAGAAAGGCAGTGTAAACTGAGCTTGAAACGGCGGCATTGTTCCCAGTTCAGTGTTTGCAGCTGAAGTTAGTGCCACTGGCCGAGTGATATTTGTTGGTTATTTACAGTACATTTTGTAGCAGGCGCTCATGATATACAAGATTGCGTGAAGAGTTGAATTTATCATGCACACATTTCTGCATACTGTCATGTCTATGTCAAACCCCGGTAAGTTCATTCTCCTCCAGCATTCTGCGACATTTTAGATTATATGGACAGTTTGTGTTTATGTTATTGTATTTAACGGCATAATAAGCAAACTAACAAACAGTATTATCGGTCGTGTGTCTAATAACTGCTGTCCGGGGGATGCATTTTATTTCTAGTCTTCAAGTACTTTTTCAGAAGTTAGAAGTTGTTACGCTGTTCATTTTTGTTTGTAGAAACAACATTGTATCGCTGTCATGTTTGACAGCTCGGGCATGTCGAGACTCATAAAAACTATGTATTAAAAACGCTGTTCGTTCATTTGTCGATGGCGTAAAGGATTGCAGGCCGAGATTTCTTTCAGCGATAGTGTTGAACAGGGACTTTTCCCCATGTGAACTTCATTTCCATCCCTGACTTGAGCTGACAAAATATAATGTCAACCTATTTTTTTTTTTTAAATGTATTATTATAAAAGTATTCAAATATATTTAGGAATTATTGCTATTTTTAACTCCTTCTGTATGCTTTAAAGATAAGAACTCTTTCACACGGATTCATTTTTAGGTTCTGAACATGCACGGGAAAGTTTTGACTGCACGGCACCAGGCGGTAAACAGGCGGAAGGACAACCGCTTTGCTGTCGCTCTCGACTCGGAGCAAAACAACATCCATGTGAAGGATATTGTAAAAGTCATTGATGGACCTCATTCGGTAACTACCAGAGACATAATAAAGGTTTGACAAATCCGCATTGGAGGAAGTTAATATTCTCCTTTATGTGATCCGTCAGGGCCGTGAAGGGGAAATTCGGCACATCTTCAGAGGCTTTGCTTTTCTTCACTGCAAGAAGCTGGTTGAAAACGGAGGCATGTTTGTCTGTAAAGCACGCCACCTCGTTCTGGCGGGCGGCTCAAAGGTAGGTCGGTTCTGCTACATCTGTGGACAAATCTTACATGTTTCCAAACTTCCCTGTTTAAAAATGATCCCAAATTATTTATTTATTTTTTTTCCCCCAAAGCCCAGAGACGTGACCAATTTTACAGTGGGAGGCTTTGCACCCATGAGTCCACGCATCAGCAGCCCGATGCACCCTGGCGGAGGTGGTAAGCAATTTCACCTAACTCACAGGGTTTTGTAACACAGTGGTTGAAAATCTGGGCTTGTATCAAAAGGTTCAAACATGCAAAAGGATCTAATTATCCATTTAAACACTTGTGTGTTTGTCTGCCAATATCTTAAAAACTTCCCTATTGGTCTGTCTGGTTGTCATTTGATCAATGATATAAAAACTACTTTTATTTTGATTTAGATCTTTTTTCATTTTTTTTTTTTTCAGGTCAGCAGCAAAGGGGTGGAGGTGGTGGTGGTGGTGGCGGCATGGGTCGGGGCCGTGGCCGACGAGACAATGATCTGATTGGGCAGACTGTCCGTATATCCCAGGGACCGTACAAAGGTAAATTAAATTATATTGGAGTGACCTTTTGTGAAAAACATTTGGCTTTGGTTTAGTGTTTTGTGCAATTTACATTGCATTTTATAACACGTGGCATCAGTGTCCAAATACTTTGAGACCACCATATGTTCACTTTGTCCTGTATTCTTATAAGCCACAGGTTTCGTAACGCCTCCTACATTTCCACAGGCTACATTGGTGTGGTGAAGGATGCCACAGAATCAACCGCTAGGGTAGAGCTCCACTCGACCTGCCAGACCATCTCTGTGGACCGACAGCGTCTTACAACTGTGTATGTTATAGAGCACAAACATTTAGACTTTCTCTGCTGCTTCCACATTTTTCTATTCCATATTTTGGGCTAATTGTATGACATTACTTCTTGCTGCCAGTAAAGGTCAATACACTCAGCTTTGTTTAACATATCTTCCCCACACAGAAAATGTAAATAAAAGTGGCTGGTCCTGTGTGGGAAAGGTTCTTTGTGAGACTGTAGACTGGATTGTGTTCGTCTGACATGTTATTTTTTATTTCACTGGTGCAGTAAACTATGACCAAAAGGACAGCCCAACTGTAGCAGCTCTATGTAAAGCACAGGGATAGTTGATCCCGGGGCATATTTGCATATTGCACACCTCAGAGGTTAAAGGAGAAGTCTCTTAAGTTCAACCAGGCTGCATTTGTTTGATCAAAGATAAAGTAAAACAGTAATATTGTGAAATATTACAATTAATCACTCTAATGTGTTGATTTGCTGCTTAAGAAACATTTATCAATGTTAAAAACAGGGTTAGGTTTGTTCTTGTTCTTGTTTCTCTTTTTAACCCCTCAATCATTTTGCTCTCTTTAAATCAGTGGAGGCAAAGAAAGACAAGGAAGGACTTCCACGCATTTACGAACCCCGATGTATGGTTCCCAGACACCCATTTATGGAACTGGCTCACGTACCCCCATGTACGGTAGCCAGACACCAATCCATGATGGTAAGAAATGCCTAAATATATTCTTATAAACTTGCAAACACATTGTTTTTTTGTTTTTTTAACCTGTCTTTCATTGCTCATAGGAAGCCGTACTCCTCACTATGGCTCTCAGACTCCTCTGCATGATGGGAGCAGGACGCCAGGTCAGAGTGGCGCTTGGGACCCCAACAATCCAAACACACCATCACGGTAAGAAGCAGGGCGAGGACAAACAAGCACATGCATGCGATCAATCAATCACACATACCTCAACTTCATCTGGGTTTCCTTCTGTTTTCAGGGCCGATGAAGATTACGAGTACGCCTATGATGACGAACCCTCTCCATCTCCTCAAGGCTATGGCGGTACGCCCAATCCTCAGACTCCTGGCTACCCAGAAGTGCCTTCCCCACAGGTCAACCCTCAGTACAACCCTCAGACTCCTGGGACTCCTGCCATGTGAGGGCTCAATCAGATGCTCAATGATTCTGCTCTGGCTTGAGAACATCTTAAACTGAGTATGTTTTTGCACCATAGGTACAACACAGACCAGTATTCCCCATATACAGCTCCCTCTCCACAAGGGTCCTACCAGCCCAGCCCCAGCCCACAGAGTTACCACCAAGTTGCCCCAAGCCCAGTGGGATACCAAAACACTCACTCGCCCGCCAGTTACCACCCAACCCCGTCACCCATGGCCTACCAGGTACAGTTCTGGCCGCTGATAACAATAAAATTTGTAGTTATGTATACAATGCCCTCCAATATATATATAGTATTGGAACAGTAAAGACAAAATTTCTCTGATTACCGTGGAGTAAAGACATTTGCAAATATGATTTAAATGAGACAAAACTACAGAATGTCACATTTAAATATTAGCTTCTATAAATTATTAGTTTCAGCGCATACAGGTTTTACCAAATAAAAAGGACAACACTTTTCTAGTTCATCCCACTATTTGATGTGAGCATGAGTATTGGGACAGTTGCACTTAAGGCAGATATAAAATCTTAAAAGCTAATATTTAGTTGCAGATCCCTTGCGTGCAATCAGAGCAGTGGTCGTATGCTTTGAAATGCTTTTCCCATCCTTTAATGCCAGTTGTTGCTTGTTTTGGGGACTTTCTGTCTTTAGTCTCCTCTTCAGCTGGTGAAATTAATGTTCAATCAGATTTAAATCTGGAGATTGATTTGGGCAATCCAGACTTCACATGTCTTTGCTCTGATAAACTCCTCGACTGAACTGGCTTTTGGGTCATTGTCCTGATTCAATGAGAAGCACTTTATGATGTGTCTGGTGTTAGTTTCTTGAATATTTATAGTCAAGATGGTTTGGTACCCTTCCAAATCCATTCTGCAGCTGCCGTCATACATCAATTAAATTGAGAAGGCCTGTTCCAGAGACAGCCATGCATTCCCATGACATGACACCACCTCCACCGAGCTTTACAGATGAGCTTGTATGCTTGGGATCATTTGGAGTTCCCCTTTTTTTCCAAACTTTTGCTTTCGCATCACTTACATTAAGGTTAATCTTTCCCATCTGTCCATAAAACTCTGTCCCAGAACTAGTGGCTGGTGCAAACTTTAATCTTGTCTTTCTTGTTTTGATGCTGGTCAGAGGTTTGTTGTGTAAAAATAAATCAATACATTTCAGTTTAATTGTAGTTAACTGTAATATAAACCGTAATATGACATTTAAACATCTAAATGGAGGATGTAATAACTTCATGAGAGATTTGTTCAAAGGTTCTTTAAATAATGAAGAAATCAGGTTAAGTAAGAATATAATGAATGTATTATAGTGCATATATAACAAAATACTCCTCTAGAATTTTCTAGTTAACTTACAATCTATGGACATTGATTGTCTTTCCCGAGGTAAATGTAATGTTACACGATCATGTTTACAAGCAGATTTCCTATGTCTTTCCACCGTTAAAACCATAGACTGTATAAAAACATGGACATGGTGTCTGTGACATCACCCGTAGACTCCTGAAGTGTGTTTTTGCCAAGCTAGCCAAGCCCACCTAGCGCGACTGTACTGTCAGCAGCGGCAAACCACCTGTCAATCAAGTGACCACGCCCTTAATTATGCAGAACTTTTTAAGTCATAATATAATTTAAATGGAAGTTATAAAAAAAAATTCACCACCCTCACAGTTGTAGCTATTTAGACCAAAATCTTTTTTTTTGCACCAGGCTGTAAACATGTTTTTTTTACTGCTGTAAAGATGGGCATTTTAACATGGGGAGTCTATGGGACTGACTCCCTTTTGCAGCCAGCCTCAAGTGGACAGTCAATGAATTTTAGTTTTCAGTTTTACTCACTTCCTTATTGGCCTTACGAGAGAGAGCGGAAGGTTGGGGTTCAGTTAAAACACTAAAACAAACTTGTAAAATTGCATAAGCTTGGAGCAATAAAGCTTTTTTCACAATAGTTGGCTGCACAAACAATATCAGGTTGAATTGTGCTTCATGTGATCTTCAGGCCAGTCCGAGTCCCAGTCCGGTAGGGTACAGTCCAATGACTCCTGGAGCTCCATCTCCAGGAGGCTACAACCCTCACACCCCCGGATCTAACATCGACCAGGCCTCCAGTGACTGGGTCACCACAGACATCATGGTGCGTGTGAAAGACACATTCCAGGATGGAGGCGTCATCAATCAGACCGGTGTCATCCGGAGCGTCACTGTGAGTGCTGCACATCTGATTTACACATCTGTCTAGATATCCTGTGACTTTCAGCAAGGATCTGCAAGCAGAAGCATGTGTAGTTTGGATTTGCATATTGCAGAAGTAGTGCCGAGATGCCCGGGGCTGATTTTTGTTTTGTTAATGTATTAAGCTCGTGTCTGTTGTGATAATGTTCCATTCATTGTTCGATCTTATGATGAGCCATACCTTGTTCGTTTGTTGTATAGACATCACAATTTCACTCTGATTCATCCATGGGGAATTTTTTCTTTCGCTTAGGGGGGGATGTGCTCTGTTTTCCTGCAAGACACGGAGAAGGTCGTTAGTATTTCAAGTGAACACTTGGAACCTGTTACACCAACCAAAAACAACAAGGTACTGCTGGTCTTGTGTTACCAAATGTGATTGATTTTATTGTGATTTAAGTATGTTAGCGCAAGGCCTTTAAATAATTATGAGATGTGTTATTTTGATTATGAACTTCATCTCACAATTTTGGCAAAGAAAACTTTGTTACTTTTACAATCTACTGTATTGGTTCATTTTAAAGCAGACACTTCAAGCTTTCTGTAGATACATTTTAATCAATTTATATTTAGTCAGACCTACAATCTTCTGAATATGTGCCTGTATGTACTGTCTATTGCTTTTAAATGAACAAAAAGTATGTTAAAGAATGCAATAATTAGATATAATACACTTTAAAGTGTCCTTCTTATTACAGTATTAATATATTTTCATGCTAAAGATGTAAACCAAAGCAATAAAACCAAAGCAACCAATTATTTACTGTTATAGCTAGAATAGTATGTCACTTTTTTGATAGAAGATCTAATTTCATATTAGATCTTCCTGAGCTTTGATACAAGCCTTTAAATTCTTGGGAAATTCTGAATTATGCGTGCAAGAACCAATGAAGCATATACTTGCCTGAAATCGCTCTTGAAACAAGTCCATGCTGCAGAATTAACCAGGGCCGTTTTTGATTGTCTCCATTTTAAATGTATAATGGATGAGCAGTGAGTTAAGGAATGAACAAGTGCAAAAGCAGAGACCGAATGGCACTTAGATATAAGCCCGCTGCTCCTCCCACAGAATCAGACGTCCCAAATCCAGCGTCACTTGTGTAATAACAACACATTTGGAAAATTGTTCTCCTACATGAATTAATGTGAATGTGTGCTTCTCAGGTGAAGGTGATTCTGGGAGAGGACCGGGAGGCCACAGGAGTCCTGCTCAGTATTGATGGTGAAGACGGCATTGTTCGGATGGAGCTGGATGAGCAATTAAAGATTCTCAATCTCCGCTTCCTTGGAAAATTGGAAGTGTGAAGAAAACCATGCATTTAAACATTTTGCTATTCGAATGCAGATGCTGCAGATTAGGCACTTTCTGTGAGCTTTGATTTTCTACTGTTCACCATCATCTACATTAACTAGCCTTTTTTTTTTTTTTTTTTTTTTTTTACTTAGTTGAAGGTTTTAGTGGAAAGTCCATTTTCTGTTTCTTCTTTGGTGTAGAAACATGCTTTTTGGCAAACTGATTCAATGTCAAATAAAATTCCATCCATCATGAGTGTTCGCATGAAATATTTAATAGCTTACGACAGCTCGTTTTAAACTTTTTATTGCCTGCCGGTGTTAAGAACAACAACCATAAGGAAGAATTCCATTTTTCTTCACTTAAGAGTGATTTGAGATCCAGCAGATAAGAAGAAACCGTGCTCTGCACCACAAAAGTTTATTTAACATCTTGGCCCATTACATTCAGAGCTTTTAATGTCATTAAAAAAAAAGTCTTTCAAAACCCTTTAACCCCTATGATCGGCCCATTAATGGGTTTAAATACTTTAGGAACTATGTAACCGTTTTATTTATTACATATGCATCAGATCTGAGAACTGGAAAATGATAGTCTAACATGAAAGCAGTGAAAGTCATCCAAGGGTTTGGTTCCTGAAGAAATTAACCTTCAGCTGGATCCACGCTTCACGATCACAACCCTAAAATTGAAGAAAACCTTTATGCTTTTGTGTTTAAATTTGATTTTATTTATTATTTATTAATGTGTATTAATAAATTTATAATATTAATGTATTAATGAGCATTTTCAATAAAACTGTTGTTTTGTTTACAGTTGAGACCAATGTGGTCTGCGAATCCTACAATAATATCGCAATTGCTGTTTTACCTATGTGCGATTTGATATTATCCAGTATATCGTGAAAAAGCAAAGAAACCGTGTCGCGCGTACGTCACGTGATGAAGTCTAGAAGGTCAGACTGGTGCACGTGCGTGCTTTCACTGCATGAATCAGCCTTTTGAAATGCGTTTAGAATTATCACATAATTTAAGATATGGGTCAAGTCAGAAGTCAGCATGATCACAAATTTGATGCTGATTTTATACAACAGTTCAGTAAACAAGGAGTTGATATCAAGAGACTTAAGTTTTAGACACCGTATTTCCTGATTTTGCTAAATTTATTAAAAATCATCCCAAACAGCCACAGCGCTGTTTTGTGTCTCTGAACAACACATTCCTTTCGGAATGAATCGTCCATAGTATAAAATGATCCAGTTCAAACGCAATGACTTACTTAACAGTGACTTGCTGCCACCTACTGGCAGTTTTAATTTCACATTTGGGGGACCTTTTTTATTTTTAAAATAATTTCAAACGTAAGTTTTCAATGTTTTGTTTATAATAGCAAAACATGATTTATGTATTAAAAGTTAAAGTATTCCATGTCCCTCAGAGTTGCATTAAACTGTGTAAATGCATCTAAATTACACTTCTAATGCCACTTCTGTGTGTCCTCTGCATTCCAAAGATCAATTTTGTTGATACCGATTTCATTTGCTTGATAACAGCCCAAATGCAAGAATTTGAATTAATTAGAATTAAAACGATCCGTGTTTATACTGGCATTTCAGAAGCTATTTTTGTCTACACTACATACCCAAAAACACATTTCACATGACATTTCATGCACACTGGGCATGCGTTTAAAGTGTAAACAGGAAGTCGGTTACTATTCACTCACTGGAAGGTTCAACAATGAGCATGATGGCAAGGATGGCTTTGTGTGGACAGATGATGAGGTTGAATTGTTACTCAAAGACTAACTAATGATTACAAGGCAGCCACTGCGGGTAAAAATGTTGATTGTGAGTCATGCCAAAACTAATATAGCAACATACTCAAAAGAGACATGATATCATCAAAGTCATCAAGGATATGCAGAGATCACGTGGGCAGCCACGCCATCGTTTTTGAAAGTCTCAGTTTCAGTCCATTTACACTTAAACACAACCCCGGGAGTTTACAAACTAAAACGGGGTCAGCACCATTTTCAAAAGTCTCCATTTTGGAGTAGTGTGAACGAAACAAAAGTTATTCATTTTAAAATGAAAACGCACTATTGTAAACGGCCTCAGTCAAGTTGCTTGATTATGACACGCATTGCTCTCCTGTCAGTTCCATAGCGAGATTTATATAATATCATAACATGGTGTCACAAGTAGACTTATCTTGCTGCCCGAGAAATGCCTGTCACCCACACCATATCGGTCTTTAAAGATTTTTTCAGAACGAAGTATCTGATATAATCCAGTTTATCGGACGGCAATGCCAAGCTGAGAGAGAAGGGAGATCCGGGAAAACAAACAAAACAGACAGAGAGAGAAAACTAACAACAGAAAGTTTTGATACGGAAAAACAGCAAGGTAAACATTTAAGATGGATACACTGTTCGCTATAAGCCCGCCTAAAAACTGACTTCAGTTATTTTGGCAGTTGGCCAAATTGGATTAGCAGATTTGAGCAATTCCGCATAGCTGCAGTTATCAGTGAGAGAAGTCTGGAGTATCAAGTTAACTCTCTTATTTACACAGTAGGACACAAAAAAGGTAAACATGTACATGCTGAAACACAAAACCAAGCCAAAACATGTACAGGAAGGAGCTGAGAGGAAAAACTGACAATATGAGACAGAGAGGGAAACAAAGGATGTGGCCAGTCAGACCCACTGAAAAGCTGCCCTGCACGGGACGCTGAGTGCAGAAAGTGTAAGAAAAACAAAAAATCAGGACGAGGGAGCAGAGAGCATTGAAGCTGTGTTTTTGGGAGTTCTAAAGTCTGTGAATTCAAATGATTTGTGGCAAAAGACTGTTGCTGTGAATGGGGAACATATCCTTTTCAAATTTAGACACATTGACAGCAATTCCAGAAAGCATGTACTCAGAAAAGGAGTCATGGGATCCTCATCCCTGCAATGAAGAAGTTGTACTTGTATAAGATAATGAAGAAAAAGGTGCCCATGAAGAAAAAGGTGAAAGAGGAGCTGAAAAGCATGGAAGATTTAGGAGTAATCACACCAATTGAATAAGCAACTGAATTGTCATTGTACCTAAACCAAATGACAAAGTTCGTATCTGTGTGGATCTTACACGGTTGAATGAACATGTTTGCACAGAGAAACTCATCCTCCCTACCATGGATGAAACACTGGATAAACTGGAAGGAGCAACAGTATTCTCCAAACTGGATGCTACTGCTGGATTTTGTCAGATTCCATTACACAGAGATTCAACTCCACCCCCTACCTTTATTACACCTTTTGGTAGATATTGTTTGATTGCCTTCTATTTGGTTTTTAATCGGCACCAGATAACTTCCAGAAGTGTGGAGGGTTCTTTTTGTCATGCTGATAACATCCTAGAGTTCGGGTGTACACACGACTTCTCAAAGTCTTGAACTGGCTGGAACAGAAAGGTTTGATCCCGAATGAAAAATGTCTAAGAGCCTAAAAGAAAAAGAAAAAGAGCCTAAAAATACCCCAGACACTATCTCAGGTTCTAGCTCAGCTGCAGCCTACAGGCGAGTGGAGGCCTGTAGATTTATATAACAGAGCATGACACCAGCAGGGAGAAGGTATGCCTAAATCGAAAAGGAGGCTCTTGCAATCACTTAGGCCTGTGAAAGGTTTCAGTCCTACCTCCTCGACCTAGCTTTTTGTGATCAGAACCGATCATAAGCCGTTGGTCAGTTTATTAGGCTCAAGACCACTTGATGACCTGTCCACACGCTTACTAAGATTTCACTTGCAATTTCTGCATTTTTCTTAACAAATCGTGCATGTCGTGGTAAAAGATCTAATTACAGTTGACACGCTGTCCAGAGCTCCTATCCAAGATAGCCTGGTAGCAGAAGACCTCAACATGGAGGAACATGTACAAGTTTACGTCAGCTACGTCATTCAGCAGCTCCCTGCATCATCCTCTAAGATAGCTCATGTAAGGAGGGCTCAGGAAGAGGATGAAGTGTGCAGACAGCTCAGCTCTTGAATTCGCATAGTATGGAAAGGGAAAAAACCATTCCACTACACAGACATGACCTGCTCATGGTGGAAGGTTTGTTAATGAAAGGCAAGAGAATAGTAATACTTGACAGCATGCACAATGAAATCCCAGAGAAATTACATCAGGGACATCAGGGCATCACTAAGAACAAGGGTAATTATGTGCTTGTGATAGACTACTATTCACGCTACACAGAACTTGCATCGCTCACTTCTACAACTTCAAATTCTGTCATGGAGAAACTTGAAGTCAAGAAACACACAAGAAGTGCAAGAAGCAAAAGAAAAGTGCAAGCACACAAGAAGCAGAGTGGGTTGTGTGATTAGACCACTCAGAGAGTTGGCAGGCCTTCTAGCTCAATCAGTGTTTATCTCTCTCTCTCTCTCTTGTAATAACAATAATAATGATCAGCAAAGGGGAAGAGTGATGTAATATTGTAATGTTATGTTGAGTTCACATGGTTATACTATTTTATGACTTTTGGAAGTTCTTCAGCTAAAAGGGAGAGATGTAGTGATTGGTTGTATATGTGGCGCATGAGCGGGGGGTTGAGTCAGTAAAGTTGCTTGCTATGGCACACATTGCTCTCCTGTCAGTTCATTAGTGACATTTATATAATATCATAACAGAAATAAATCATAAGAGGCATTTATTGAATTAATCTGGCTACACTTTTATCTATATCCATTATTTGTTCGTGAATCAGATCACACATGCTGTTTTTGCGTGAAGCCCACAAAGACGTGTCAAAAGAGATATGTGTCTAATCACATAAAAAAGGCTAATTCGTATTCACAAAAATATGACTGAATATGTTTTATTATCTAATGCCATCTGCTGGACAGGAAGCAATGTACAAAGTTGTTTTTAGGCCTACACCTCGGGATTTCAGGATTGTTCAGTTGACGATCACTATAAAACTCTGTATTTCTTGATATCCTCAACTGAATGGACTAATTCAACATTGAATTCTCTCACCTTGTTGTCCATCGCACGTTACAAATCATAGTTTTGTCCCAGCAGCAAGGTCAGGACATATGTCATAATGCTGCATATCACATAATGTTAATATTGATGAAGTGTTGTTTCCCAAATGTATGAAATTCAAGACAATTTTGAAAATATGTATGAGCTACCATCAGATATACCAGTCATTAAGATAAAAATGCTCTTTTTTTATTTTGTTATACATACATTTTCTCATGAGGGGCCTTTTTCAAATATGTATACAACTTGTATAATTGGATTTCACTTGCACATTTTCACTAGGCGACGATATATGAGCACCTTTACTATGGAACAACTATGTTAGTGGATTTTGATGTGACAGAACAGCAGGGGAAGGACATTTTAAAGGAGGAATCTTTATTAATTTATTCTAGATTTTGTTCAGAAGCGACCATGTGATGTTTTAATCAGCTGTTTGGACTCTCATTCTGACAGCACCCATTCACTGCAGAGGATTCATTGGTGAGCAAGTGATATTGCTAAAATAAATGTTAATTTATCCAAATCTGTTACAATGAATACAAAATATTAATAATAAATAAAAAAAACGATCATCAACATTATAGATGGCCTGAGGGTGAGTATAAATTCACCAAATGTTAATTTTGGGCTGAACTATTCCTTAAAATATTGATAGACAAGTCTGGTCTCTGCTAGTCAGTAACATATGCTGATTTATAAATAAACCAATGAGCAGAGCAGCGGTGCAGGCCCATGAGGATGTGCTTATCTGAAACAACACAGCACAGGACAGTTCAAGCTAAATCTATGAGTTCAAATATATATACAACTAAAATGATATAAATAACTACCGTGTTGATCCTGCAGTTCTGAGCTCCAGTTTTCCTTTCCCTTGGTCTAATGAAGAAGCGAAAGATAATGAATCTTCTATGTTTGCACGCCTGAGAAAAGGGAAGTGATACTGCCATGCATTATGATTAGAAAGAGACTGGGGAGAATGTGAGAATCACCTGTCCAGTCTTAATTGTGGCAATTGAAAAATGCAAGATGTTAATGATAATACAGTACCCTTTAATGCCGTAGATTTAGCTCCATATATGACTAAAAGGCAAAGTCGTGTAACCCACATAACAGGCTGAAATGGCTCCTTTCTTTTAATCAAAATGAACAAAATAATAATTTTATATTGTTTATCCATTCAACATTTTTCAAATAATTACCTTGAATCAAACATGTATTTGTTATAAATATGC
Source organism: Carassius gibelio (assembly GCF_023724105.1). NCBI lineage: Eukaryota > Metazoa > Chordata > Actinopteri > Cypriniformes > Cyprinidae > Carassius > Carassius gibelio. Next base: position 14,830,404 of record NC_068410.1, on the reverse strand, counting down.
GTGTTACTTCATAAAGCAAAATGTATCTTAATCAAATTCTAATGTTTATAGGAAACACAGATTTAATAAAAATGTGATATTTTATTTTTGAAGAAGTTGTGACAAATGAAATGAAACGCTTATTTGTCTGATGTGTTATATATTTCAATCTTTTATTTTTCATTTTATTTTTTAACTTAATTCGATTTTATTTTTGAAGGTTTGGTAGGTGAATTTGGAAATTGTTAATACCAAACAAAATCATGACTTTGTTAATATTTTAAGAAAGATTTTTCTGTTGTAAAAACATTATGACCCGCATTCTTGAGAATGTCAGATTTCGGGACAGTTAGGAATTGTGTTCGATATTTAACAGTCTTTAACTTTAAGTGTAAACAGTGTAGGACTTATTCATGACAAATAGTTTAAGACATCTTAAGGTATTATGCTTTACTTAAAAACTTGAAAAATGATTACTGCTTTGCAGTTTAGTGAATCAGCTGGCAGCTTGTCTGTTCAGAGTGATTCTTCACCTCCTGACTGTCTGGCTCTGGTTCAGAAACTCAATATATATGTGTGTCTTGTAAGGGCCCCGACAAGACACGAATCAACAAGCTCAACAGAGAGCAGCGTCGGACATGAGCCATTTACTGGTAAATACACTGCTGTTCTTCTTTATTCTGGCATAGTCTGTGCCATAACAGATGTAGATGTGTTCTCAGGAAGAATCTACTCCTCAAATATTTGTGAAACAGAAACTATGCCACACAACGATTCTCCATTGTACTGCAAGCATTGCTTGGGAAAGCTGGTTATTAGATGGTAATCTTGTAATCATATTTGATGCGAACACATTTTGAATTGTATTTTTGAATGTGGTTGTTTAGTTTGAAACACTGATAGCTACTGTGGCTTTTGAGGGACTGTCTGCTTTAAATGATCTGTCACTCAAAAGACATCTGATACTGAAACTTAGCTATATGAACAAATGAATCAGTGTGTTTATCTTTTTATACTTTTATTGTCTTTTTGAATGTGCAAACAAATCTGTGTAAAGAAAACCTTATCATAAATATTATTTAGTAATCTACAGGGAATCAAACATTCAGATTTCGAATGTGGTTGTTTAGTTTGAAACACTGATAGCTTTTGAGGGACTGGCTGCTTTAAATGATCTCTAAAGAAAGCACTCAGTCATTCAACAGTTATCTGATACTGAAACTTATATGAACAAATTAATCAGTGTATTTGTCCTTTTGTTCTTTTATTGTCTTTTTGAATGTCCAAAGAAATCATTTTCAGTACTTTCCCACAGGGGCGTAGCCATCTTTTCAGAAGTGAGGGGGACAGAAATTATATATATATATATATATATATATATATATATATATATATATATATATATATATATATATATATATATACAATTTAATATAAAACATTACAATAGAACATTTCTGTAATCTATAGCCTACCCGTCAACAGTTTTTGAACAGTAAGATTTTTAATGTTTTTAAAGAAGTCTCTTCTGCTCACCAAGCCTGCATTTATTTGATCTAAAGTACAGCAAAAGTTTTAAAAGTTTTTACTATTTAAAATAACTATTTTCTATTTTAATATATTTAAAAATGTAATTTATTCCTGTAATCAAAGGTGAATGTTCAGCATCATTACTCCAGTCTAGTGTCACCTCCTTAAAGGGGTGGTGAAATGCTCGTTTTCACTCAATATCCTGTTAATCTTGAGTACCTATAGAGTAGTACTGCATCCTCCATAACTCCAAAAAGTCTTTAGTTTTATTATATTCATAAGAGAAAGATAGTCTGTCAAACGTATATATATATATATATATATATATATATATATATATATATATATATATATATATATATATATATATATATGAAAACTACTGATCAAAAGATGTGCTTTTAAGAAGCACTTACTCCGCCGACATTTTAAATGTCTTTACTGTCAATTTTGATCAATTTAATGCCTGTCACTATAAAAGTATTAACATCTTCCAAAATATTACGGACTTCAAACTTTTGAATGGTAGTGCAACACTGTCATTAATCAACAATACGCTTTTGGTGCCACCTAGTGCCAACAGCATATCAATTTATAGGTTGCTCAGATAAAAAAAAAAAAGTGTGATCTAGCTGCTTAATACATAAATTAATTTCAATTATCGAATTGGGCTTGTGCCAATAATTTCTTAACACCTTGGCCCAAAAAGATACCAAACAATACTTTGAATATTGTGCAAAATGATTTAATATCATTCACTTGCATTTCATATAAAGATGAAAAAAGCTTTTTTAGTGGTTTTGGTACAGCATGCATAAGTGCAGTCAGGTGAGGTAGCCTTTCTTCTCACTTGTAGGTAAAATTGCATGAAGCATACCTGCACTGAAAGAATAACACATTTTTTGAGACGTAAATGACAGAAAAAAAATCAGTTTCTATCAGGATTCAGGATAAATTTACATACATAAACAAAATGTATGGAAAGCATCATGCAACCAAGATGCTACAAAATCTCTACTGAGATGAAAGTGTATACATCTAATAAACCTTGGGAAATCCTATCTTGAGATTGTCACACTTCACAGAGAGGAAAACAAAACCTTTTCCCCCATATATAGGGATATATAACAATTCAACACTATGCATTCTGAACATTATTACAAATGCTTTCCAGCTAGTTAGAATTATCTACAAAATTAACTAATCAATTCTTTAAAATGTATTCAATATCAAGAAACAGAATGCAAAAATCTACAGGGGTCGGTAAGATTTTACTGACCCAACACTACTTCGGTAAACTTTATATTATTTGTCAGTGTGCAGTTTATATGCAGACACTACCAGTGTATTAAATTCATTTTAGACAGACAAACATTGATCCCATCATACTGTCCTGGGCATTTCAGACACCCTTCCGTTTTCTGAGGCTCGGAGATAGATGCGTATAAGGTTGATGTACAAGCTTTCCCATGATGCTCTAGCGCAAGAAGCGAATGCTCATCAAATTGTCAATGTTGATCTTCTCCAGAGACTAATGCAAAAGAGGTTGAAACACGTCAGCAATCATATTCCATCGACATTATAACATGTGCTTTTATCAAACACTGTTGAATGCAGAATTTCGGGCGATACCTTACGAAACTCCTCAAAAGAGATTGCGTCATCACGATCTAGATCTGCTTCCTGTATAGTGCGGTCTGCTACGCTCTCCAGCTGCTCCTCTGTCACCTGCATCCCCAGCATGGCCCGGAGAACCTGTCAGTGATCAGCCTGCTGTCAGTCTTATTCAGTTTGTGAGAAAACAGCTCAAAACATCAATGAAGAAGCAAGTGACCTGTAAAAGCTCATCTCTGGAAATCTTGCCATCTTTGTCTTGGTCATACAACTGAAATGCAACTACAGGAATGAAGAACCAGGTGAGATTTAATAGCAGTGTAATAAGCAGGATACTGTTCAATCAGTTGGTAGCCATTGTGAAATAAACCCCTTAATGGTGGCCTTTATTCTGTGATAATGACTGTTGGACTGTACATTATCTCTAAAGTAGCATCGTCCATTCCATTACTGAGAGGATGTGGTTTATCAACCGGGTAAAAGCAAAAGCAAACATACATCTGAGTTTGTTGCTCCTGCTATTGATGGGCTCAGGAGAATTGAGCTCTTTGGGTCGGTCCTTGTCAACGGGCCGGAAATGAGCCAGGATCTTCACAAAAGTGTCGAAGTCCACCGTTTCCTTCCTGAGATTAACATCATTATTTATGACTTCAGTCAAGACACAATGGTTGGTTGTTTATGATTTTGGTTACTGAGAAAGACCTTTTTGAGAAATGTCTTCATGCATGCTGTATCTTTCAGAACTAATTTCCCGATCATTGTGCAGCTTATTATTGTCAAAAACCACTAAATTAGACTGGAAAGAGCGTTTGACCTAAATGCGAATCGGCTAACCACCAGTTTTAGTTGTTATGAGTCATTTAGGGGTGGGGTTATCTAAAAAATTAGATACAGCACTAACAGGTTGACATGGAAAAACATGAACCAAACAGTTCAGGATTTGCTACAGTGTTTTATGTTAGAATCCAATGTTCAAGACTTCAGTGTGAACATCAATTATTTTCAATTTCCTAATGTTTGTAGATCAAGCCAAGCAAGATTCATTACCCTGGGGAGAAGAATGCACCTATTATTCTGTCTCCTATGGGGTTCATTGCCAACTCCTTTATGGCTCCAAAATCCTGGGGACTACGTTAGAATGGGACAAGATGCATGGGTTAATATTCACGTAATTACAAAAGACATCTATCTCATCATAGATAAGACATCTGTCTCACCAGAGATGACCTCGTCCTTCTTTATCCAGAGCTTTGAAGCGATCATGGAGGCGAATAATGTGGGCAGGCGAGACTGGAAAAGACATTAAATTGACTGGAAATCACATTAATTATGAAAATGTTTCACTGTAGCCCTGCAGAATCATGACTCAACAAATGAGGTCCCAAGTGGATCAAACAAACTGAACTGACCATTTAAAAAATTCTCCTCTTCAACCAGCTTCACTTAAATTCATTAGTGCATTTCTATTTTAAATTCTTTTTGTGCAATGTATTAGAGGAACATTCATTGGTTTGCAAAAGGAAAGTAAATTCATATTAACTGAACAACACCTGTCACTGTCAAGGACTGTTTATGCTCATGCAACCAGAATTTGTACCCGATATGCTTCATCTTAGTGATCATGCGCCAGAGAGTTACCAATAAAACCTGCAACAGATGTGCAGGAAAATGTTATTTTATATCGCTGTGTGCTCGTTCAACCGCGACAACAACAACAACAACAACAAGCCATCAACAAGATATATTGTGTCAAATGTCACTCACAGCCCGTCTCTTGCATCAGCACCTCGACGTTAGGTATTTTTAACAGGGTGGAGTTCGTCGAACCCATTTTATATAGTTATGTATCGACAGCTTTCATAACATTTAGCCCATATCCAGAGAACCTGGCATCAAAAAAAGAACAAAAACCAAGAAGTCATGAAAAGCGGAATGCATATACGCCGTTGTTTTTTCTTGTGCTTGAATAGCCTAATACACGCTCTGTTTACACAGATTACAACGCCCACTACACTAAAGAAATCTGATTCTTTTTAGTCGAATCTTTTTAATGACTCCACAAAACCGTTTGGGCGGTTGAATGATTCATTTATGAATGAGACTGAATAACTTCAATCGTCCTGCTTGTAATGAGCCAAGAACCCTAATAGATTAATTTCCAAAATGTGAAAAATAAAACGTAGAAATATTTGTATCACGTGATTGCATGAATATGTTTTATCAGACAAAGCAATTTTGTACAGTTTTGTAGACAAGAAGATGAATCTATGTTTCGGAACTAAATCATTGATGCGACTGAATTTGGGCTTAGGAACAACAAACATTCTTGAAAATAAAACAAAAAAAATTAATAAACAGCGATTTGTGCCTACATAAGTCCGCCTGCGCTATCTCGGAAACGTGATTACGTAGACACGTACAACATAAAATGAATCAGCGAACCGGTTCTGTGAAATTGTTCAAAAGAACCGATCAGCTGAAATGAGTCGGACTTTCCATCACACACACGATGGCACCATAGACAGTAAAATAAATGGAAGGCACTGGTATGTAGGCCTATGTTTTTATTTCAAGTTTCGTTTATGTCAAGTGATCCATATTTTTTGCAATAGCCTACACACCATGCTCAGCGCCTTTTAATACACTGGATGGCGCCAGAGCCTTTCATCCACATTTCATCTTTCCATCTACTCTGGTCCACTGTTTCTACATATTGCCTGTATATGTAAGCTATTAAAATATTACTGTAAGGTGTTCCTCAGAAGCATTTATTTAATCCAGTCTTAGCTGCATCTTTAAAACAATACTTCCTCTGATGCTACTGATCTTATGTGACTGAAGTAACACTGTCACAGGAAGATGTGACTGCAGGTTTCAGAGCTTGGTGTTTGTTCCTGAGTTGTTACTAGGCAAATTGCAGAGGAATAAAAAAAATCATCTGATCTTTTTTATATACTGAATTAAAAATTACTTGCTGGTAGATAAAAGTATCTTAAATATTCAACACATTTTGTGTCAGTTATTTTAAAACAAGCATAGAAATACATTCCCTTACATGTAGGCTGATCTTGATTACACAGGTTTTGCAGTTTTTCTCATGTCTTATGAACTAGAAATATATCTGGGACCTGATCTAAAAGAAAGAAATGCACATAATGATGTCCTCAAACACAATATTTTTTGTTAAGCACCAGGAGAAGCTTTACCCTGAGGAAAGTTGAAATAATATTTCTGAAGCACTCTTTTTACTAATACCTTATGGCAACATTAGAATGAGAGAGATATTTTATATCTCTTGGCATTGCTTTTCATTGCATGCTTACAAGGTTATTTTTTTATTGCTCTTATAATGAGTTTTGCCTTTTTTTTTTATAAGGCTAGTTGTGAAAGGCTAGTCTTAAAGAACATCTTAAAGTTGCTATGGCTCTGAAATCTTCACAATGAATTTTTATTTGATCTTTGTTCTGCTGAAATGTAACTTTATTAATTTAAAAGCCATTAATTTTATTACATTTGTACACTCCTTATATAAGGTCTTTATTGCCTTGGGTCGGGTAAAATGCAAGTTTTGCAGTTGTGAAGTTCTCTGGAAAATGAACAGACCATTCATTCCCTGGTGGGCTTAATTAAGAATACATTCCCATTGGAAGTCATTATTATTATCAGTTATCTGTGATAAGAGACCTTAATTTCATGTTGTGTTACAGCTGCATCAAGAGGCTGAAGTAAAAATACTGGGGAATCTTACGTTAAAAATGCATTGCAAGTTCACATGTCGAGATAGCATGCTGGTAAAATGTCAACTGACCAGTTTGTGCTTCGGATATTACGCTGCATGGAGATCTGGGGACTTTCATGATGTTTTTGCATATTTGTACGATGAGCACACATGCATATACTCTATTTGCACGTCATATTTTCAGTATATTTGCAAGTTAACATAGTTCAAATTACTAAACAGTCCTTGAAAACAAGTGAAACCATTGTAAACCATTATGGTTAATGGTTTATTAAAAGCCCTGTGCTTAAATCATTTACAATGCAACGTGTAAAATTAAAGGTTGATTGATTGCCAATTGGTTTGTAAACATACAGGCTGGACAGGGAAACATCCATGAAGTCACAAACCTTGTGATGCAGGTAAAGCACCTTGAGACTCACTGGCATGCACCCAAACAACTTTGTGTAATACTAGCTCTCTTCACGCTTACCATAATCTGCAGATTGTTACTCACCGTCCAACAATCTTGGTTTTCAGAGTCAGTGTAATAGCTCTGTTGTAATCGAGAAAAGCATGACTATAAATGGTTGCACATTCCTGCAAAGAAAAAAGCATTTGGGGAAAATTCAAAGTAAACAGTTTAAAAGAGAAAGATACAAAACCATCTCACTACTGCCTCCTTCAGGGCTCAGCACTTTGCACAACCCAAATTGTCTGAAAGTGCTTTAAAGGGTAAGTTCACCCAAATAGCAAAATTTTGTTATTAATAATTTACCTTCATGTTGTTCCAAACCCGTAAGACCACCTTTTATCTTTTGAACACAGTTTAAGATATTTTAGATTTAGTCCGAGATCTCTCAGTCCCTCCATTGAAGCTCTGTGTACGGGTCCACGTCCAGAAAGGTAAGAAAAACATCATCAAAGTAGTCCATGTGACATCAGAGGGTCAGGGTCAGTTACATTTTGGTCCAAAAACAGCAAAAACTATGACTTTATTCAGCATTGTCTTCTCTTCCGTGTCTGTTGTGAAAGAGTTCAAAACAAAGCAGTTTGTCATATCCGTTTTGTGAACAAATCATTAGATTAGATCTTTTTGAACCAGTTCACCAAATCGAACTGAATCGTTTTAAATGGTTCACGTCTCCAATACACATTAATCCACAAATGACTTAAGCTGTTAACTTTTTTAATGTGGCTGACACTCCCTCTGAGTTAAAACAAACCAATATCCTGGAGTAATTCATATACTCAAATAGTACACTGACTGAACTGCTGTGAAGAGAGAACTGAAGATAAACGCCAAGCCAGAAAATGACTCGTTCATGAGCCGGTTGAATAGGTTTTTGGATCACCAGTACTTCTTTTGGACATTTCGATTCAATAAACCGGTTGAAGAAAACGGTTCACCGGTTCTTTTGCGCTCAACGTAATGGCATCATTGGCGATGATTGCCCTTGATTCAAGCCCTCGGTTTACCCGCACTTATAAAATTAGCGCAGAATCATTTCAGAATCAATCGTCAAAAGAATCAGTTCGGTTCAGATGCTCTGTGTGTCTGTCGGCTTCACACTGAATCTGTCACGGTTCATGAATGCAGCATCTCCTGCTCGTCTCATGTTACGTCATGTTGATTGTTTCATCTGGGTGTTACAAGCCAGAATGGACTATTTTGGGATTGTGAAGGAGGAGCCAGGGGTGACCGAGGAATATGGGTGCAAGGGGAGAGTCAAGGATGTCATCTGATCAGCGGCAGCTGCAGCTCATTCCACCAGCCTACTTAATGCCCTGTCTTTCGTCTCTTGTTTGTCAGATCGTTGTTTGAGGTCCTCCGTGGTTCATGTCTGTTCGTCCTCCAGCTCTACTGCTTCATGTCTTGTTTCCTGTTCGGTCAACCTTGGATTACAGCCATCACCTCGGATTTATCACCCTGGAAGAATTTCTCAGCGCCAGTGCTCAGAGGATGGACTCCCAGGAGAGGAATCTTAACGATACTGGTCGCGCGGTTCAGGCTTTGGTGGCGCAGGTGTCCAAGCTCACCCAACAACTACAGCTGCTACGAGTTCCCACTGCGCCGCTCACACCGCCCGTTCCTCCCACACCACCAGAAGCCCCCTCCCAGCCGGAACCACGTCTCCCCATTCCGGAGTCCTACTCGGGTGAGCCTACCTTTTGTAGAGCTTTCTTAACCCGATGAGATATGCATTTCTCTCTCCAACCTAGAACATTCACCAACGAACGAGCCATGGTGGCTTTCGTCTTGACCCTGCTCACTGGGAGGGCGGCATTATGGGGAACAGCGGTGTGGGAGAACCAAAATCCATGCTGCGCCTCGTTCCAGACACTCTCCGCCGAGATGAGGCGGGTCTTTGATCGGGCCGTCGCCGGCGAGGATGCTCGCCGAGTTACGTCAGAATGAGAGATCCGTCTCGGATTATTCCATCGAGTTTCGTACTCTGGCGTTGGAGTGTCATTGGAACGAGGAGGCGCAGTGGGACATGTTCTATGCCCTGGATCTTCCGACTTCACTTAATGGGCTCATTGAACTAGTGTTGCGGCGGGGATGCGGCCAGCCCCTCCTATGATCATGAGCCCATGCAGGTAGGGCGAGCTCGGCTTTCCCGGGAGGAGAAGGAGAGGCAGAGGTCCCTGGGCCTGTGCCTCTACTGCGGGGGCCAAGCCCGGTAGTATGTATGAGGCTACTATCGGGTGGGATCTCATCATCATGTACGCTCCTCCAGGTAAGACTAAGATGGTCAGCACAGATTCACGACTGTCAAGCCCTACTGGACTCAGGGGCGGAAGGTAATTTCATGGACAGTACACTTGCACGCAGACTTCACATTCCCCTCAGACCCCCCACGCACCACATCACGGTTCACGCCCTCAATGGACAGAAGCTACTGGTAACCATCTCCTTTTTCTCTTATCAATTATCCCCTGCCGAACAAAATTATGATATTGGTAACTGAGAATTGTTGGCAGTCAAGATGGCATTGGAGGAATGGCGCCACTGGTTAGAAGGATCGAGGGTTCCTTTTATAGTATGGACAGACCACAAGAATTTAGAATATATTAGTCCTGCCAAAAGGTTGAACTCCAGGCAGGCTCGGTGGGCACTTTTTTTTTGGACGTTTTGACTTTACTCTCTCGTATCACCCGGGTTCCAAAAATATTAAACCCGATTCCTTGTCATGTATTTTTGACCGTTCCGAACGCCCGTCCACTCCCGAGTGCATTTTTCCTGAGACATTAGTGGTCTCCATACTCACATGGGAGATCGAATCGAAGGTCAGACAGCCTTAGAAGGGGTTACGTCTCCGCACGGGTGCCCACCGAATCGGTTATTTGTGCCGGAGGGATTACTGTCCAACATTATCCAGTGGGGGCATTGTTCTAATGTAGCTTGTCATCCAGGACTTAACCGTACTAAATTCTTAGTCAAGCAACGATTGTGGTGGCCTCTTATGGCTCGCGACATTCACAGTTTTGTCTTGGCTTGCTTGGTTTGTGCCACTGGTAAGACTTCCAATCAACCCCCTGATGGGTTACTTCAACCGCTGCCGGACCCTTCGAGACCCTGGTCCCACATCACGCTAGATTGTATTACCAAAAGTGTGGCTTTCTACTAAGAACATTTCTCTCCATTCCGTCTCTAATAAATTGGCTCCCAAATGTATTGGCCCGTTCACTGTCACCAAGATCATTAGTCCGGTGGCAGTCCGCCTCAAACTTCCTCCCGCCTTTCATGTATCTAAAATAAAGCCCGTATTTCATTCCCCTATTAATCCGCCTACCCCGGTTCATGTCTGTTCGTCCTCCAGCTCTACTGCTTCGTGTCTTGTTTCCTGTTCGGTCAACCTTGGATTACAGCCATCACCTCGGATTTATCACCACCACCACCTCCACCAGGGCACTCAAACACCTACTCACCTGTCTGTGCTGCCGTCGAGGTCCCTGCATCACCCTCCAACATCTCCTCATCAATTACTCATCCTCCAATAAACATTCTATACTTGAATTTGCCTCCTGTCCTCCATCGTATCGTTACAGGATCACACATGCGCAGTATCATCAGCTCCTAGGTTCTCGTGTTTAACAGAAATGGTTCTTGTCTCGAGAACGAGTCAGTCTGTTGTTCGTTATCTGGCTCGGCTCGGTGTTCATCTTCAGTTGAAGTACTGCACTTTAATCATCTTTATTTACAAATAAATGTTATCATTGAATCTTTTATTGTCTTTTAGCACCTGAAGAATAATGCTGCACACATTGTCTAATGTTTACATAATTATTAATGACTTCCTGCTGTTTTTCCCCAAAACATTTTGGAATAGAAGAGTTCACCCTATGGAAATTCCCACATTAAGACCTCATCTGACCACTCTGACTCGGTGTATATTTCTTGTCATATTAATATTTGCATACTCGCTCCACATTTACTCATCACAAACATATTCGTATTGCCATAATTGAAAAAGCAATATGTATATTCCTTTGAAATACATGTATTCCATATCAACTCTTGTGTCGTAGACTATAGTATACCAAACTTTCATTCTTACGACATGTAAATAATCTTTGAAAATGCTGCCAACACTCACACAGTGCTTCCGGAAGGTCTGCATTGCTCAGCGACTGTTTGTTCCAGATATTTATCTGAAAGTAAAGCAATGCTCTCAAACTCACATCCTTTGTTAACATTAATCCTGCTGACGCACCACATCACTAACTGTTTTGAATTTGAAACGTTGCTTTTTGATTTGTCATGCAAAGAGTCATTATAATAACAGGAATGTCCCAAGAATATGTCTCATGAATATGGGAATAAATGATCAAATCATTGATCCCAGGTCATGAAATATTAGATGCTTTCTACACAGTGAAAAATATAATGTAAAATTTACATTATAGAGAAGTTGTAAATACACATACATTTTACTAGAAAATACTTTTTTTTATTTCTTCTACCTCAAAATGTAATGCTTAATTCTTAATTTCCCATTTCTCATAACTTTTTTTTCTTTAACTAGCCTTCTTTTCATTGTATATCCTCATATTATTGTATTATATTACATTACATTACAAATTTAAAAACAAAAGCCAATGCATATAAATATGTATTCATGAAAATCAAAATGTAATATTTTCTTAGTTATACTTGTATTAAATAGTTTCTATTTTCCTGTTTTAAAATTTAATAATAACTTTTATTTAATAATATTAGAATTTTAAACATATATACCTATGCAGAAATTATGGCCAAATGTGTTTTGCACATATATCTCAAAGGAATATTGTTTATACAAATTCCTGTGGATTTTAACTACTTATATGTATCAATGTGATATTTGGCTGGTTTAACGGTTGGTAGAAAAATAGTTATTGTGTATGATAAAAAATACTTGCATATACTTGCTGTAGTTAGGAAAACAAGGTATTATTTAACACAAAGTGTTATTTAACAACACAAACTTTTTTTTACATAAGATGCCTCAAACCTTAAACTATCAAATATTCAAAGACAATATTATTTACCTTTTAACCAGACATGTGAGTCATTCAAACATAGTAAATATCTCACTCAGTGTATGACTCGTCAGGATTTGTTTCATGAAAGAAGATCCTTACATTAACTCAGAAATTCAATGAAACTATAACAATGGCTTTGATGAACTCAGAAACACATGAAATGAAACCTTCCATTTAACTACACAAAGAATCAGCCATTGTTTGGAACGAAGGGAAAGCCTTCAACAGTTTACCTGCTGAAAAATCTTCTGTTCTTTCCATTCAAATTGATTCCTGTAACCCACACCTTTTTCTGTTTTTACCACAGCGTATGGAAATGAAACTTGTTTGGATGATTTACACCACAAATGCCATTTTCGTTATATATGTACGATAAATACACAATATTAAATACAGAGAAAGGAGAGTAAGAAAATACTTGCCTTTTAAAATTCTTTCAAGTTTCCCATTTTAGTGAATTGTCAAATTTAAAGTAATGTGGTATTAAAAAAAACACACAGGTAAAATTGTGAAAGCGAAAGTGTGTTAAAGGGAAAAGAGTGTTTCCTGTCTATGAGATTAATTTTGCTCTGGTTTTTATGGTGCGTACACTTTGACCCTTGTTTGTTGGAATACAGAAATGATGGTCAAAGGTCTTTTGCGCAAATGTTTTTGTGTTCTTGGGATATTCCAAGCAACACAATAGAAGCTCTTAATTTGTCGGTACTTTTAGCATTAGATCCAGTCCATTCTATGCTGATCTTAAAGGGAATTTCAGGTGTAGAGTGTGAACCTGTTGAGTCACAATGACAAACAAATAACTTTGGTCTACCTGGGATTTTGCCAGTGTTCTCAGAGTAAATGCCACTTTATGTCTATGAGAACATAAAAGATACATAAAAGCTTTTTACAATGCACTTAACCGTGGATTATTATGAGCCACTTTTTAATTCTTGGTAAAGGTTTCACAAATGGGCTGTGCTTTGAGAACAGAAACATTTACGCAGCTGCATAGCCATCATCATATTACATGCTTTCTAGGAAACCGCTTTTAGCTTTGGAAGAGAAAGTGTCAAATGGGAACACCGTCTTTTACATGTTTTAATTTTTATTGTGCTGTTGATGAAGGGAGGTGTATAGAATAAATGAGTGTGCCAAGGCCTTTTCCTGTGACTTTTGCAATCACCAAAATAATTGAGAAAACAGACAGGAAGCTAAATGTTTTCCAGGAATCAAACATTTGCAGAAAATGTCTTATCTGATTTCCCCTCTCTACTAAATGCATGAATACCAGCTGGGATTTACATAATTTGTTTAATGTAGATTTGATTTGATTAATTTTGTTTTCTTATTAGGTCTTTCAAAGTCCACCATCCAAGCATTTAAGTCCCATCAAAATGTGAACATTAAGACACAACAAAACTTTTCTTGCACTAGGAAAGTGATGTCTGTGAACAATATAAAACTAGACATGTGCCTTCACCATAATTCTGTTTGATCAATAAAATCGTGGTTTCAGTGTGTTTTCTGACTGTATCAACATTATGAATAGAATAGCTTTATTTATATTCATTTTGTGTTAATCATGCCCTAACCAGTGCATGACATGTTAGAAGTCCCATCTGAAATAGCAGAACAGAACTCATTGTCACATAATGACATCAGTTGCTTTTTGACTTTCATTAATGTCTTCTGACATACTCTGGAAAAGTTTGAAACAACCTGAAGCTCGTCATCTGCCTATTGTTTTCTTTATACAAACTAAAAAAAGAAAATCCTCTGTAGGTTTGAGGGAATTTCCAGTATCTTTACACAGGATCAGTTGTAAAAGAGCTCTAATTAACCAAATGCATTTACAAAGAACATTTTTTCTTAAATTGAAGCCAAAGCAAAAGTACTTCACTTCCTGATTACATTCCTTAGAAATTTTACTCATTTGATCTCAAGTTGCCAAGATTACAAATCATCTGAGATGAAAAAGAACTGAGTAGGGTTCTTTGAAACTCAAAGTTTTCATCCAGTTTGAGTGGAATGTCACTTCTTCATAAATGAGGAGTCAGTTTTGCATGTTTTAAAATTCTGCATGTAGAGAAAAATAATCCTTATATCTGGCATTGCAATTAATTTTAATAGTTGTTCTCTTTAAATAAGTTGCTGAACAGGTTATTTGCAATAGTCGGCCAAAATGTCCTATAGATTGATATCCAAACAGGAAGCGTTCAATTATTTAGTATAAACATACATCGCAGTTTTGCTTTCATATTAACACAATAAACATCACATGGTATTCTTATCATAACTGATACATGTAGCAGGAAAAGGTGTGCAGCGCATGTGCTTTTGGTTTCATTTTGTCCTGTCACCGTCACTGTAATGTCACATCGGTTTCCAAAGGGACAGTCTTCTATCACACACATACACCACAGACACAGTCCTCCAAGAATTTTCCCAAGCAATTAACTGCGAACATTTCCAAAAAGGTCTGCCTTTTCTTGAAAGAGCAGATAATATTATTACCCTAAAATCATGTTAGGAATGTTTTTAATAACAATATCAATGTGGAGGGATGAGAGATTTGGTTACTGCAGAGCTTTCAGTCCAAATCCTCTTAAACATTTACACACTGTATGTCGAGACAGATCCTTACCCTGTTCAGATATGAACTGGCAAACAATTCCAGTGTTGAGCCGAATGTCCGTTGAGAATCTCCGCATTATGTCCTCTCATGCATTTTCGTGGACGACCAGCCTTTTTGGGAGACTTGACATTGTAAAGATGCATTTTTCTAGAAATCTTAGATTTGGAACGACCAACTTCTCTTGCTATTGCTGCTGTTGGTCTTCATCTGGACAACCTGCTGTTGAAGGGTTTCAGTCACTTTACAACAGCTCACCATCCCACAAATCTCGAACTGGAAACGGAAAAGTTAGGCTTCCAGTTAAATAGTGTTTGTCAGATAATTAGGGAAATTAGAAACAGGTACCAGATTAACACCAATAACTGGGAGACATCTGAAAGTGTGTGGCATTATTATTATTATTTTCTTATTTATTTTATTTGAAGTATTTCTGTTTAACCGAATATGCTCACATATCACAATTGTTTTGTTGTGGAAAATGTATAAACCTTGATCAAATTATACAGAATTATTTCCAATTCCTGTCTGTGTGGGTGTGTATGCAGTGGAAGTCTGGATAACCATCATTCCTGGCATGTCTCCGTTTGCCATTAATCACATCTCAAGTTCCTGTTCTGTTCATCCAACAGAATAAAACAAAGGACTAGAACGCAGTTCCACTCTCTGCTTATCTCAGGTATTATTTTCTGTGATGGCTGCATTATTTACCTGTTTTGACAATGCAAATGGGTATTTGCTTTTTAAAACACACACTTCTCTAACTAATTCACTTATGTACTAATGTACTTCTTTGCACAGTGATAATATGAACAGAAAAACTAATCAGAAACAATTAGTAAATCAAATTAACCAATATAGCACTAATGTTTATATCATTATATCTAGCATTAACTGCATCTAATTTTGTTGATTTAACAGAAAGAAAATCTAACATTTCTCGATACTCTTATGTATATTTTTGCTGATTTAACCGGACATAATGCTGGTCAGAATACTTAGACACTGCGTAGATTACAGACATACTAAACCCTATAATTAAAGCTAAACACAAAAGACAGGATTATTATAGTCATACTTCATAGAATCAATGAAAGTCTGCTGAGTTTGTAAAGCGTACATCAGTGTTGTTAATACTTCTGTATTTCCACTTTCATTACATCACAACACTTTCATTCAGAATGTAACTACTCTGTTATTTCATTTATGGCATAATGATATATAATATCAGGAGAATAAACATGCATCTCCAGATAAACCAGACATTTACAAGAAATCTACATTCTTGAATGTAAAACAATGCTTTTGGAAAACCCTCTCCACTGAGTAGAACTGACACTCTGACACGAAAATATTTCAGGACAATTATCAGAAAGGTTAAAATAGTAGAAACAAGGAGGGTTGGAGAAACAAAAGGCAATAAAGTTGTTTCCCACCGAACATGCAGAAACAACAGAAAAGAAACTATACTATAAATGCAAATCTGAAAAGGGAAGTCCATATTCGGCACGGCTTTCAATGGAAAAACCTTTAATAGCATAATTCATATTTATTCCTTCTACATCATAAGAGCAGAAGATTAGCGACTCCACTCCATCTCAATTCAGATAAGCGTGCATCAGTACTTTCAATTTTGAAACAGTGACAACAGGATGTGTCCAATTTCACGGTGTCTGTCCTCTCCGCTTTCGGTAACACCATCAAACGATTCCAAGAACATCTGGGTCACTACATTGAGCATGTCCTCATTTTCTTGAGCATGTATACTTTGTTTATAAATAAGATCATAATCCATCTTCAATACACTCAACGCCAAAATAAACTCTTCTGGCATCTATAAACTCTTCTAGTGCATGTTTTGTGGCTGGCCGACGAAATCTGCATTCCCTTTGTGTGGGTCATGCAACAAGTCTATGCAAAACTTCACTAATTTGCAAAACATCCTTTTTTTGCATGCTTTGTTCTAAATGTACGTCATTAATGTCATTATACTTGTGTTAAATGATCAGAATGTAGGGAAAATCACTAAGATTCATCACTGTGGGGGAAACTAAACATTGTTTGGATTCCTCTGCAGCTGATGCATAAATGCGCGCATTACAAGTCAGCATCCGATCCTGTTTGGATTTGCCCTGAAGATTGTAAACCTGGAGATTCATAAGAAAAGCAAACAGAGAAATATGAGCTCAGAACTTGAAACCTTATATAAACCTTATGCACACTTTACCCCATATTAAACAAATACAATAAAGTCCCAACTGATGTTGCCTGATGCTTGATTTTTCATAAATCTTGAGTGTATTAGCACATCATCCTGGCTCATTTGCCCGATCATCATCCTTCACAAAAAACAAGGACCTTCAAAAGATATTCTGACATCAAATATGATCACAGAACATTGTTCAAAACATCCTCATCATTAACACATCCTTCAAACACATCCTCATTATTTACTGCCTGCTGGGTTTTTTCAGCACACATCCTGTTTTCTCTGCACAAGTTAAATGGGAGATCAAGAAGCTGGCGGGTTGTGTCTTAATGCTTTATTTTAGAGGGTCTGAATGAAAGGAGGGGGAGAGAGATGGCACAAGGCCAACCCATCAGCAGAAGACGCCTGGACCATTTCTCCAAAAGCACATTCCCTAAATTCCTCCCATTATTTGTGCAAAAACGGGTAACTGCACAGAAGGTCGATGAACGTGGACGAGGTCCAGAAGACGATAATTTGGAGTAACGATCACATTGTGTTATGGTGCTGGCAAAAGACAAGAGGTGGACAAGGAGTTTGGATATGAGACTTGAAGTTTCATGATGAGATGAGTTTATAGGTAAACGTAGAAAATTGGTAGAGCAATACAACACAATGTTGCCATGTATTTCACATCAGCAGGAGTGATTTGTCCTTTTGTCCTCAGAGCTGTTTTGTCGGGTCAGTTGTCACATACCATTGTATCAGTCATCTGACAGCGGGGAAAACTGCAAAACTGGCCTCTTTCTTCTGTAAAGCACAGAAGTGAAAAGAAGTGAGAGCAAAGTAAAAAAGCATTAGGAAGAAGAAGAATAATAAATTCACTTCATAAACATTTATTTTATAAGGACATCTTATTTTTTTATTTGTCTCTTTTCTATCTAATCCATTTGTTATCCACTTGCATCCAATTCAAAACTGGCTCTACCTGGGATGCACAATAATAATTTTCCAAATTAGAAAACGCCGGACCACCCATACCTTTATTGCGTTTTATGACCTTAAGTTTTACTCTTGGTTTCCCTTCATTCAAAACAAATGTTATAATTTATATGCCACAGTTTAAAACTACGACTGTGCTAGGCTATAAATCTGATGATTTTAAGAACAGAAATAAGAATCTGAGAGTATGTAGCCTATATTTTAATTGTGTTTATTTTCAAATTGAATGATTAATTATATTTATCAGTGGGCTATCATTGAATCCTCTATTAAATGGGCCTTTGTAGTATAAAAAAAAATAATAATAAAAAAAACGTTTTTTTTAACACTTAATAGACCCACACTGTAAATTATTATACTGTTCTCTTCATTTATTATTAATATTTTAATTTAATGCTTTTGATTAGACTTTTATGCATTCGTTACATAAATGAATAATAAAATCATGTGAGAAGATAGTTTCTGTTAGTTTATAATGGGTTTTTGGGGCACCACCAGATGAACCAAAATTACCTCTGCATAGCCTATTCCAGTGTCCTCTTCCTGTTTGTAGTTTAAGGACTTCCTGTTTGCAACCTTCAGTGTAGTTCTCTCAGGTTTTTGCCCTAATGTAATTTTCTTTCTTTCTTTTTATATATATATTTCTCTTTTCCTCTCTTCTGCTGCGTGTGCAAGGTCTTTAGCCTGAAGGATAAATCATGTTCTCTGACTCCTGATGACAGTTGGCAGATTAGCGCCCCGGCAAGAGGTCAGAGGTCACAGAGCTCACAGTCAGCTCCCGGTCTAAGAAATCAGAGAACAGGTCCAGCAGCAGCTGTCCTGTTTTCTAGAGAATGTTTTAAGGATTGTCAAGGGGCCACATGGAATCAGGCCCACCAGCAGCAGTGACGGTGAACTGTATCTGTTATCAGTCAGAGGAACGTTCATTTATAAAGTCATTCTCATATGGCCTATTAAAAGAGATTCAGAAAAGAAGCTTTTATGACTATGGTACACATTTTAAACCGGCTCATCTGTTGATCTTTACGTTTAGTGGAAACAGTTGCCGAAGAAGCATTTATATGTTTGTACTGAGGAGGTTGTGACTTATCAGCACATTGTTCTTTCTCTCCGGGCTCAAAATACAAGCTTTTCCTGTTGGGTTGAAGTGTCAGCTTCCACGAGAGCATGTGCACTTTCACCTGAAGGCTACTTATGCATAGGCCATTGTCTTATCATACAGTTGTTTATGTGTTTTTATGACTGATGTGGCATTTTTAACAGACTGAAGATCATTGTATGATTTATAAGATGCCATAACAGGAAGGATAAGTACAACAAACATTTTGATAGAAATCATTAAGGAGCAATTAAATTATTGATTGAATCAATAATCAATAAAAATCTTACTCAAAAAGCTACATTTCATAAGTTTGGGGCTGGCCAGATTTTTTTTCTTTTTTCATGCCCATGTTTCTTGTTTTTTGATAAAAAATACGGTAAAAATAGGCATTGTTAAACATGATTACAGTTTTAAGTAACTTTTCTATTTGAATATGTTTCTAATCTTTATTTGTTTTCCTTTTATTCAAAGCTGTATTTTCAGCATAATTACTCCAGTCTTCAGTGTCACATGATCCTTCAGAAAACATCCTAATATGTTGATTTGATGCTTAGCAAAATAACTTTTTAATTTTTTTTTTATTATTAATGTTGAAAACTGTGCTGCTTAATATTTATGTGCAAACCATATATATATATATATTAAAGAATTAAAGAAATTTAATTTAATTTAATTTCAAAAAAGCAAATGGTTTTTTAACAATGTAAAAAGCTGGTAGTTTTGATAAATTTGATGCACCCCTTGGTGAATAAAAGTATTTGTTAATTTTTTTTTTCTTACTGACCCCTATATATATAATAAAATATTATATAATGAAATAAATTGCTACTTTTTTTTGGTAAGGATTCAAATGTCATTCATTCAAAGACTATATAGGCTATAAATATATTTATACAGTCTCATTCAATTTGATCATTTTTAAGTTTACATTACTCTTCCCCCATGCATGATAGCCTTCCCCATAATGAATTTGAATCACTCTTTCCTCTGTAAAAGAGATGTGTTGACACGGGAAATGTCAGATGAAGCCTTTGATCCTTTAGGAAGAATGAGGTGGTCCACTCCCATCTTCCTCACCTTTGTAACCCACCTCCTTCCACCATCTCCTCCCAGAGACTGTACATGGACTTTAAGCAGCCATGTGTTGACAGCTGCACACTTCCTTGCAAGATTTTTAAGGATGGGAAACTCTTTGTCAAGCTCTCTGCAAAGACTAGGATGTTTCTCGATAAATAGCAGTTGTTTAGTTGTTTATTTATAGTCCATGTGTTTCGGTGCATATTTTGTTAAAAAGTTTCTTTGAAAAGGGTTGGCCCCTATAGAAATTGCTTGAGATGTAATTTAAGTGAGAAGTTCCAGCACGCTACCTAGAAGGAATTGGGGAAATACTGTAGCATATGAATAGTGCAAATCCAAATCTTTCACTCGCTGAGATTGTAATCAAATTGAAGTGGAGAGAAGCCACATAACAATGTAAGTGTAAAAGAATTAGAGGCAGAGATTTCCAATGTAACACAGATTTAACAGGAACATTGTGATAAGGTCCTTGAGATTGCAACATGCTTATGTTCCCGGGAAAAGCCTGACACATCTTTGGCAAATATCTAGAGACAAAAGTGTAGAATAGCTTTAGATCCAGATGCTGGGACAGACTCTTTGAAGCTTGCACACTTTCCTTACACCTCTCCTGAGGTGACTAATAAAAGGAGGTAAGAGAGGGCCACCACTATGGGAAATGACTTTATACCCTCAGGCCCCCCTCGTTCTCACTCAGTTTGGGCTTTCATGTTCATGGGAACAGTCTTTTCTGGACAGTCAAGGTGTCTGTATGAGTTAGCTGCCCTTTCACCCAAATATAGTGAAGGCGAGACCTCTAGCAACCCCCATGGATGCCTATCCAGATCACTGGGATGAAGTGAAGGAACTAGGATTTTGGCCTTAACTTTGAGTTTAAATGCAATAGAGTCATCTGGTCTGATTGAATCAGCATCCCTAATGAAACACTTTACTTTGATATTACTCAAAATACTCACAAGAGCAATTTGTATGGTGACTCAGACTCTTTTACAAAATGATTCCAGTAGTATTTTGGGACACAGTTGGAATACTAGGCTACTGTGTATTGTTTGGGTTGGTACAATTTCTTAATGTATTTGAAAAAAGGCTCACCGAAACTGCATTTATTTGATTAAAAATACAGCAAAACTCTAATATTGTAAAATAGTATTACAGTAAATGTTTTGCATTTCAACAAGTTTTAAAATGTTATTTATTCCAATGATGGCAAAGCTTATTTTTCAGCGCAGCCACTATAAGTTTTCAGTGTCACATGATCCTTCAGAAATCATTTTAATATGCTGATTTGATAAAGAAACAGTGTTGAAAAACAGTCATGCTTTTAATATGTTTTTCAAAACTGTGACATTTTTTCAGGATTATTTGACGAATAAGTTCAAAAGAACAGCTTTATTTTGACATTTTAAATGGCTTTACTGTCATTTGAAAACATTTGAATACATCATTGTTAACATTCTTGTGGAAAAAAAAGTAGTTTATATAGGAATAAATAGAAAATTACATAATATGAGAAAAAGGAAAGTGTTCTTTTTATCAAGAATAAATCTGTCCCGAGTAAACTGAGAGGAAGTAAAACTAAATGGTACGGGGAGAACAGCTATTTCCAAGACTTCCCACGCCTGTCTCTCTAACCCATAAAACCAATCCAGAAACCGTGTCTGCATGTGACAAGCATTACGTCCAAACACTTTGAAAACAAGATGGTGTTGCAGGAGTATGGCGTTTATTGTTAGAAAATGGCTTTTCGTCACCCCTCTAAACTCAAAGAGAGACTCAGCTGATGCTTGTTTGCAGTGGAAGTGACCTCTGACCCTAGCGTGTGTGTTGTTGAAGATGGCCTTCCTTATAGAAAAAGACTTTTATGGAAAAGTATTTCTCTGGAAAACAAGTCTAGTAACTTGATTTACATCTTGGAGGAAATGTAGCCTGAATAGATAAGCAACTTATATGCCTTCCTTTGTTTTAGCTAAATTTACTGAGTAATTACAGGAAAACACGCCTCAGCTATTAAACTGTTTATTAATTGAAATAGGCCTAAATCAGAAATATAACATAAGTATTAAATTAAAAACAAATTGTTAATGCTTTATTTTATGGTGCTCTTGCTACACAATTCATGTATCCTAAATTATGCATAATAACATGCAGGTAACCCTAAGACAAACCCTAATCCTAACCCTAAGCATCTAGTAAGTAGATTTAGTTGATTAATATAACTCAGTACCTAAATGTATAATTACAAAACCACGAACACCTTAAAATAAAGTGTAACCAAAATTATCACTTAAAAAAGTGAAATGAAAACTGAAGTACTAAAACTATAATTGAAATGAAAACAAAGCTAATTAGAAATATTTCAAAATAATAATGACAAAAAGTAACAATTTTGCTAAAACCTAAACTGAAATGAAAATGGAAATGGAAAATCTAATAATAAAAGCTAATTTATAGAAAAAAAAGTTAATAAATACTGTACATAATATCATATAAATGTCTGCATGACTTGCTGTCTAGAGGATGAGACATGGTTTAGGATTTTATACTAAATATATATATATATATATATATATATATATATATATATATATATATATATATATATATATATATATATATATATATATATATATATATATATATATATATAAAAGAAAGACCATTCGAACGCCATAATTTAAGTCACATAGTTATTAATATCAGTATTTAACTAAATCATATATTATTTGGTAAAGTTATTGTAATGAAATTGTATATCACAAAAAAATATGTAAAGTGAGCCCAAAATTAATAAATCAATCAGTCAACAAATGATTCTGGAAAATATATCAGTGAAAATATATCCTCTGTCCACTAACTACAGTAGCTACTTTAATACTCATATGGAAAGTAGCTAGTTACTGGAAACGCAACTTATTTTTAACAGCGGAGCTGCTGTCAAGCTACTTTTGGTTATCAGATCGCTAACACTGCACCTCTGTGAGATAAGCATGTATGATTGACAAATAAGATAAACTCGCGTCCCCTGAACTTTCGCTTTGGAACCCTGTGTATCGCTTCGGTCAGTTGGTTGGTCAGATTGGAATACCCAGTTTCGGGATCCAGCACAGGGGTCAGTCCAAGCTGTCCTTCAACGTGTTTCCCCCATGGAAAAGCTTCCTGCTCCACTCGGTACATGCTTATCATAGCTCTCTCTCTCTCTCTCTCTCTCTCTCTCTCTCTCTCTCTCTCTGAGTGAGACTGAAACCCATTTCCTTCCTCTACCTCCTTTCCCACACTGGACTCCATTGTGCAGTTGATGGAGCTGTCAGAGTTTTAAGAACTTGTTGTGTAACAATGAGTTCCACTTAGGCTTGTTCAGTAGTTTTGGAGATAAAGTTCAATATATTGCTGATCTCACAGTCAGAAAGTATTCAGGGAGAAGTGATATTCAACTATGGTGACTTGTTTCTCAGTGATCTGTTAACCTAAATGATGCAACCGAAACTACTGGCTGCAGTCCTGCCCTTATTTTTAAAGACTGCAAGTGAGACGTGCTTGGTTGAGAACGCCTGATTTATTTCTATTGCTTTAACTCCCCTAAACCAACTGAATCACTGGTTGTCAGAATGTGCCACTTGCACTGGTGTCTGAATGTCTGAGATCAAGTGAAAATGCTTCCATTGCATTTTTCAAATTTAGTACACATGGTCTCAACAAAACAATTTGATTGAAATAATATGACATTTTTTGTATACATACCCCGTACACAGTGAGAAAAATATTAAGTGTTTTATTACTTAAAGTTGAATCTTAAATAGAATAAGTGGCTTTTAAAATTGTATATTTGTTTGTTTGTTTGTTTAATGGCCCTTAAATGCTGTCATTCTAATAAAGCAAGTTAGTATAAAATTAACATATACTGTATTATTTAAAGAGTTAGTTCACCCAAGAATGAAAATTTGTCCATCTTCTACTCAATGACATTCATTCAGAAAGTATGGTGAAGTTGTGCTCTGCATTCAACCCATCCAAATCCCATCCAAAGTGCACACACACAAACCACGAACACACACCCGGAGCAGTGGGCAGCCATTTATGCTGAGGTGCCCAAGGAGCAGTGCCTTGCTCAAGGGCACCTCATTCATGGTATTGCCAGCCCAGGACTCGAACCCACAACCCTAGGTTTAGGAGTCAAACTCTCTAACCACTGAGCCACAACTGCCCCCTGCTAGGATGCTTCGAGGGTAAGTAGAACATGGACAAATTTTCATTCTCAGGGGAACTAACCCTTTAAGTAGCAAAATTGAATATTAAATATTAAATTAAGTTTTTTTTCTGTTGAAAGCAAAGAGGCCTTACAATAGAATAAAATTATGGTGATTAATCTCATGATTTGCACCTTCAAAATTATAATTCTGTAAATGTGTTGAAAATCAATAAATTCTTAATGTTATGATTATGTAGAGAAAATGAGATGAATGAAAGGATTTCTTCAGACTCTTTGGAAGAACAGGGGTTTGGTGAAGCTCCGCTGACTGATGTCTGAGGTAGAGAGGAGGAGGACAGGTGTTCGCCCAGGTCTGCTAGAGTCATCTGTGTTAATGTCCCTGGTCACGCCAGTTCCCTATACTCTCTTTCCCACGCTGCCCGGGGTCAGAGGGGAACAGCCTGCCGGATACAGGCCTCCCCCAAGAACCCATCCACCACACAGATCACCCCTAAAACTCTCCAGCCAAAGCCATTGCAACTTTTTATGTCCGGCAGATGACTCCTGCAAACCATTTCTCTCTGATACACTTAAACCAGAAACCTTTTCCCAGATCTTGTACTTCTTCATTCAGGTCATTCAACTTTGTAAGAAGATTCAAAATATGCCAGTAAAGCCGTTCAGAAGGACTGTTAGAGTGCTCTCAGACCCTCACATATGCAAACACTACAAACACACACTTGAATATTGCTACAATCCTAATTTCATTGCAAAACAGATTCAATTTGAGTCTACATAAACATGCACAAATGAGGCAGTATCCTAGTGTTGGACAAGCTGAAAGAAAAGCTCATAATTCTTCAGGGAGAGGTAAGGAGACAGTCTGAATCTCATCACTGGCAATCACTGATTTACGAACCCCTCCAGTCCCAATGAAAGATCCTCTCTTGGGATGGGGTCTGGAGGGGAGGCATGTGGGAGGATAATGTTCTCGGTCTGTATCCCACTGTTCTTGTTTTTATTTATGTGTGGGAGTTTATATTGCCACTGCTTTTTCTCGGGCTTGCAAAGCAGACAAGAAGCCTCCATCTGTTTTTTTGCTGGAAACCAGAACAACATTAGCGACACAAGACAACATTAGCATGAACAACCATTTAATGGGATAGTTAATGAAAAAATGAAAGTTCTGTCATCATTTACTCACCCTCATGACTATATATCTGGAAAAATGTCTGTTTTTTTATTTATATAATATTAGTCCTTAGGGTCCATTGTTTTTTTTGGCTGATATCTGATTCCACACACATATCTGAAGTGCACATAAGAAACTTCGATATGTTTCCCTCAGAGACAATAGAAGGAAATCCAGTGGCCGTTCAGTTAGAATTTTTTCCTTAGGTTTGATGTTGGACTATGCACTTGTTATGCTGTGTTTCTGTTGTGTAAGATCATGTCGAGACTCTGGCACTAATTACAGTGAGAAGGAAGGGTTTCTTGTTTTCTTTTGAAATTAGGTTTGTTGATTCTAGCTCTGGCATGTTTTGTTATTGCCCACTGTCATAGCCCACCCCTCCTACATTCCCTTTCCTCGCTCTACATCCCATCCGAAAAAACCAATCCGTCAGTAGGACCTATATTTCTGTTGGGCACTTCCTATTTGTTCTGACCTTTGACCTTCAGAGCCCTGGCAGCTGAACCGTGGAGCTAAGTGTCAAACCCTGACCTCACCATGTCTCAGTACAGACATCACTGCATCCACATTCCCAACATGACTGGCTTTTTACTTGGTGAAGTCTCCTGTTGATGGATCAGAGACATTTTTTTTTTTTATCAGTTAGTTGTATCAGTTACTTTACTAAATATCTACTGTTCAAATATTTGGTGTAACAAAGATTTTTTTATTGTTTTTGAAGGGGAGTGTTACGTGCAGCAAGTCTGCATTTATTTGATCAAAAATATAGTAAACACAGTACAATTTTGAAAATCAATACAATTTAAAGTAACTGTTTTCTGTTTTAATGTAGTTTATTAGCATTTTTTCATTCTTTGAAGAATAGAAAGTATAAAAGAACAGAATTTATTTGAAATAGAAATCTTTTGTAGCATTATAAATGTCTTAACTGTCACTTTTGGTCAGTTTAAAGAAAAATACTGACCTCAAGCTTATATAATCAAAATATTTATTTATCTATAAAAAATAATAATAAAGGATTTAATATCTCCTGTGACAAAAACTTGATTATTTTCTGATTTAAAAATAATTTCAATTTTTAAAAGATTAAAGTTGTTTTAAAAAGAAAACCTTATTAATTTCCTATTAATTTTATTTTATATATTTTAATATTAGATCATTTAATATTTTCATGACATGTCCTTCTGTTTTCATTCACAAAGAAATTAAGGTTTTTGAGGAAAATATTCCAAGATTCTTCTCCATATAATGGACTTCAGTGGGGACCAATGGATTGAAGGTCCAAATTACAGTTTCAGTGCAGCTTTGAAGGGCTCAACAAAATCTGAGCTGAGGAATAAGGGTCTTATCTAGTGAAGTGATTGGTAATTTTCTTAAAACAATAAAAATGTATGTACTCTTTAACCACAAATGCTCATCTTGGACCAGCCCAAACTCACATATTGCATAAAGTGCGTTCGACTTGAAGCAGCGCTGCACAGAATGATCACTGTGATCATTCTGTGCAGTGTTGCTTCAAGTCAAACGTGCTTATAGTCACATTGGAAAGGTCACATGACATAGACGGAAGTAAAGTAAAGTTTACAAAGCGAACTTGCAAAGAAAGTCAGATGGTGTGTAAAATGCTGCAGAAAGGTTGCTGACTAACACAAGGAAGAGGGATCATATATCCCCTGTCCTGGCCTCTTTACACTGGCTACGCCTGTTCATTGTAGGATAAAGTACAGTATATATATATAAAAAAAGACCAAACATTTCACTAGATACAACCCTTATTACTCTGGAAATAGCTGGGATCGTGACACCCTTTGAAGCTGCATTAAAACGGCAATCTGGACCTTCAAACTGTTGGTCCTCACTAAAGTTCATTGTATGGAGAAAAATCCTGGAATGTTTTCCTCAAAAACCTTAATGTCTTTGCGACTGAAGGCAGAAAGACAAACCAAGTGAAAACCATTTTCAAAACCATATGAAACCACCATGAAGTGCTGTTTGTATGAGCAAACATGGGTTTCAGGGTGTGTGGTCAGGAAGATCCACCGTTTCCTCCTCTTGCTAAAGGAAAGAATAGGGGCCTAGAAGCGATGAGTGTGCCAGAATAAGGTCCACTTCCCTTCCCATGTCAAGAACTATAAATACTCCGAAAACAGGAAGTTAGGTGGGAAGGAACTGTGGGCAAACTTTAATCCTTGATAGACAACCCCCCCCCCCCCACATACCCCACTACATTCCTCCCATTACCCCGACCTCTCACTACTCTTATGTATATACAAACAACTACCAACGCAATGAGCATAAGAGTTTCCTTGAAGTTCTCAATCATGCATATGTTTTTGTAACAGAAGTCCCAAGGGTTTATAGTAAAATGAAAGATGGCTGTTAGATTAGGGTGTAGCTGATATTTATCAGACTTGTGAGTGGAGGAGCAGGTGGAGTGTCATTCTTACCAAGACTTGTTTGGGTTTGGTAATGGGTCAAAGAGATTTACTGCAAAGTTTTATTGTCCTCTTTTATTTTACCTGTAACAACTTCCCTTGCGTGGTAAAACCACAGTCAAGAAAGTGATTCATTCACGGTGAAGTTCAGCCAATTTAACCTGGTTTGCACATGTTGGAATTTTGACTATCATTTCTGGAAGTTCATTACTAAGTTCACACAAGTCATAAATTCAAACAAAGAGCCATATAATTGTTCAGAATGGCCCTTTAGAGAGCTCTCCACACACAAACACATTATAATACTCTAGTTATTAAGTACTGAGACATTTGATTGATTTTTTAAAGTTATACCCCAAATATCAAAGTTTCAAATAGATTAATCAGCATTGGCATAATCTTGCATTAAAGTGTTTAATTTCTAGCAACACCAAACACAATTGCAAAAATAATGGTTACTTCCAAATAAGTTTCTTAAACAGCCCCTCATCTGACAGGTAGGTCACTCCCAAACTCACACTATTGGTTGAGCCAATTTTGCTATGTTGGGCTGGCAAGGATCTTCAAACAAACCGAACATCTGACACATGGCTTACTTACAAAATAAATAAATATCTTCATTCAGAAAGGCTGCATTAAATTGATGAAATGTCACAGTAAAGACTTTCAGTCAAAGGTTTCAGTGTCAAATAAATGTTATGGCAATCGGATCAGCATGTGTACACTCTTAAAATTAAGGTTCCAATTGTGATGGTTCTTCCAAAAAAAATGGTTCTTCTATGGCAGTGACTATAAATAACCTTTTCTGCATTTGAAAGTTCCAAGGATGTTCAAGGTTCTTCATAGAGCCATTGATGCCTATAAAGAACCTTTATTTTTAAGAGTGTAGATCTTTGTCTCCATCCATCAAGAAATAAAAGAAAATATGTGTTTTACTGGGATTTGAAACTGTCTTTACAGAGCATGTGTGTGAATCGAGCATTTCCTCTCTCGGTTTCACAGGACAGATGCTAGACAGGGTTCTCAGGGTCATGAAAAGAAGGAAGAAGGGTGAAATCAGCAGTGATGTAGTGATGACAGGTGTGTCTTTAATCTATGTGGGGTCCTCCCTTTTACTGCTTAGTCCTTTTTCTGCCTTCATTTGTTGCTTCCGTCCTCCTTTCCTATTTATGTTTTACTGTAAATACAGTGGATAATTATATCACTTCACTGGAGGCTATGACTGGAAGCTGGTGTTCTGTTTGCATAATGAGTCTCTAAATAAGGAAGTGTTTGCAGTTGTAGATATAATGAGTAGGCATTATGACATCATGTTCTTGTGAACGGTTTGAAGTTGGAACTGGAACTTCGAAATGTTTGAACAGTGGTTAGAGATCATGACGGTAGACGTTCACCCTGCAGGGATGACTGTCATATCCAGACTGCATGTTATTGGTATCAAAGCACGTATTTCATTGTGTTTTACTGTCTCTCACTTAGTTACATTCACAAGAAACAACCCTGACATTGCCCATTCTCAAGGAAACAAGAAAGGAAACAAAAAAAGGAAGGACATTGGAAATCCTGTTACTGATCAAAAATATCTTAGTTTTCTAAGAAGAGTAGTTAGTTGGACTGTTAGTGCTGACTACTCACTCTCATACTGTTCAAAACGTAATCTTCGAGAAACACAAATGAAGATATTTTTAAAGAAACCTCCATTAAAACATCATTCCACCAAACTGTGAAGCTCCGAAAACGTTATAAAAATAATTGTAATTGTAATCAATATAAACAGAGTTGAAATCTCCTGAAAAGGTATGATTACTTTATCAACAGATTTCATTTAGGCTTTTATTCATATTTAAACATTAATCAACGCACAGATATAGAGCATACAAAATATAGTAAATCCCAGCTCCAACCGTACTGGCTTGAAGTAGTGACTAATGTAGCAAAAGGTTGCGAGTTTAGGAGGATAACTATAACATTTTCAGAATCCTTGTAATTCTATGAAAACAGGGGAACTCATACCACAACTATAAAAACAATATCATTAAAATCACATCTAATAAATGCTAAAAACATTGACAAGCATTAAGAATCCACCAACTTTAAAGAGCTTGAGCATTTGCTTGAGCATTTAACGTGGCAGTATGACAAAACTCCAGCAAACGTCTTTATTAAATGGATATTTCCAGCAAAAAATTAAAATACTGTCAATAATTACTCACCCTCATGTCGTTCTATTCCAGTAAGACCTTTGTTCAACTTCTTAACACAAATTAAGATTTTTTTGATGAAATCCGAGAGCTTTCTGACCCTCCATAGACAGCTATGTAATTACCATGTTAAGGCCCGGAAAGATAGTAAGGACAAAAATAACAACTTTATTCAATGATTTCTTCTCTTTCAGGTCAGTCCGCTGCCATTCATGAAGGTACCACAAGGGTTTGGAACAACATAAGGGTGATTAATGACAGAGTTTTCATTTTTGGGTAAACTAACCCTTTAAACACAACATTTCCATGTGCTCGTGTGGATGCTAGTTATGCTTATAGTTATAATTCTTGGTTGTGAACTTGTCTTTTTACTACTAAGTTTCTTTCTATTATCAATTTCTGTCGTATAGCAAGTTCATATTTGCTTCTGTTATCCAAAAAGCTCATAAGAATGTAACAGTGTTACATGGCCAAAGTCGGACATTGACAGTGTGGCAAATAAAATTAGCAGGCTGTGGTGTCCAGCACTGACACACATCCTGACCATACAAAGCTTGAAAGAGAAAACAAAAATGATCCGTTTAAAAGTTAAACATTGACAATGTTGTTTGATCTAAAGGTCCTTATCGCTTCCTGAAATCTAATTTGCACCCTCTTTTCTTTCGCTTTCAATTTGATATCAACTATAAGGGGAAAATGTAAATTTCCCCTTATGCGTGCAAACATATTGTATTCCTGTTGCGGCTTACATCACTGTGACCAATTAGCTTAGCTGCAGGTGCTTTCTTATCAGAGAGGCACAGAAGACTGCAGGGGAAAGATTGTGAGACTCCCACAAAGAGAAAACAAGATTGACGAACAGAGAGAGAGAGAGAGAGAGAGAGAGAATGATGAGTATGTAAACAGTGTATACTTTGGATGGAGACTTTATTATCAGTTATAAAAATAAGGCAGACTTATTGTAAACAAAGGTGAATGCTAACTCAAGCCATTTACAAGAAAATGCTTTAAAGCTATGCTTCTTAAAACTAGCAAAATTATACGAAAATACAGGACGGCATTGTTTATGACTTACGCTACTACAAGTTATTTTAAATACCTTTTCCAGCAAGGATTAATACAATTGATCAAAATTCAGATTTAATGTATTTTAAAGAAGTCTCCTGTGCTCATCCAGGCTGCCTTTATTGGATTAAGTCTACAGTAAAAGCAGCAATATTGTGAAATACTATTACAATTTAAAATATATTTTCCTTTCTTAATATATTTTAAAGTTTTATTTCTTGTTTTCTTTAATAGCAATGAATCTGTAATGAAGCTGTGATTTGAAACATTTTAAATGTCTGTCACTTTTGAAACACTTTGCTGAATGATTTTTTTTTATATATAGAAAATGTACATAAATAGAAAAATAACATAAAGGCTCTTAATCTTTCTTCTGTTCTACAAAATTCTGAATTTGCTGTAATCTCATGATGCTTTTATTATTGTGTGTAATTTGGAGAGTTTGAAGGAGACAAATAGAAAATCTTCATGGTGGGTCTCAGTACAGAGTGTCTGTAGGTTGGTGGTGAGGACAGGTGTCAGGCCAGGCTGGGCACATGTCAACGCTCCCCAGGGAGAGCGAGAGCGGCTGAGGCCTCCCTCCCCCTTTTCAAGCCTCGGCTTCTCTCTTTGCATGGAAGAGGAAGAGTGGGGGTGATATGGGGATGAATGTGATAACGCTTCACAATTTTCTCAGTCTTCTTCTCCACTGTTCTGATCAGAGATATTAAGCATATCTTATTGCCATTCTGGTTATACAAAAAAAAAAAAAAAAAAAATACTTAATAGTGGATTAGTAAAGTGCATACTGGAAAGCTTTCCTATGAAGTTTACTAAATAATAGTTCACTAGTCTAGATAATTACTTTTCTAATGGTGATCAAACATTGATTCATATACCGGTGTCACAAGCACTAAATAATTAGTTGTTTATCTTTAAAATCTGAATATATACATCCGAGTAATATCTAATCAGATCCTTCATAAGACAGAAAAGAAGTCATGATACAAAGTAAATTATTTCAGGATTTATTGTATGAAAAAATATATATTTCTGGTCTTGTGACAAACAACACAATACATAAACATATATACATTTATCTTTCATAAATACACATTATTTACAATCCAGTTAAATAGTAGGAATATCTCATGGATATTGTACAATATTGCATTGTTAAATTAAGAAAGACCGTATAAAATATAAAAGTATCTTTTTGGTTTAAATGGTTTAAAAGAAAATTGAGAAACGAATGCCACGTACAAAAAAAGTGAAAGATAAAAAAAATTCTACTCTGTTAAGAATCTTTCTCTTGGAATTTTTTTTTTTTTCCTTTTTGAAAAAGACCCAAATGCAGAGGTTCACAAAACCAGGAAATCTTGACAATGATGAGGCTATCCGTTTGAATCAACTGGTGCTCTTGAGCCTTAGGAATGTCGGAAAAAGATTAGCAGTAGTCAATGTTTACAGGATGAAAACTGTACACAACAGCACCCATAATGCACTGCTGGTTAAACAGTTTGCACCAAGTCAACCCAAACATTTTCTGTCGAAAAACATACTCCAGCAGAGTTAAAAAAATATAAAGGTTGTTGTCAGTGTTTCTAAGGAGTACCTTTTTCCATTGAGCTATAACACATTAAAAGATCAGGCACTTAATTAAGATTAGGTTTGGTTCGAGTGAACATCGCTGATAGTCAGATCCATTGTAGGCACTAAACAAAAGTCATATTTAACTGTAGATTCCAAAGACAGTTGTTCACATTGTTTACAGTCGAAACAGCTGGTTTCGATATCTTTGATTGCTTTTCATCACAGATCCGTTTATAAATAGCATTTGGAAACATATCCAAGAAAAATCTAAAATGACTCCATGCTCACAGTTCCAGATCTTTCAGTTGCACCTCCTCCACCCAGAAGGCTGATTGATTGAGCTTCATGTGATTCACAGAGTGAGATGAACTTCAGGATGTCTGTTCGCTTCCTTTCCAAGGCTTCTGTGATTAACAAATCCTTGATTCTTCTCGGCTCTTCCAGAGAGTTCTGGGTCTTTATGTACATTTTAAATATGATGAAATATATAAAAATTGTTTTGGGATCATTTAAAAAGAGAAGGAATAGAAAATAGTGCAAATAATGCAAGTTGTTCCTCAAGTCTTTAAGTCTCTTGCTTTGTCTTCGCAAAATCATTGTCCATATCAAGAAGTAGTCTTTTTACTCAGCAGCATGAATAAATAAATTATAAATGTATAATATATACATATATATATATATATATATATATATACATACATACACACACATATATATATATATATATACCCTCTTCACATCTTTCTTTTGTCCATTAAGACTGTAAACATTTTAGGGTCAGGCCCATTGGTGATTGAGGTGGACAATACTGTTAAACCTGAGAAAGAACCGAAAGAGAATGTGTCAACAGATGTTCTTTCAAAGCATCACACTGAAATCATGATAAATATCAATGAAAAGCACTTTAGAAAAACCATGTCTTACCATGCTTACCTCAGTAGCAAATACACATTGTTCTATGTGTTCAGGAATGATGTACACAGGATGATACACTCCCTCTTTTGGATAGTTCAGTGGTGGAACCAGTAATGTAGAGTCGGAGTTTTTCCTAAAATAAAGAACGCATCAGCATTACTTTTGCACATTTATGTCAAGCAATTAGACCAGAAAGCAAGACAAAAACATACATGTTTAGTTTGTTGTTTGTCAGTTTTTCATCAGTGCTCATATTGTAGTCCACCATCTTTTGCTTGTAATTTGATTTGTCACTGGAATGAGTGTCCACCGTGGTGGATCTGAGTTCCACATCTTTATTGGACACCTTAAACGGACCCCCAGGAATAAGCAAGCTCTCCTTCTCTCTGCCTAAAGTTGAAGTCGGGGGCAAAGAAACGCGGTTGTTGACAGACTCCAAGTCATTGCGCACGGTGGTGGAGGTTGGTTTGTGGCCTTGTCGCATCTGTCTCAGAACCACAATGGCGGCGCAGACCACTAGAGTAAGAGTGATGAGACCTAGAGTGAATGAGACCACTAAGGCCGCTGGAATAGCTGGGC
Source organism: Carassius gibelio (assembly GCF_023724105.1). Taxonomy (NCBI): domain Eukaryota; kingdom Metazoa; phylum Chordata; class Actinopteri; order Cypriniformes; family Cyprinidae; genus Carassius; species Carassius gibelio. The sequence continues at coordinate 14,795,906 of NC_068410.1, read as the reverse complement.
TGGCCACAGGAGGCTTGTCTTTATACTCGCATCGTGTGCCCATGAAGCCTAGTGGACACTGGCAGACAGGCCCGGAGAAGTGAGTGTAGCAGGTCCCTCCATTCTCACAAGGCATGAGGCTGCAGGCGTCAGAGCGGATGGCGCAGTTTTTGCCTGAGAAACCAAGCGTGCATGAGCAGGTATAACCGTTGATGCCGTCCACACAGGTGCCAGCATTCTGGCAAGGGTTGTTTGCACAGTCGTCAATGTTGATTTCGCAACGTGAGCCTGAGAAGCCGGGATGGCATCGGCATGTCAGTCTGTTGCCTAAATCGAGACACTGGGCACCTTTAAAAAAAGGGAACACAAGGGAACCTTATTAAAGCATTAGCCTAAAACAGAAGAAACTTCTGGAGTAAACCAGGGCGAGTAATCATAACCTTTGGGAAAGCAAGTCTCCTGCTTTATGACAGCTCTATCTCACCATTCATATCAGTGTAAGAGCCTCACTGGCGTCTGTTCTATCATGCATGAGTAGTACGTCACGCACAGTGGATGCATCTCAAAACAAAAAAAACTGAAGGTTCAGCATTTTGCTGGAGGCGGATGACGTTGGAATGCTTTGCTTTCAGGACTGAAGGCAAGGGGAAAATATGCTTACCATTAGCACAGGGGTCACTGCTGCATCGGTCGATTTTCTTCTCACAGTTAGAGCCCATGTAACCAGCCGGGCAGTGACAGGAGTATCCACCAGTCCCCTTCTCCATGCAGGTTCCTCCATTGAAGCAAGGTCCGTCTGCACAGGTCATAGCGCTGACCTCGCAGTTCTTCCCGTAGAAGCCTTGAGGGCACGTGCAGGTGTAATCATTCACCTGATCCTGAGAAGAAAAAGCAAAAGCCAATTAGCATTAACGTCCGAGCTCCTCCAAGGACAAAACTCTAGCATTGGGGCGCATCCGGCTGCTTACGTTGCAACTGCCTCCGTTCTTGCATGGGTTGCTGTCGCACTCGTTGGTCTCGATATCACAGGTTTTGCCGCTGAAGCCAGGCTTGCAGATGCAGGTGTAGCTGCCCTGACCAGTGTTTGTACAGGTGGCTTCGTTCATGCAGGGCTTGTGATTGGTGCAGAAGTTCAGATCCTGGTTGCATAACAGGCCTCCCCAGCCTTCCTTGCAAGTGCACTGAAAGGGCTGCTGGCAGGTGCCATGCAGGCACCCCGGGTATCGCTGGCACTCGTCACAGAGGGGGCCCTGCCACCCGGGGCGGCACTTGCACTCACCGGGGGCCTCACAAAGACCGTGCTCCTCGGTACAGCCAGAGCAGATGGCTGTTTAAAAAGAAGAGGGAGAGAAAGGGGGACATTAGAATGACTGGGCATCATAAAACAACCCCCCCTCCTCTGGAGGCTCAGGCACATCAAGTATTTGTTAAGTACTAAACTAAGCAGCTGGGACTCACACAAAAGAAACACATGCCGTCTTTTTCACGGAACGCAGAGCATATTGGGGTTCAGCGCGTGTCCTTGTTAAATCATGCTCTTTGCTTCTATTGTTACAGTGAACAAAAGCAACTTAGACGTTTTATGTCGCGGCAAGAAGCCGTTGAACTTGCCCGCGTTATTTATTTGTTTATTCGTTTATTTTCCCTGCAAATGTTCGTTTATATACGCGCGAATTATTGCGTAGGCTGCAACATTCAGCAACACTTACGTATCGTACAATAGTCGCCTTTCCATCCAGGCAGACAATTTTTGTTTCCAGCGGCGTCACAATTGAAGTGGCCGAACGCGTCGTTCCGTGGGCGGCAGAAATCCGAGCATTCCTCGCCATGGTAGAATTCATCGCACACAACGCGATAAGAAAAGCGCAGCTCGCTTTGCTCTCCAAGATCCGCGTACTCGGACCAGTCCTCGCCGATGCCGAGTCTTTTTTTGGTGGCCAACCGGCTGATCAAATTGTTGATGTTCTCTGAAATACAAAAACCAAACTGTGTGTTAACATATTGATCTGGAGGTAACAAATAGCCGTTGTGTAAACTATTAAAACTACGCATGTGAGGCAGAAGTTGAGCGCATACCTGTTGACTGGTCAGAGGACTCTGCGTTCCATGCTTCTATTATCAACGAGACGATTCCCTGTAAAGCCAGAACACTCTGTTTAAGGTTACTTACATGCATTAGACATGCGCGCATTTATAGGCTACATAAGTATGAACTGATAATGAATAGTAGGCTGTGGCTTTTTAGGCTAGCCTACTCACCGGCCACTTGAACTTAAAAGGCACTTGGATATGCGCATTGCTGGAGACGGAGTCTGCGCTGAATATTCCTGTCATTCCAGAGCCATAATTGCACGGCGGCTCTGGTAATATGATGTCATGTGAATGCTTCAGGCAAACACGGAAAAAGATCTGGCAGTCGCTGGACCGTTTACACACACTGCTTGTGCTTGTAAAAGAATGCACTTTCAACTCAAACACACCGGCTGATTCCACCTATAGAAATATAAAACAGGACTCCTATTAACACGCCGTGAAAGCACATGCACATTCAAATAAGTGGGAAATACTCACCAGATGCACTGGTAACAAAATTAAAAAACACGTTAATAAAACACGAGGCATTTTGGATCTTCTTGTCCGCTACTGAATGATAGCAGACTGAGAGAGTAGTCCGATATGAATGGTTGTGGTGGTGGTATCCACGATTTAAGAAAAAAAAAGAAAAAAAAAATCGGAATTCAAAGGAAAATGCTATTTAACTATTAAAAAACTGAATGTCGTCTATGTAGGAGCGTATAAAGCAAAAATAAACAGCTTTCTAGCTCCAGTTGACTTTTTGGACCCGTCAGTTAGTTTCATGGAGTGTGGACTATAGTCCGTGTGTGCTTTTAAATAAAGAGAGAGAGTGGGCGTGGCTTACGCGCAGCTCATAAATGTGCTTTTAACTGTAGGATTTAACTGTAGCCTACATACACAGGCATTTGGAAACTTTAAGAAAGTTATTTAATGTTGACTACAACCTGACATTAGTTAAATATTAACACTGTTATCACATTATATAGCTAACATTTACAAAGTGGATTCAAAAGCCAAATCATAATTCATTGGAAATTGCTCCGCGTAGTGTTCCTGAACTTTAAAGGAATACAATCTGATTTTTTTCTAAATATATCTGGGGCATAATTAAACCTGTGCCTTTTGTCGGATATTTAAGTATTCTGTATTCACACACATTTTGGTAAACAAAAAAAACAAAACAAAAAAGTTTTTCGTCACTGATCGCTGAAAGGGGGTGTTCTTGGGTGGAGGGGATTCGTACATCCCCTTTAATTCAGCCCTAAAATCTGTAATTGTTCTGACGCGTGTGAGTCGTTAAACCGGCAAGCGCTTTATTGTGCCCTGGAAAGATCCGGAGGGCTCTTTTGTTATCTTGGGTTTGGATTGTGGGTCTTTGGTAAAGAGGCCGAAATGGCGGGGGGTTGCGCAGGGCATTTAAGATCGCAGATAATTGCTTTCTGGAATAAGAGTGTGTGTGCATGTAATAGGAGGGGGCTCTGGCTACAGCTGTATGATAATCCTTGCACCTGCGCACTGTGTTTGCGCTTCGCTTTCTTGAGATAGCCTGTATATTTAGACTACACACACACACACACACAACATCACCTTGTCACCAGTATACGAAAATATGCATTATATGATGTTTTCTGATTTACTGATTTGTTTATTATAATTAAAATATTCAATTGTATAACTTTCAGGTTTGTTGGTCAAACGGGCTGAATTAGAGCACGCAGCAGCAGTTGTTGAAGTAGACTATGCGAGCAGAAACTCAGAATTAACAATTGCAGGTAGCCTTTTCCATTTGTGAGTTAGTTAAAGAAAGAAAGCTTCTGTCGCACTGTACCGGGACACGTTAAGGGGAGACACGCGCGAACAATGCGCAGCGTTCCAAACTGTTGCTTGTGCTTTAGTGATTTTCTATTGTGATTCTAATGAGAGCAGCGCGTGCCTCCGCTGGCCCCATCTTTATCCCAGGCACGCTTTGCCCACTGGACGGCACCATATGATTAGGGGGGTTAAGAAGGCCTGCTATTGTTCATTTATTGTCGGACAATTATTAAGACAGTCTGGTTTCTTGGCTTCTGATGAACACAAGGAAGAATAAACCAGAGTTATAATCAGTGTGAACAAGAAAACTGTCCCAGTAAATAAACAAATCGTGGAGTTTGGGTGAATAACACACTTTATGCATACAGCAATGTAATTTTGTTTTTTAATATACCAACATATTTGAGTTATATTTGTATATTTGAGGGGAAAAAAACAATGTTTATTATTAAATTCCTTATTCAATCATGCTTTATAGTGTTATATTTTGGTTGTGTTTTATTGTGTATTGTGTTTTTGTGTATTTTTTTTAGTTATTATTATTTAATCAAAACAACCCAGCTGGAATTTATTTTAATTGGAATATAGTATATATAACATGATTTTTGTAAATTTTTAAAACGGAGTTATTTGTTTTTGCAAACGAACTCTTCACCTACTGATAACACAGCTGGAAGGGGAAAAAGACTTTCCAACAATAAATGTCAACTTAATAACAATAAACTGTTATATAAACTTTAACAGATACACCTTTCTCGTAGAACTTCTTACAAAAATAAATAAATAAATGAATATTAATAATAATATAGGCTATCATAGGGCATATATAAACCTACAACAATTCGATTTTTTGACCTGCCTGGCCACGCTCGTATCGATGAGCGCTATATGGGGTACATGTTCAGCCAAATAGGTGTCGTGTGCTCATTATGTTCATTCGACAAGAGAGTGATGAGGCGAAAGTCACAAAATCGATAGCCATCTGGCTCAATCGAAGACGCGCGTGGTGCATCTCTGATGTTTCCTGATATAGGTGGATGGTAGATCAAACTTTCACGAGCTTCCTTTCCCCCGGGGACATTAATAAGTGTAATAAAGTCACCACAGTAATGGTTTCATCGGCTTACAGAATTAAGCACTAGATGTTTTGCTTTGCGTGCCAGTGCTTAAACACTTTCCCATCCACGTGTCTCAAATCCAAACGGTGTCATAGCCGTCGCTTTGGCTGGAATAAAGCGTGTCTGTGAGCGGGTGCTAGGAGGAGGAGGAGGAGAATTGGCACATGGGGGTGAAATGACACATGGCGACAGTTATGGTGAGGTGTTAGCCAGTGGCAGAAGGCGCATCCGTACATGTGAATTGGTGCTCCTCTGCCAAGGTGTGAAGCGCGACACGCGGTGCTCGGCACAGAGCGGTTCCCAGGATCCCTGCACGTGCGCGGGGTCCCGAGGCGTCACTTTATTTGCATGTCATTTGTTCACACCTTTGGGAAACAGTCTTTTGGGGTTAAACTATGGCCCTGGCGAATTCATTTAACAGGTCAGCGAAAACACTTTGTACTGGTGTTCTAAAGTTGAAAGCGTTTTCCCCATCAACTGGCGTTGGGAACCTATATTTAGTCTACTCGGGACAGGTTCCTTTTAAAATGCATGGACATAAATATTTTCATGATTTACAGTTCTGTTATAGTATTGGACTGCATTTACAGTACACAACATCGTAATGTGACTGAATTACGTACTCATATTCGCGAACGAATAACTTATGAGCTGGTTCTTTTTAGTGAGTCAAACACATACAGTGTGTGATCAATAGTGCGATAGTTCGACTCCAGAGCAAATGACTCTTCAGATTCGGTTCTTTTAAATGAATCATACAATATACTTACAGCATGGATCTTGACTCTTACGAACCGGTTCTTATAATTGAATCAAAAACACTTAAATCGGCCGGAATTGTTAGGCTACTTACTAAAGGTCGCCATATCCTAATCTAAATAATGTAATGATAAGGCTCGTCATGCTTTATTATTGATATTACAAAGTTTAGTTAAAATATTAATTGTTAATAGGCTTTTTTCTATAGAGTCATGAAATGTCACCACATTTCTGTTTAAATGTTTTCTGCCTCGTGTCTCCAAAAAGCAAAACATGGTGTGGTTCTGCAGAGGCCAGCAGAGGTTACAGTGAGGCCATAATGGCACGTGTCCTCTGTCAAACGCAAAGGTGTGAAACTGACAAAAGTTTAACACCTCGCATTCTGTCTTTCAGTTTCCTCAAATTGCGTGCGTTCTGAAGCGTGCAGCGGTCAGAAAGGTTATCCGCCTTATGAAGTTAATGAAATGGATCAATTGATTTAGTACTGGATTCTAATTCACTGGATACAAACGGAGGAACACAAACAGTCTAAACAGATTTGAATGCTTTAGTTAATATTGGTTAATAGTGGTACGCAGTGATTTCAAACTCATAACCAATCTAATATTTTTGGAACAAATGACACACTAAAAATATCATGAGTTAAATCCAACCGTTCAATTGTTTTAATTCTATTGTAAAAGAAATGTGAAATATTTTAGTCAGAACTGAATGACATTTTTATATACATTTCATGTCTCATTTCTACATTGTTTCCCGAAATAAATGTTGGATCCACTCAATAAAATCACTAACATTAAACCGTTCACATTAATTTCTCTATAATGGTTATATTGATTACTTGATTTATTTTTTAATATAAAAATAATATATATATATATATATATATATATATATATATATATATATATATATATATATAAAAACTGGGCCAAAATAGTGCCCTGGTAACAAAACAATATTAATGATTAATAAATACAATTAATGCATTGTATTAAAAAATAAATCAAGTTAACAAACACAGTTCTGAGAATTGCAAAATACCAACTTAGAATTCTAAATAAAAGTCATAATTGAGAAATATAAACAAAATTCTAAGAAAAAGTCTGAATAATGAAATATACACAGCTGCAAGAAATGCAAGAGGTAAACACAGAATTGTTTAGTTTCTTTCATAATAATAATAACTGTATTCCTCAGAATTGTGGAACAGGCTTCCTTAACATTGAGTGTTACACTTAATCTACAGTTTCTTCTCAAAAACACCTTATATAACGATCTGTCAAATTATGATTACTAATAAATTAAAGGACAAGTTAATCATTTAAAGCATCATCATAGTTCAAGCTGATTTGCTCTAAAGGAGACCATTTAAACAAGAAAATGTGTCCATGGCAAACCATTGCACACACGCACACACATTACATTACGGTCTGTTTATTGGCGATATTCTGGGTGTTTCACAACAAAAGAAATACAAAGAACATTCCACAAGAACACCCTCAGACATGATTAGCCATTTCTGTCTTCAAGAGAAATAGCACCAGATTGAGCTCTTTATCCGAGAGCTTCTCCTCAACACACTGCAACAGTATCACCATGACAAAGGCAGCACAAACACAAATCCAAGGTTTTGCATCATGTGCCCATGTGCTGAGCAGACATTTTCAAAGTCTAATATCCAGCTATAGCCTACAGCATCAGTTATGGGTTTGAAATAGAATCTTCTTTATGGAAACATTTATTTTTCAGTTCACATTGAAGTTCTTTGCTCTTGCAGAGATAAGGGAGCCAAGAAGTAGATAGAAACTGGTCCAACCACTCTGAAACAATTTCTATTTAGTGAGATCATACATTAGGGCACCATATCTGTGTCTGCTGTCCAGGAAGTGCTATTTTCCACAGGAATGTAATGTCTTTTGGAAGGTAGCATCTCTTTAGATGTTTTTCCCACACGTGCCCTTCTGCTCCCGTTCTTCCCTCCCTCCCACTGACACTGTCCACCTGTATGACTATGACCCTCATCTCAATGGCTGGTCACAGTTCAGGTGGGACCGTATCAGGTGGGTGTGAGCAGGACGAGTCCTCACTGCTGCTTCCGGGACCAGAAACGACCTGCGATAGTACCTAAAGAAAATCCCTGTTTCTTCTGTTGCACAAGCTCCGAAAGTCTCTGTTCTTCTTCCTGTATGTGCAAAATATTTATGTTGCATTATTAAATACGACTAAATATGGCATCTGACGGTTGAATAGAGATGATGTGATGAGTACCTGTGCAAGCTGTGCTTGTCTTCTTTTGAAGGCTTCAATGGGGTCTTCCTCATGGGCATAGTTTTCTAGTACTGAACGCACATCCTCCACTCCGCTGATGGCTATAGCTAGCGAGAGCAAATGATTTGTAAAAATGAACAACGATCCCACAACTCCAATTTGCCCAGAACTCTTCTCTCACACATGCATACTCACTTTTAAGCAAAGCAGCCAAGTCGTAGAGCGTGCGATCCTCTGAGTTGCCATCCCACTTGCGCAGTGCCAGACCATTGAAAGGCTGCAGACCGAAGGCCTCTCGCTTACAGTCCACCACAATGACTTTAGAGGAGTCTCTGTTCAAACAAGACACGTCCTGCAGGACAAACAATTAGTGTCATTAGTGAATACCATTCAAGCATATGCACCATATTTACCAAGTTATTTTAGTTATATAAAAAAAAAAAAAAAAAAAAAAGGAATTGGGAAAAAGGTTTTAAAAGATGTGTAAGATGTAAACACAAACCTAGATTTAAACCTTTAAATCTGTAGAAAAACTAAAACTAAACTAAAAACTAAAATATTGTCTCACTTTTCTCAAAAATCAATCTAAAAGAAGGGAGGAGTTAAAACCATCACAGTTCATCAAATCATGCTCCAAACTAACATTTTAATTTAAAATATATATAAAAAACAAAAAAATAATGAAGAATATAAAAATAATATATTATATTTTACCAATCTCCTTGCTATGTTTCTGGACAATGATCGTGGTAATTACATTTCTGTCTATGGAAGGGTCAGAAAGCTCTCAGATTTATTTTAAAATATCTTAATTTCTGTTTGAAAGATGAACGAAGGCCTTATGGGTTTAGAACAACATGAGGGGGAGTAATTTATGACAGAATTTTAATTGCGTGAACTAACCCTTTAAGAATATAACATTTTTAATAAAGAAGTAAAAAAATTAAATAGTTTAGATCCCCAAGACCCCTCTTACATGTGGTAAAATCATTGTAACGCTCTGCCTCTTGTGGACTATTGCTTCAAGAGCCCTGCCATCTAGTAAACTAGCTGCAGTCTACTTATCCCAGCTATACATACAAATTGAGGTTAAATGTGACCCTCCTCACCCCTGAACGTTTGTGTGTCACTGATGCGAACCATATTTACACCTATGCATTTGTGGAGGGGTGCAAAGACTTAACACCAGCCCACTGGCCCCAGCGCTCACCCGCTCACTCACACACAAACACACACTCTCTCCAGACCAGCTGTCTCAGTGGTGCTCCTTCAGAGCAGATGGACAGGGACGCTGCACTCTCTCTATCACTGAGGTCATCAGCATCCCCCTGAGGGACCGAAAAAAAAGTTCCATGTGCGAGAGAGATGAAGGGGCCCAGAAAGGAAAGCCCTCTTGACGGCGGCACACTCCGTAGCATTTACAATAAATTACCAGCATCTGCCTCCAAATGAGGGATGCCCTGAAACCCACCGGGAGCAAGAGTGTGTGTTTCACTGTATTTATTACGAGTGTATGAGCGTGCATATATAAATAATGAGATTTTTATGGATTATAGCAACACGCAACCTTAATGGCATCTAAATCACATTCAAAATGTGAAACCTAATGGTAATTAGTAAGTTTATGTAGCTGGTGTGTATGTGTGACCAGAGCCGTGTAACGCAGCTGGGCGTAAGAGTGTCATGTTGCCGAGTCTCTGCAATTCCCCAGGTAAAACACTGAAGCACGAGCCGGAGGAAGCGTGCCGCTAACTATACACACGTGCCACGCTACACAGCTGCCAATCAAAGTCTGTCCCGCCCCCTTTCTGTGTTGGGGTGGGAAGCAACAGCATCTACTGGTGTCATATCTGTACCAAACGGTTCACAGAAAAGCTATCTTGAGAAACTAAGCACAGTTTGTTTTACTTAAATACCTGGGAACCTTTCGTCATGCATCACTCAAAGCGATCAAGTTCATGCTGGCCCAAAATGGAAAACCTTTCCATCATGACTGCTTTTGCATTCAGTCTTGTCATGGCACCAGTTTTCTTCAAACTTCGCATTGTTTTTAGTAAGTGAACTAGTTGTTAAATCAGATCTTTAGAAGACACACTTATCTGACTTTGTTTGCTCCTTCCCTCACCCGCTTCTGACAGCCAGATGGGAGGTGAGAGAGGTGGAGAGGAGGGGAAGCGGAGTGAAATAAACGTGGGTTGGCAGAAGGTGGATGGAGAGAGTGCTGATGGGGGTCTGGTGGACAAGGCCAGACAGGCAGTGGTGAAATGTGACCCAAGTGAAGACCTATTGCGCAAATACGCATGCATACATTAATCTCTGCTTGTGTACGATTACAAGCAGCTACGAAGTATCATGAGTGTATTAACTGCAAATAATTTCGGTTCAGCACAAATAATGACGCATTAAATTCAAAAACACTGTTAAATGTATTCTTTAGCAACTTCAAAAGCAAATTAGTATATATTTTATCATACTATACATTATAGGGTTGTGCCGACAGACAATAATATCCGCGTTTTTACAGTGTTGCGCGTTATAACCAATCACATACGATTATGCTGAGATTATGAATGCAATGGCCAATCAGAGGCATTCAGATGATTTATCACTGAAAAATAAGTTTTGTTGTTCAAAGCACACTTGCCGACTGAATTCAGCTCGCAAATTCTCATCATAAACAACAAAGTGCAGATGTACGTGCAAAGTAAGAATAAGAGGTTTATTCATCATACAGTATAGACAGCTTCACTGATTATAACGGGAGTGTTTTTTAAAGTGCATGTACTCGTGCTAGAAAGACAACGTTCTTCGGTAAATGTAAATGTTCTTTGCTCGTTTTCTGTAGGAAATTTAAGAATTATAATTACAAACTTGCATTGTTTTTATGAAATTGTTATCATGTTAAATACAAATCACTTTCCGTCAATGAAACCAAGTAAATAAGTAATTAAATAAATAACCACAATAATAATGTGTATCTGCGATCTCACAGGCTGACGATATGACAAAATGAAAATCGAGCATATCTCCCAGCACTAATACTAGTTTTTTAAATTGATGTCGATTATACTGATTCACAAAAGCCGGGAATTGATCTTTTCTGTTATTTACTTCAGCAAATACTTAACACAAGATCTTAAGGTGCATCTTACAGGCCTGTGTCTCTTAAAGGGTTAGTTCACCCGAGAATAAAAATATGTCCATCTTCTACTCACCCTCGTAGCATCCTAGTTCAGAAGACGTGAAATAAAGTGCATGCATCTCTAATAAAACATCCCTCACATGGCTCTGGGGGGTTAATAAAGGCCCCATGTAACGAATCCATGCGTTCTTGTAAGAGAAATATCCAGATTTAAAATGTAAAACACTTTTTTTTCTCACTTCTGCTGACTGTTTGGAACCAGAAGACGTGCAGGCAGACGATGAAAGATGTACACGTCACGAGCGCGTCTCTGGAAAATGTAGGAGCAAAGGTAACAGTTTTCTTTCTTTAGCAAAGGAAAACCAGTCTCCTCTTGGCTTATTTCGAAATCCTCCTACGTTTTTCTTCCTCGTTTTGTGCTTTTAACGTTTGAAATGTGGTTGTTTATCTTATCTAATTCTTATTTATCTTTTTCACCTCCTGGAGCCATGTGAGGGATAACAGGCTAAAACCAACCTGTTCTTAGCAGACCTCCTGAAAAAGGAGCTGTAAAAATATAATGAGATGGTTTTTGGTAATTATACCGCAAATATATATTCTGAATTTGAATTTGTAAACTGTAATGCAATTGTGAAGCGTTATGCACCATTCATAAGCCTAATGAGGAGAAAGCTTAGGTAACGACGGACAGTCTAACGAAAAATAAAGGAGGGGGCAGAAGGTTAATGAGCCCTGAGAAGAGAGACGGGGGGAGGAGAGAAGGAGGGGAAGAAACTGCTATTGTCTTGGGCTGTGGAGAAAATGAAAAAATAAAAAGCACATAGCAGTGGGGAAATCAATGCGCGAACAGAAGGACGGCATGCAGAAGAGACACGGGGGGCAACGCGCCATAATGTTGCCCGGGTCACTCAGGAGAGGGGGCTCACGGGGCGGGATCTTGAGCAATAAGATCAGACCATACTGTATTACATACAGATGGAGGAGTATTTTTACTCCTTTACTCAAAGCGATTTGTAAGACAATAGGAAGTTAGCAAATGGTCATCTGTGAATCAGGATTGCAGCATTTTAAAACTTCACAGTTCTTATGAATGGATTTCCCCGGAACATGTGCACTTTGGTAACACCAAACTATCAACATCTGTACAAAAAGACATTACAAATGATGGTCAAATGAGCAGCATCGATCTAAAGGCAAGGAAATATTTCATTGTTTTGGGACATATGGCTCATCTCAAATACTGTGACTCAAAAGACTCACGGCCATGTAGGGGTGAAATACCAGACAGCTGGATTTTATTACGGTAAGTGGTGGACATGGTTTACAGGAACAGAGAAGTGTCCTAAATACTGAGACTGAATTTGCGCACATCACCAGCAAAGCATGATATCGATAAGCAGATTTTTAGACACGCAGACGGTGTTGTTTACCTTAACATGGTGGCCCTCCATGTAGCGTGTGGCATCTCTGAAGAGCCGGTACATCACAAATCCTTGAGGGTCTATACTGTCAATCAAGGGGTACGCCGTCTGCTCACACACAAACATACAATATTGTGTGTGCAGGAATCGTTTTTATCCACATTATGAAATGTTTTACAATAAGAGATCTGAACATCTTGTCACCCTCAGGCCAATTCTGTAGAGAATTCAGCATTACATCACTTGCCAAACAGCTGATTAAAACATCACAAAAATCCACAAGTAATCCAGTCCATCTATGAATGTCTTCTGAAGTGAAAAATTGTGTGTTTGTAAGAAACAAATAATTAAGTCATTTTTAACTTTAACCCATCACTTCTGGCAAAAATACGGGTCCATATTCCATGATCCTTGTTGTCCCCTCACAAAAAAAATGTATCAGCATATTTGTTCAGAACTTTTTTGGACTGTATTCACTTGTAAACAGTGTTTGAGCTGTGCATATTTTTTCCTGATTCAGACAACACAACTTTTTCACTGGAGAAAGCATTATTATTATTATTGATAGAGGACTCGTATTTCAGCAATGGTTTGAAGACGGATTTGTTTCTTATGTACAGTCTTTCTACGTCGTAAAATGCTGATTGAAGAACTGTAGTTGTGTGGATTACTTGTGGATTTTTGTGAGGTTTTTAATCAGTTGTTTGAACTCCCATTCTGACGGCACCCATTCACTGCAGAGTATCATTTGGTGAGCAAGCGATATATAACAATGCAGTGGAATCATGATATCTAAAAACACTACTTGTATCACATTGAGCCATCAAATATTGTCAAAAGCACATGCTAGTTGCTCTAAAATTTAAGCAGCCCATCAAGACAGTAGATGGGTCATTTTTACATAGCTGAAAAGCTGAATTGACATTCGCATACATTAGAATAAAACACAACAGCAGCAGCACCAAATGGCTCTTCAATCAAAACAAAGCTCATTTGCATGACTTTACAAGTGTGCCACACCAACACAACAACAGACACACACAAACACTAGCGGACTAAAGCGGAGCACAAATGTCTCACTGATGGCATCAATTAGGAAACATTATATTTGAGCACAAGACTGTGTGTTTGTAGAATCAACAGACAAGTAGGTGTGCCACTGTACCCAAAACAGCATCTATTGTAAGTGAGCTCAATGTTCAAGCAGGGTTCAAGAAACTTTTCCTTTTAACTGCAATTGAAACAGTGTATGCTAAAAACAAATAAGCACTTCACACTTGAATTATTGTGGTAAACAGGCAGTCCTCACCACCGTAGAGACTCACCATGCCCGTCTCTGATGTGAAGATTACGATCTCATAAAGTGGGGCCAGTTGCTGGAAGAGGTAGTCTATGCCAGGCCTCTTCTTAAAACGCCAACCTGTGGCCAACTAAAGGGAGAGAGGAGATCCAGAAAACATTATAACACCATTTAATAAAAACTTTACATGTTTATTAGTGTTTAGAATAAATGTTACACGGCAGAATAATTTTCATTAACATCATTTGAATAGTTAAGAATTAGTTTATATATGTACATATATAATACATTATATATAAAACATTAATTTTCATTATTATACAAATTTAATCTTTTTATTTATCATTTTACTTTTTAACTTGTCAAAAAAGTAGTTTTCAACATTGATAATATTATATTGTATATCTTGAAATATATTTCTTGAGCATCAAATCAGCATATTAGAATGATTTCTGAAAGATCATGTGACACAGAAGACTGGCGTAACAGTGTATATATATATATATATATATATATATTGTCACGGGAGGAGCACAAGACAGACACAGTGGGCGTGGCGTCAGGCCTCGGAGAGGCTTTTATTAACAGAAATCATAAAATAACAGGGAATAAAAGTGGCCAAAGGGGGAAAGTGTCCAAAATAACAGGGAATCTGGTGTCCTCGTCGTGCTGCGGGGTTTGTGTAGGTCGGGCAGTGTTCATGGAGGAAGGGTCCAGGTAAGGGGCGGAGTCCGGCGGCCGCACGCGCTCCCCTCCTTGGTCCGGGGCGCGAGGGGCGGCGGCTTCCTCTAGCGGCCGCATCTCTCTCGTCGGCCGCGGCGCTGGTAGGGGATGGACGGCCCGGCATCCTGGCCCGTCGGCCGTGTAAACGGGTGCGGTTCTCCTCCGGATCGCGGGTCCGGCTGCTCACGTCTCTTGTGGCGCGGGAGTCCCTCAACGCACCCTTCCTGGACCCACGAGGACACCAGCGTGCATGCACGGGGAAGAGACCGGTCTCCTGAGGAGAGGCGCGTTGGGCTTTTAACCAGCGGCGGTAATGAGGCTCCACTTCCTTCAGGTGTGCCCCATCACACGCCGCCAGCCCTGACTCGTCCAGCGCCCCTCCTCTCACACCCACTCCAGTCGGGAGCCTGGTGAAGGGCGGCGATTTAGGACGGGGTGCCGGTGACAATCAGGGAGGAGGCAGCTGACTCGTCACATTCCCCCTCCCAAGCGACATCCCCGTCATCAGGGCGCCGCCCACACGGGAGTGCTACCATCCTCAACCAGGCTCCAAACGGTCGGAGTGGGCGGGGATTCCTCTCCGGGCGGTCCTCCCTCTCGCAGCGCACCGGAACAGGGACAGAGAAACCGGGTTTTAGTGACAGCCTCAACCAACCACAGGGTAAAATGACAATAACAGAAGTCACTTACCCTTTTTGTGGCTGGGAGGCTGTCCCCAGTTTTCCTCCGTCCCAGTCCGGGTTCTCATGAACGTTTGCAAGCGAGAGGGAGTGACGTCACCAGATGTTTCCCAACTGCGCTGTCTAGGCTCCGCCTTGCCCGCATTCTCCACCAGTGTCACGGGAGGAGCACAAGACAGACACAGTGGGCGTGGCGTCAGGCCTCGGAGAGGCTTTTATTAACAGAAATCATAAAACAAACAGGGAATAAAAGTGGCAAAAGGGGAAAAGTGTCCAAAATAACAGGGAATCTGGTGTCCTCGTCGTGCTGCGGGGTTTGTGTAGGTCGGGCAGTGTTCATGGAGGAAGGGTCCAGGTAAGGGGCGGAGTCCGGCGGCCGCACGCGCTCCCCTCCTTGGTCCGGGGCGCGAGGGGCGGCGGCTTCCTCTAGCGGCCGCATCTCTCTCGTCGGCCGCGGCGCTGGTAGGGGATGGACGGCCCGGCATCCTGGCCCGTCGGCCGTGTAAACGGGTGCGGTTCTCCTCCGGATCGCGGGTCCGGCTGCTCACGTCTCTTGTGGCGCGGGAGTCCCTCAACGCACCCTTCCTGGACCCACGAGGACACCAGCGTGCATGCACGGGGAAGAGACCGGTCTCTTCCCCGTGCATGCACACTGGTGTCCTCGTGGGTCCAGGAAGGGTGCGTTGAGGGACTCCCGCGCCACAAGAGACGTGAGCAGCCGGACCCGCGATCCGGAGGAGAACCGCACCCGTTTACACGGCCGACGGGCCAGGATGCCGGGCCGTCCATCCCCTACCAGCGCCGCGGCTGACGAGAGAGATGCGGCCGCTAGAGGAAGCCGCCGCCCCTCGCGCCCCGGACCAAGGAGGGGAGCGCGTGCGGCCGCCGGACTCCGCCCCTTACCTGGACCCTTCCTCCATGAACACTGCCTGACCCACACGAACCCCGCAGCACGACGAGGACACCAGATTCCCTGTTATTTTGGACACTTTTCCCCTTTTGCCACTTTTATTCCCTGTTTGTTTTATGATTTCTGTTAATAAAAGCCTCTCCGAGGCCTGACGCCACGCCCACTGTGTCTGTCTTGTGCTCCTCCCGTGACACTGGTGGAGAATGCGGGCAAGGCGGAGCCTAGACAGCGCAGTTGGGAAACATCTGGTGACGTCACTCCCTCTCGCTTGCAAACGTTCATGAGAACCCGGACTGGGACGGAGGAAAACTGGGGACAGCCTCCCAGCCACAAAAAGGGTAAGTGACTTCTGTTATTGTCATTTTACCCTGTGGTTGGTTGAGGCTGTCACTAAAACCCGGTTTCTCTGTCCCTGTTCCGGTGCGCTGCGAGAGGGAGGACCGCCCGGAGAGGAATCCCCGCCCACTCCGACCGTTTGGAGCCTGGTTGAGGATGGTAGCACTCCCGTGTGGGCGGCGCCCTGATGACGGGGATGTCGCTTGGGAGGGGGAATGTGACGAGTCAGCTGCCTCCTCCCTGATTGTCACCGGCACCCCGTCCTAAATCGCCGCCCTTCACCAGGCTCCCGACTGGAGTGGGTGTGAGAGGAGGGGCGCTGGACGAGTCAGGGCTGGCGGCGTGTGATGGGGCACACCTGAAGGAAGTGGAGCCTCATTACCGCCGCTGGTTAAAAGCCCAACGCGCCTCTCCTCAGGAGACCGGTCTCTTCCCCGTGCATGCACGCTGGTGTCCTCGTGGGTCCAGGAAGGGTGCGTTGAGGGACTCCCGCGCCACAAGAGACGTGAGCAGCCGGACCCGCGATCCGGAGGAGAACCGCACCCGTTTACACGGCCGACGGGCCAGGATGCCGGGCCGTCCATCCCCTACCAGCGCCGCGGCCGACGAGAGAGATGCGGCCGCTAGAGGAAGCCGCCGCCCCTCGCGCCCCGGACCAAGGAGGGGAGCGCGTGCGGCCGCCGGACTCCGCCCCTTACCTGGACCCTTCCTCCATGAACACTGCCCGACCTACACAAACCCCGCAGCACGACGAGGACACCAGATTCCCTGTTATTTTGGACACTTTCCCCCTTTGGCCACTTTTATTCCCTGTTATTTTATGATTTCTGTTAATAAAAGCCTCTCCGAGGCCTGACGCCACGCCCACTGTGTCTGTCTTGTGCTCCTCCCGTGACAATATATATATATATATATAACAATTATTCTGACCCTAAACATTTGAACAGTAATGTATAATATTGTCTTTCGAAATACAGTGCATTTATTTTAATGCATTCAGTTGTTAAAACAAGACAAAAAAAGGGAAATAATATGTTACAGATTTTTGCTATTGGCAGTGTTTTGCTCATAGGTGCTGTTTCTGATTTCCCGAGTGTTGATATATTTAATCTCCAACATCTTTAGACGTACCATCTGGAATACATTTTTAAACAAACAATGCCGTTGAACAGCCTTACTCAGTCATTTACTGGAAAACAAGTGCATGACTATTGCGATCATCTGTCTTTAAAATAAAAGCAGAGCAAAGAAGCATTTTTCATGTCAATTCACTGTTAAATGTCTTTGGTCAAGTAAGTTGTATTTTAAGATCAAACTCAGTACTGTGAGATACAAGCCTACTTTGGTATCCTTTAGAGTAACAGATACTTCAGTTGTGCTTTTATGTGGAACTAAACACCTATGCCTCAATATATATATACACGTCACTTTCAGACAAAACCAAAAAGTAAAGAGTACAGTCACAGACAAAGCTTCACTTGAGGTTCAACAAAAATCACTGTGGCATGCACCACGGTAACAGTCTGCTGAGGTGTGTCAGGTTACAGGTCGGCTATGCTCCACCTGTCACCTGTGTGTGGCCGTTCCCTCACAGCTGGCCAGGTAGAAGGAACAGAGGGAACAGGTGGTTGGCCCAAAACAGTGTTCCAGATTGAACAGAAATTGATAAGGATAGTAATAAACTGACTAAGGGTTGTTTAATAATAAATCAAACTGATCAAATTGAGACACTTTATTGTAGTCTGGAATCTGAGAGCACAAAAATACACATCATACAGCACTGCACATAAACAGTGTATGTACAGAATATACAAGAACAGACGCAGCTGTGTTTAGTTTGGAACAGGACAGGGCCTGCAATTAGGAGCCAAACGCCCACGAAATGTTTACTAGGGGTTCAATCTAACCAATCTAGTTTTAAGAATCATTTCATGATCGCTCTAGGAATCTAGATCTGAGAATGTGAAGTCAAGGTGGTTGATCGGGACGGGGAGTTGACATGGTCTATATGGTGTGAAACGCTGAACTCCATCTTAAACGTAATAAAAGCATTTCAGAAATATTGTCATATTGGGTGTTGTAAAAATGACTAGAAATAAAGATGTTTTTGTTTTTGTTTTATTGTACTTTTAAAATAAATGTATTTCTCACAATGAAAGCCTATTAAAATTTAATTAAAGGCAAAATAATAAAAAAAATAAACAGAAATATCCAATTTAACCATTTAACAGTACGATTTGTGAAAGTTTGTGAAAGAAATTACTTATGTTCACCAAGGCTGCATGTATTTGATTAAAAAAAACAGCAGTAAAATTGTGAAATATTCTAACTTAACTGTTTTCTGTTTTAATATTAAATGTAAATGGTGATTAAGCTGAATTTTGTGTCAGACGCTTCAGAAATCATTCTAATATGGCGATTTGGTATGCAAAAATAATTTCTGATTATTAATGTTGAAAGCAGTTGTGTTGCTTAATATTTTTTAGGAAACGGATGCATTTTTGTTATGCAAGGATTTGTTGATGCATAGAAATTTCAAAACAACTGCATTTGCCGTAAACAGAAAAATTCTGTAATACTGGAAATGTCTTTACTGACAATTCTGATGAATATGTTGTATCTGAATAATATATATTACGGATGCACTAAATGTTCGGCAACCAAAATTATTAGTCTGAAAATAGCACAAAAAAAAGCTATTTCTGTGTATGTATACACAAAATAAAGACATAATAAAGACTTTCATGGGTCACAGCAGGGGATTCTCCCGATCAAATTATTTAGGCTAAGCATCAACATTCACAAACCACTACACTGTTATTTGAAAGAAAATAATGCCTCATAATCATGACTTTATAATTTGGAAATAGGACGTTTCCGATAGCACGTTAAGACAGCAGAGAAGCACAGGCTCAGCACAGTGGAGTGAATTGTTTTGTTAACTTTGTGGTTTATTATTTTGAGTTGTATGGGATGCAGTAACACGTATGCCTCTCACAATACATTGCTTTACAGATCTATCACTTTTGCAGCTCAAAAATATTCATGCCATCATGCAGCACGTATCAGAAGATCTGCACTCCCTGATCTATATAAAACTGAACCGCGATCTTGCCCACCTCTTCCAACCAAGCCAGAGACTGCTAAACGTAACGATCACACTAGTCAAACGGACCAGGCTTTCGGGGTCACTGTGCTCGGCACGGTTAAGATTGCCTAGTGAGCACACCCTAATTATTCTCCCGCATCCCGCACAAGTGTTGTCCCGCGCCGCACTCTGCTGCGATGTGTCCCACAATCATGCAGATCTCTAATAGGACGGTGCCTGTTATCATTTTATGAGGTTCTGGACGCTGAGCATAACTTGTTTTTCTATAAAAAAACGATTAAATATTTTCTATAAAAAAAATGCCGTGGCAGTGACAAATGGCTTGTTTTATATTTAATTTAATTACATAAATGTTATAAGTTGAGATTTAGGCTACAATAACAATAACTGCTACAATGTAAAAGGAACACTGCTGTAAAAAGCACCTTATTTGTTTAAAGTGTTTGCAAACCAAATCTTATTACACTTTTGTTCATATAGCAGTACGCCTATTTTTAAATGTGCAAAATACACTACTTTTGGATGCATTATTAGTTTTGTGCATTGGTGTTTCCTCAGGTCCTCCCATGGTTACTTTAATTGAGCTGACACCTACCGACCACTCAGGATGGAGGAGGACGTCGGTGAGCTCCAGCACTAGAGTGTATGGAGGCTGGTAGTAGGGTTCTCGCAGAGGGTCTGGAAGAAGCTTTGGGCTTGTGGGCTCGATGATCATCTACAGAGAAGCAGAAAGGAAACATTTTAAATCCCAGATTCTTTCCTTCGCAGATATAGATGGGAATATTTTCAGTATCCTCTAACCTGTCTGTAATCTTTGAAATATTTAAAGGCTCTTCTCAGCTGCTGGATGACAGGAACATCTAGATGACAGATAAATCATAGATTGGTAAAAGTCAGATGAATAAAAATGTATTCATGTTTATTTTAGTTTGTCAAATACCTTCAATTTACTTGGGCTGGGTAAAAAAAATAAATAAATAATTCTCGATTTTAATCTTTTCTCATGTTCACAAAGTAATATTGATTCTTAAATTGGAAAAAATCGTTAGTCTAGCCTGTTTTCAGTTAATGAATGGAAAATTGTAGTGCACTTCCCATCCAAATAAATTACAATAAGCATTGTGCCTTGTTATTTTTTATATGAAAGTCAGATTTCAAATTTTGGCCATTTTATTACAATATTCAAACAATAAATGCCATTTTGGTGCGGTTTAAAATGACAGATTGCTAGAGTGCCTCAGTATAAAAAAAAATGGCATTGCAAAGTGCACATTAACTAATGTGGAAATAACGTAAATGAACGTATGAAGGTACGTTAAAAGAAAGACTACCACTAAAATCTGTATCCTATCTCATGTAATCACTTGATTAGTGTTTCGACCACGGAAAGATGTCAATATAACAGCTTGTAGTCAATGTCACGTAACTTAACATTTAAACACATATTCTTTAGTGTCTAATTTAATAAATCCGTTAAAGGGGGGGGGGGGGGGGGGGGTGAAATGCTATTTCATGCATACTGAGTTTTTTACACTGTTAAAGAGTTGGATTCCCATGCTAAACATGGACAAAGTTTCAAAAATTAAGTTGTACGTTCGAAGGAGTATTTCTGTTAAAAAAAATACTCCTTCCGGTTTGTCACAAGTTTCTGAAAGTTTTTTTCGAGTATGGCTCTGTGTGACGTTAGATGGAGTGGAATTTCCTTATATGGGTCCTGAGGGCACGTTTGCCAGAGGAGCGCGCGCTCCCGTATAGCAGAGCAGAGAGAGGCTGAGCACAGACAATCACTGATCAGAGCAAGAGCGTCGCAAAATGTCACAAAAGGAGTGTGTTTTTGGTTGCCAGGGCAAGACAACCCTGCACAGATTACCAAAGAAAAAACAGCATTAAGGGACCAGTGGATGGAGTTTATTTTTACAGAGCATCAGCGGAGTTGTGCAAGTGTTTGTGTTTGTTCCCTGCATTTCGAAGATGCTTGTTTTACAAACAAGGCCCAGTTTGACGACGGATTTGCGTATAGTTTATTTCTTAAGGATGATGCAATCCCAACGAAAAAGGGTCACGATCGTGTGTTGGAACCACAGGCGGTGAGTAAAACTGCTTAAAATATCTCTGCCTCCTTGTTAGTGCGTCCACCTCCCATGCCGGAGACCCGGGTTCGAGCCCTTTGGAGCGAGTCGTTGCTGCTGCTGCTCTCGTTCAGTTTCAGCCTCGGGATCTGATTCTGGATCATAAATAAACGGCTGAATCTGACTGTTAGCCATGGTTTGTTTTGGATGATGTTTTTTTCCTCAAGGTAATGTCACAGCTTCCAAACGCTTTCAACGCAAAAGCCTACTGGCGCTCGTGATTCTTTAGCTCCGCCCACACGTCACGCCTCCAGCCGGTCGTGTTTTTCCAGGAAAAATCAGTACAGACTATCTTTCTCTAATGAATATAATAAAACTAAAGACTTTTTGGAGTTATTAAGGATGCAGTACTACTCCATAGGTACTCAAGATTAACAGGATATTGAGTGAAAACGAGCATTTCACCCCCCCTTTAACTAATGTGGAAATAACGTAAATGAACTTTGAAAGTAAGTTAAAAGAAAGACTACCACTAAAATCCATTTCCTATCTCATGTAATCACTTGATTAGTGTTTCGACCACGGAAAGATGTCAATATAACATCTTGTAATCAGTGCCACGTAACTTAACATTTAAAAACATATTTGGAGACCATAAACCTGCTGTCAGCTAGATAAATTAACTCTGGAGAGGAGCATTTTGCTAAATATATGAACTATATAACACATATTCTTTAGTGTCTAATTTAATAAATCTGTTAAGTTTTTATGACAGCTCCTACTTAAATGTTTATATTTGCAAGAAATAAATTGGAAGAGAAATAAACTGAAGTAATTGTCACTTTTTTATTATAAAAAATGAATTGAGCATAATGTAACCATTTCTATACAAATCAGTTAATTTTGCATGCACATTTTACAGAAATAGCTGGGAGACTTTTTTCTGTTGCTGTTTTGTACTTTACCTGATATATCTCCAAAATAATCAACATTTAATAGTAAATCGAATAGGAAATTGAATCGAAATGTTGTCAATCAGAATGGAATCATGAAATTTGTGTCAAAACCCAGCCCTACAACTTACTGTATACAATGTAAACCATTTATAGCTTACATATATTACTTCCCCATATCCAACGATAATGGCTACTTCAAGACAATTTACAAAATCCCCACATCTTACAAACTAAAGTTATTAGCCCCATTTCCTGGCCTCAGCTCCCTCCAGTCTCCACATGCCATATGCCACTTCAAGCGGCAGAAAGGACAGATAAAGTGGCGGCACACAGGTTCCATGCAGCTCGCTGTGCATCTGTTAAGGCAGCCAGCCCGCCAAGGGGCCCCCGTCAACAACATCAGAGCACGAGGAAGGAGGCTGATTGGGAGATATTGGGGGAGGAATGACATAAACTGCTTAAACACCCTCTCCTCTGGCCACTCAAGCCCTTTCCCTCCTTTTCTCCCCTGTTTGATTAGTTCAGAGGGGGAGTGTTTGAGCTCTGTGAGGGAACATGTGCCTGTTGGCAGCCTCCAATGGAATAAACTTTCCCTTGAGACTAATGAGTGAGACGAGATGGACGTCTTGTCATCATACTTGTGTTGAAGAGAAACAGTGGTGGTGTGTTAGTAGGTGCCATATATATATATATGGCATTACCAACACGGATTTGCTTCTATAAAGTATAGATTTATGAAGCAAATCTGAAGCACTGTTAGACAAAAACACCTGTTGAATAAATAGTTCCCCAAAAACTGCATCACTTCCTCACCAAAATATTGTTCTAAAGACACTCTTGCTTTGAGGAACCCAAAAGAAAATGATTAAAGAATTAAAATCTCCATAATAGTGGTCCATGCATGATATTTAAAGTCTTCTGAAGCCATATGATGACTTTGTTTAATAATTTATTATGCAACTCAAATCAAATATGGCACCTGAGATGTATGTCACTGTATTGTGAATGATGACTTAAATTTATATAAAGCAATTTGGAGACTTTCCGGATCGATTACCGCAATGTTACTAGGTCCCCGACCCGGGTTCAATTCGGTAATCAATTCCGGGACGTGGTTGCTTTCACACAGAAGGCGACCAGGCAATGTTACGGGAATATTGCGGGTCCGACGTGCAGTGTGAAAGGGACATAAGAGAACTAGATACAGTTCATGGTGCGTGCTTTTGTGACATTTTGGCACATTGGACACCAAAAACAACAACATTGGGAACTGAAAAATGTATTTTTGTGTTCCATGGAAAAAATAACCACAAATTTTTGGAGAAAAGTTTGGGGTTGGTTATTTTTTTAACTGGTTTCTTATGCTGAACAAGGCTGCATTTATTTGATTAAAAATACAGTAAAGACAGAAACATTGTGAAATATTACAACTTAAAATAACAGCTTTCTATATGAATATATTTTAATTTATTCCTGTGATGGCAAAGATACATTTTCAGTATTATCAACAGTTGTGCTGCTTAATTTTTGTGGAAACAGGTGCATTTGTTGAAAATAAATAAAAATAAATAAAGTTTACTTGAGATACAAAACCTCTTTTCTGTTATTTTTGATAAAAAATTAATTAAATTAAATAATTTAATCTTTGAATGGTAGTGTAGAGTTACCATTTCTTTTGCTTTTTGTATGATTCTAGATAAAGTTTATCCTCTTCACATCCACCTCAGTCACCTTTTAAACTGTTAAACCTGTCAAACTGGCACATCTGTCCCAGGATAAGTACTTCCTTCTCCACTAGACCAAGATCAATACAAAGGGTGAACAGTTGCAGAAACCGTTACCAAGACTGATCCAAGACGACACCGGAAAAGCAAAGAACAACTGGGTGCACTTTGAAGAGTCTCTTGTGCTAACCTTGTTTGTCAGTGTAAATGCGAGGAGTCCCATTGTTGCTTCACAGAGGGTCTGTGGCTCTCTGGAGGGATGTCCATTGAGTCTCCAGCAAGGAGGGAGGGAGAGGAAGATCGATGGCTAGGCCTCTGGACACAACAAAGGCCTCCTTTAATCCTGCACTGGGTTAGCATATGCTTCGCTAGTTTGCCAAAGGCCATTACTCAATTGCCTTTCTTCCATCCCTTTCTTTGGAAGCCTCTTGCTTTTTTCCTCCCTGTCAATCGCTCCTTTCTTCATCCGTGAAAAGTGGTCTTTAGGTGCGGCTCCTGTCTCACTGCTGTTATATGGGGATCTAACTGTCCTGTGGATAGAGTACCAAGCCTAAGCTTGTGTTTTCTTGGGTCATCTACAGCTCGCCATTTGTTTGTTTTAGGTTTTGGAGGCTTTTTGTGCTTGAGGATGAAAAAACGGTTCTGAATAACCTATTCCTCCCTATAACAAGGCCAACTCTACAGTCTACCTGGAACTTAGACTGTTAGAGTAACATTAGAGGTTTAATTTATTTTCACATCAAATATGAATTCATTAAAGGAATATGGGGAAAAAATGTTGAGCTAACAGTAAATTTTTTAAAGAAACTGATACTTTTATTAAACAAGGGTGCATTAAATTGATTAATAGTTACTAGGGATGGGAAGATTCCCAGATTTGCTCGGTGCATCGGGATAAAAAGTTGATGGAATGCATCAGTTTAAAAAGTGGGCATTGGCTACAAGTTAGGAATGTAACCATTAACCGCAAGCCGGTTAAAATCTATTCAAATATGTGACAACTGAGATCGGTTGAGATGCCAAACAAATCGCAATTCAATTAGAGAGGTAGGAGTTTATATGAATGTATGTCCTAGTTGGAATTTACTGTCTTGAGAAAAGTTACGAGAGCGTCACGTCGCAACAAAATACAATAGAACTCATTATAATCAGTGATTATAATAAGTGGATGCGGCGCAGCGCGGCAAATCCCAGAAATAAAACTGCTGACTCATTCTATTTATGACGTGCTGACACAACATTCAAATGATTAGCAGTGCTTTGTCACATCCAGTGTAGACACGATGTGACAGCAAAAACTTGGCGAATGTGAAGTAAAGAAAAGTGGACACTAAAAATAGATGATTCAAACGTGAATGGACTGAACAGTTTTAAGTTAGTGAGTGACTGAGTGATACCATTTCTGATATTGTTGTTGGTTCGCAGTTCACAGTTTAAACAAGTTTGCTTTAGCCTAATCTATTTTCAAGATCTGAGGTAAAATATCTATTGTTGCTTTCACTATGGTTATAAAAATCATGCAAAATGATATTAAAAATCACATTAGAAACTTTTAACATTGAATAAAGCACATAATCCTTACCTAAGATTATCACCGTCATATTTTGTTGGTCCTGCCATAACATCGCAGAAAAAAAAAAAAAAAAAAAAAAAAACTTTTTTCACGTGTCACGGATGGTTAGGACAAAAACTGCATGGAAAAGATTTTTTTTTTTTTTTTTTTTTTGCATTGAGTCACGTCTGGTTGGGACACATGGTGTAAAAGTTTGATACCATCAACCAGTCCAGGTAAGTTTCCCAGCATAAGTTGCCAGTGACTAAACTTGATCTATGTTAAATTCATTTGACAGCGATTCATACGAACTGAAAAAAGCCTTATGAAACGGGCCTTGAGGCATTAGAAGTGATCATATTTTTTCCATTGCATTGGATCGCATTGTATTGAATTGAATCGAAATCGGATCGCACTGTATCGTAACAGGGGTGAATCGTATCAGATCACACCGGTAGCTGCTTCATATGTATTGTATCGTTGACTATGGATCGAGATGCATATCGTATCTCAAGTCATGAGATCCTCATCCCTAATAGTTACAGTAAACACATTTATAATGTTACAGATTGTAACTACTTGCGTTTCAAATAAATTGAGTTCATTTAAAATTGACCCACTTTCAACAAGATATTAAGCAGCACAACTGTTGTCAACATTAATAACAATAAATAATACATTAGAATGATTTCTGAAAGATCACTCGACACTAAAGACTGGAATAATGACTGCTAAAAAAATCTGCTCTGCATCACAGGTATAAATTGAATTTGAAAGGGATAGTTCACCCAAAAATGAAAATTCTATCATTAATTACTCATCCTCACATCGTTCCAAACCCGTAATACCTTTGTTCATCTTCAGAACACAAATTAAGATATTTTTGATGCATTCCAAGAGCTCTCTGCGACATCCCATAGACAGCAAGGATCCTAAAATGATCAAGGCTCAGAAACGTAGCAAGGAGATCAGTAAAATAATCCATGTGACATCAGAGGTTCAACCGTAATTTTACGAAGCTTCAAGAATACTTTTTGTTGTGCAAATTAAACAAAAATTTTATTCAACTTTATTCAACAATTTATCCCCTCCATGCCACCTTGTAGTGATATGGAGAAAAAAAGTATTCTTGTAGCTTCATAAAATTACGGTTGAACCACTGATGTCACATGGATCATTTCAACATTTGCCAGGTTTCTGAGCCTTGATTGGTTTAAGGATCCTTGCTGTCTATTGGATGTCTCAGAAATCTCTCGAAACGCATCAAAAATACCTTAATTTGCATTTTGAAGATGAACAAAGGTATTACGGGTTTGGAACGACGTGAGGTTGAGTAATTAATGACAGAATTTTCATTTTTGGGTGAACTATCCCTTAAACATACATTCAAATAGAAAACAGTTATTTTAAAATTCACAATATTACAAGTACTATTTTTGATAAAATAAATAGCCTTGGTGAGAAAGCAAGTTTTACTAATAAGTGAAGTGAAGTGAAGTGAAGTGAAGTGAAGTGACATTCAGCCAAGTATGGTGACCCATACTCAGAATTTGTGCTCTGCATTTAACCCATCCGAAATGCACACACACAGAGCAGTGAACACACACACACACACTGTGAGCACACACCCGGAGCAGTAGGCAGCCATTTATGCTGCGGCACCCGGGGAGCAGTTGGGGGTTCGATGTCTTGCTCAAGGGCACCTAAGTCATGGTATTGAGGGTGGAGAGAGAACTGTACATGCACTCCCCCCACCCACAATTCCGTCCGGCCCGAGACTAGAACTCACAACCCTTCGACTGGGATTCCAACCCTCTAACCATTAGGCCACGACTTCCCCACATTATAAACAGAACGGTATCACCTATTGGTGTGGACGCTAGTTACTGTTGAAGATGTGAAGACTTTTTTAAAAGTTTTCCTTTGAGTTCTCAGGTTTATGAGATCCATGACTGGCAGACTAAAAAGGGATTACAGAGATAACCGAATAAACCCAATGCCTTCAATGGAAAGTGAGCTTTCACACCTGAGCATTACACAAACCCTCCCATTTTTATTTCCTGATTATTGTTGTTGTTATCGGTTGGTGATGAAATCTTTGCGTGTTTAAGCTCAAGCAAGTCAACCCCTCCTCCTGACACATTTCAATCCATGCAGTACCACTGAAAAAACAAGACTACACTTGTTGACGGGTGTTGATGGGTGAACCTGTCGTTATATTTCACTCCACACATTACACCAGTAACACAAGTACGAAACCATGCGGTTTCTAAAGTTTTAAACAAACAGACAAAGAATTATTTTTGGTCTCGGTGATGTGATCTAATAAAAACAACGGTTTGTGACTACATTAATTATATCGCTGGCCAGTTGCCATCTCGTACAAATTGAGTGATGCAGGTTTTGATAGGGGGTGGGTTGGTGCAGGATGTGCATATAAGTGTCTTCTACTGAATGCCGTCACTTGGCAAGGCAGAAAAGGTTTTTTGGAGGCACGCCTGTTTGCCTTGTCCCCTCTCCCTGAGGACGGCACTTATCAAGGGTCCACTCTTCATCTCCACACTGGCCTTCTGCTGTGTTAGGGAGGGTGAGGATGGGCCCAGGAGGCAAAAAAACCTGCTTCTCCACTCCCTTGAGGGAGTAGGCGTTTCACCTCGGTCCCTTAAGTAATCATGGGCCTTCGTTATGACATTAAAAGCTATAAGAGCTTTAATGTTTGACAGCAGCGCTTTGGGCTAAGAGGTAATAAATCAGGGATGGGGGGGGGGCACATCAGGGAATGCGCAGAATTAATTATGTAATTATGATAACAGTGTGCAATCACGTAGAGAAAGCGAAAGCAGCCTGCTATCTCAATTGACATCAGCAGTGAATGAAAAGCGCAGGTGGTCTGCATTTACCGCTGTTAAGTGGCGTCTCTACTTTTACTCTATTAATGATAATGCTCTGAAGATGGCATATCTGTACTCGATGGTGCTATAAATACATCAAAGTCAAATAACCACATAAAACTCACCATATAACCAAAGCCATTTAACAAACAGGAAGCCAAACTTAAAGGAACAGTACACCTTAATAAATAAATAACATAATGCAATTATTGTTAACTCTACTGTTCAAACATTTTCACTAATTTTTTCGTTTTATTTAGCACAGATGCATTTAATTGATCAAAATTGACAAAAACAATTATAATGCTGCAAATGATATAAATGTAAACTAAATGTGGTTCTTCCGAACTTTTGAATTATCAAAGAATCCTGAAAAAGATGCATCTCAGTTTCCACAAAAACATTGAGAAGTAACTGTTTTTTTTTTATATTGAAAATAAAAATAAATGTTTCTTGAGCAGCAAATCAGCATATCAGAATGATTTCTGAAGGATCACGTGACCAGTGGTGGACAGTAACGGAGTAGCTTTACTTCGTTACTGTACTTAAGTACATTTTTCAAGTATCTGTACTTTACTGGAGTAGTTTTATTTTGAGCAACTTTTACTTTTACTTCACTACATTCCAAAGCATAAAATCGTACTTTTTACTTCACTACATTTCATAAAACATATCGTTACTCCCTATAATATATCACGTGCTCCGACACGCAGAAGCGATGTCTGATTCATCATGAACGAACTGAGTCTTTTCAAAATATACTTTTAAATCGGATCGCGAATCGCACCAAACGATTCGTTTACGAATTAGAATGATCCGATTGCAGCTGTTCTGGAGTCGACCACTCACTGATTCAAATGAACCGTTTAGTGCGAGTCTCTCCAGAAGTAAGAACCGGGAGATCTTGTGAGCGCGCGTGCGTCTGATGTTGCTAAAAGTAAGTTATGTCGAAATTTTGGATTAATTATTGTAACTGAAAATCATATTTAGGTCAAAACTGTCAGTTGTTTGGGAACTAAATCCGTTGTAAAGAGTGATCTATTTAAGCCCACTGAAATGCTCGAGTGCAGACGATGCAGACACATCAATTGTACGTAAAAAAAACAACAACAACAAACCCCCCCCCCCCCCCCCATAAAATAACACAGATTAAATACAATAACTCATGCACGTTCAATTTCACCGCTGCCGTAATGTTAACAGTTTTATTAAAATGTCCTATGTTACGTCTGTTTTTATATTGTTTATCGACAGTAACTTTATACATATGTATATTGTTTGGATTAAATAGACGAGTAGACAGACATGAATGTTCATCGTACTGAAAATAAGTAAATATTGTTAGCTGATGCTAACTGTCTAGCTAACAAGCTTGTTAGTGCTAAATTGATGTAATTTTTATAATGTCCAAATATTTTTATTCAGCCACATATATATATATAGATTACATCTGGTTAGAAAAGAAAGGATGTAATGTTCAGAACATGGTAACTACAGTAATTATCAGTGGGAAGAGATGCACCCGTTTGGCCTGGGGTGTTTTTAAACCACAGACAAGATTTGAGAAGGAAAAAATCATTATGAAATTTGTTTTATTATTTTTTTCCTTAAAATGTTCTTCCTAACTCCAGGCCTTATTATCATGTCATACAGTACAGACCAAAAGTTTGGACACACCTTCTCATTCAAAGAGTTTTCTTTATTTTCATGACTATGAAAATAGTAGATTCACACTGAAGGCATCAGAACTATGAATTAACACATGTGGAATTACATATGGAATTATATACATAACAAAAAAGTGTAAAGCTGAAAATATGTCATATTGTAGGTTCTTCAAAGTAGCCACCTTTTGCTTTGATTACTGCTTTGCACACTCTTGGCGTTCTCTTGATGAGCTTCAAGAGGTAGTCACCTGAAATGGTCTTCAACAGTCTTGAAGGAGTTCCCCGAGAGATGCTTAGCACTTGTTGGCCCTTTTGCCTTCTGTCTGCGGTCCAGCTCACCCCTAAACCATCTGGATTGGGTTCAGGTCCGATGACTGTGGAGGCCAGGTCATCTGGTGCAGCACCCCATCACTCTCCTTCTTGCTCAAATAGCAGACCAAACAATCTTGTCAAATACTCTCTTGATGCCTTCAGTGTGACTCTACAATTTTCATAGTCATGAAAATAAAGGAAACTCTTTGAATGAGAAGGTGTGTCCAAACTTTTGGTCTGTACTGTAACTTTGATGTTCTGTAAAACAACTAACTTTAAAATACTTTTTTCTTACTGGTGAAAATCAGATGGTCATCTCTGTTTTCTCTCAGGTACATCACAGTGTAAGCTTCACAGTGAACATTACTCTAATCAGCGTAGTCCATATCAACAACAAAAATATCTTGACTCCATATAGTGGTTATTTTGGAAAAAATCCCTGGTATTTTGAGCAGTAGGATTATAAAAAAAATGTGCTAATATAAAATTAAATTAAGTAGCATATATAAAATTGCAAACATCTATCTTGCAGTACTTTTTTACTTAAGTACATAAAAAATTGAGTACTTTTGTACTTTCACTTGAGTAAAATTGAAAAAGGAGTACTTTTACTTTTACTGGAGTAATATTTGACCATATGTATCTGTACTTTTACTCAAGTACTTGATTTGTGTACTTCGTCCACCACTGCACGTGACACTTAAGACTGGAGTAATGATGGTGAAAATTTAGCTTTGCATTACATGCATACATTATAATATTTCATAATATTGCTGTTTTTTCTGTAGATACTTCTTTCAAAAACTTTTTAAAAAATCGTACTGACCACAAACTTAAAAGGAGTGAATTTCCCATTTATATTTAAGTTAAATACAACAGAGTTTCTAGCTAAAAAACAAACAAACAAACAAAAAAAAAAAACTGACGTCAAACGTAAAATTTCTGTTTTGAAATATGGACATTTTTTAAAACTTCAGTGTGTTTTACAGGTCACAGGAAAGTCATAGAGGTCTGAAACAACGTAGCGCTTAATAAACAGGTACAATCAAAGTGAATTTCTATTTGTATGTGAACTATCCAATTAAAATGGAAAAAAAGAGGCACAAACCTCATAATTAAAACCCCAAATTAATAGTCAATGCAGCATCAATGAATGCAATAAAATAACTGCCAATGTGAACTGGCACATGCACTGCATGTCACTGGTTAAGGGCCAATCCGGGTGTGTGAGAGATTGATGCTTGCAGGAGTCATGTGCAGAGGCTTGGTCCTATAAAACATTTGGTTGTGAAGTGGGCTGACACCCGCTGGCACTGGGTAAAAGGTGCTGCATGGCACCAGAAATCAATCATGTGCCATGCTAACTGACAGGTGAACAAACACACAACAAGCAGGCCAGAAGGGATCTCATCTGCTAAAAAGGGCTGTGTAACAGGGCGAATAATACTCTGCTTTCAAAAGGAGGGAGAATAACAGCATTTTGCACTTGTAGACTAAAGGTCTACAAATAATGGAGTTCTCTTTTTTTTTGTCATGCCAACTTCCTCCTGAGCTTTGAGCTATGCATTCAGTGGCTTTAAACCCACTTAAATGGTCTTATCAATTAGATGAAAGTCTATATGTAGAAATAAAATGCCCACCACGATAGGCCCTCAGCTCGGGTTATTACATTAAGGTTACTTTTTAATACAGCTTGAAAAGCCTCTGTAAGAACATGAAATGTCCAAACCAATTCATAACCGCCTCAGAGCATAAGGTGTTCAGATAAGGGGAGGACTTACCATTATCAAACTCATCTGGAATCTGGAAAAAACAAAAAACAAAAAAAAAGAACAGATGAGGTGAGATACAAGCAGACATGTTTTCAATGCACACTGGTACATCAAGTCATCACATGTGAGTATGAGTATAAGAGAGTGCTTGCACACACACTAGAAATACAACAACAAATTAGCAGTAAACCGTTCGATAAAACTCCTTTGATTCTTCCAGACTGACTGGAAAAATAATAATTATTTCATTTCCCATTTTATTTTCTAGTTAAAGTTTTAATAATTTTGTTTTGCTATTTTACTAGTTTTTTAATGCTTTTTTTTTTAAATATGTATATATTACATCTTTTATTTTATTTTTTATTATTTCAGTAATGTTGCTTTGGCAGCTAGCTAAATAGTTAAGTTATAATGTTTAGTTCAAGCTTTGGTTTAGTTATCTATAATACTTATAATACATGTATTCTACAATACTACTGAACATGGCACATCAGGCACAGCTAAAATACCTTTTGGCATACTGTCAGATTAAATGTACACATATATAGTTCTTTAATCTTAAAATAACAATACACATTGGTCCACCAATAAGTGTCAAACCAATTAATATTCAGCTGCATGCCAGCAGGTTCTGATCCTCTTAAGGGTCCAGGACCCCACATGCTCTCTGGTGGGACGGCTCACAGTACAACATGGGTAAAGGGCCTGTTTCTAACCCCTGTCATTCATTGTACAGAAACCACTCTAGCGCCCTCCACTGGACAAAACACACCCAGTATAAAAGAAACAAAGGGCCAAGTGCGATTTTAAGCTGAAGCCGGGGAGAATTCAAGCCTCATTTTTCTGGTTTATCACATGAACACAACACTCAATCATACATGTTAAGTGAGAACACAAAATAGACATAAGTGGAGTTAAGAAAAGCAACACCTTATTAAACATGAAGAACACACACTGCCCCCTGCTGGTGAAGTATATTTCTGCACCTTACCAGACTACAATCAATCATGTTGCTTCTGTGAAACTAAGATTATTTGAGCGCTCTCTCTCTCTCTCTCTCTCTCTCTCTCTGTGTCTGTGTCGGTGTGTGTGTGTTTTCAACATGCTGCAAAGTGTTCTTCCACAGAAGAAAGACATTTAAACAGGTTTAGAATGACATGAGGATGAGTAAATGATGTTTGAAGATGAAGAGAGATTTTTGTTTATATTAACAAAGCCATCTTTATATTAAAAAGCCCCAAAACGCAATGGATAAACTACATGGTTATGGAACTTTATTTTACCTATCTATTTTAGCTATGAATTTGTATTTATATTTGTATTCTGGGAAGCCCCAGCCACTGAAGATGAA
Organism: Carassius gibelio; assembly: GCF_023724105.1. Taxonomy (NCBI): domain Eukaryota; kingdom Metazoa; phylum Chordata; class Actinopteri; order Cypriniformes; family Cyprinidae; genus Carassius; species Carassius gibelio. Next base: position 14,761,976 of record NC_068410.1, on the reverse strand, counting down.
AGCTCTGTAGCCATACAGAGTGCACTGTACTCATTATCTACCCACAAACACACTGCTATTCAACATACATTAGTATATGGTGCTGAAAATTCAGCTTTGAATTTCAAGAAATAAATTATACATTGTTAAAATATAAAGTATAATGATATTTCACTTTATTATGGTTTCAACTGTATTTTTACTCGAATAAATGCAGCCTTGGTAAACACAAATAAATTATTTAAAAATCGGTTTTATAATCCTACTGACCCCAAACATTTGAACAGCTATTTAAATGTATCTGTTAATATTCCTCACCAGCATTAGAGAATATTTGAATTGAAAGCCTTGCAGGAAATGCTGCACACGCTGAAGCACCGAAACAAACCCCAACCTACATCCAATTCTGTTCCATGAGAAGAGGATTCAGCCTTTGCTCTCACGCTATCACCTCCCTTAAGTGCCCTTCAATTAAAAACTTTGGCTGTAAGAAATGGCACCCTGAAGCCTGGCACACTCCACATATATCTCCAACAAGGTCGTAACTACATGTGAAGTGTGCCCAGTTTCTTCACTCATCCAAAAGGCAAGCAAGCCAAAAGGGTCATTCAACTAAGGAAGTGTAGACAACAAACATCACCACACTGTGCTAAGTGTGTCCTTCAAGTCACTTGTTTCTGCAAGACTTTATTAAAAGGGTTTCATTCACATGACAAATGCTGGATAAACAGTCCGTTTGAAGGTTATGGCTTTGGTGAAGGTTCCTGTTTTCAAAACTGTCCTTGAGCTAAAGTCTAGCATAAAATCCTCTATTGCCCTTGGAAATTACAACAGGCTGCCACTTATTTTGTAAATACCTAAATCACGTAAAAAGTGTGCTAATGTCAAATGTGTAACAGTGGGAGATCAAACAATCCCTTCATGTGGGTTTTCCTAACACTTTACCCGACTGAATGATCTTTTGAGGACGTCTAATAACTAAAAGACTGAGGTGCGAGCCATGTCCAAAATATTGTGGCAGGGTGACAAGACCTTCTGGCAAGAAGTCTAATAAGTCAAGTCTCGCCGATGTCTTCAGCATGAGAAGTGTGACTCAGCATTGAAAGGTCTGGCACACTTCATTCACAAGTCTTACGACATCTCAACCGCCTGAGAAGTGTGCCCTGTTCAAAGTGACCCACAGCCTACAGGACCTCCAGTGACAGACATGTGAAGAACTAAAGCTTCCAGGCAGCAATCTTCCCGAGGAAACACCTCAAGCCTTTACACATAGCACACTGATGTAAAAGGGAAGCCTTTAAAGGGATAGTTCCTCCAAAAATGTCTAAGAGCCTGGAAACTACTGCGATGTTTCAAAATGATTGTAAATGTCAATCATATTGGCATATGGCCAGGAACTGTGGAATCTGTTTCAGCCATTGTTGGAATAAAATAAATAAATATTTATTTTACTTGTTTATAAAAAATAAACAAGGTAAAAGGTATTATGCCCTCGCATAATAAATAAATGAAATGGTACTATATATATATATATAAACTTTACCCAGGAACTAGGGACTTCGGGCTGGTATTTGGTGTGTTTCTACTGCAGGAACCAGTAACTAAAAGTTCAGGGTAAAAAAATGCCCCTCAGAAACTTCCTGCTGGCGAAGTGGTACTTTTTCAAAGTTCCGGAACTTTTGGGGGCGGAACATGCTGATTGGTTGAATTCAAGCAGCATTGGTTGAGTTCAACCACCATTTCAGGCGAGAATGTAGTTGTTTAAAACTCAAATCTGTGGTTTATTTATAAAGACAGCGCCTATTTAAAAATGTGTTTTGCCGATCTGGGAAACGGTGAGCTCCATGCGGCCAGCGGGAGCTCAGTCCTCATCTATCCGCCGAGAGCAGCCTGACCTCGGCTAGACCTTCTGATGTGTGCCGCTGGCTCTGATGTCTCTTTAGTGGTTAAACATAAAATATAATTAGTTTTGGGTAAATCTAACAGGTTATCTTTTGTCTGTATTCAATTTTTCGAAATGTTAAAATGAAAAAAAAAAAAGTAAAAAAAAAAACAAATTTATATAATATTTCGTTTCATTGTAATGGACGTATATATACACATATCCCTGAACTACGTACATTTCTGCAGCTGTTATTATGTTTAAATGAAAACAAAAGGGGGCAGTGGTATTTGATATCCTACTTCGTTTTATTGTAAATATACAGTGCGGAAAATTGCAGTAGTCAAGGCGAGCTGACTGATGTTAGCAAGTACACTGCTGTTTACAGATTTACCGGACTTGCGTCTTCACGGACATCACACTCCCAAGTCGAATGCACAAAGTCTGAACTACCGCGGATGCAAGTCCAAAATCAGCGTACTTTGTATTGAGAAACGCACGCAGATCTATGTCACCAGCCTATTTGCTTAATCTTCCCAGTTCTTTAGACTGCGGTGGAAATCCAGAAAGCAACAGGTCTGGGGGGAAAAGTTCCTTTTACAAATGTTCCGGGTAATTTTGGTGGAAACGTGGCATTACATTTAAAAGCAAAGAGTTCTGAAAAAAAAAAAAAAAACCAGACAAAAGCTTGTCTATGGGAAGAGAGACAGGTTTCCAGTCCCACGCTGTCACCTAATTGACATCCAACTGGAGTGGGTAGAGGTGACAATTTTGACAACAAAAGATCTGGCACACTTCACATTTTGTCTCCTATACGGTCGTATGCACATGTTAAAGTGTGCCTTTTGAAATAAGTGAAGAAAGCAGACCAGGAGAGGTGGAACCAGCTAACAAGAGTGTTCCCGTGCAAACACCTTAGCCCAGCACATGCCACAGTTTAAAGAGAGCTCGAAAGGTGTTTGGTTTATAGAGCACAGCAGCAATGAGGTGACACCTGTGATCATCACACCCCTCGTGCTGTGAGAAGTGTGTCTGCGCAGTGGACAGTGACCAGAGGTCTGAAAATGAACACCTTAAGAGTTGGGTCTAAATCACACAGTTAGGATACCAAGCAAACCCAACTTTTCCAATATGAATAAAATGATCCTACAAATGTATTTATAGAAGCTCACATTACTAAAGAAATATGTGAGAAATTGCTTTAATAGTCAAAAAACCAAGACCTTTGATACAATTTGATCTTTCAACTAATCTACTTTGCAACAACCAGACAAGCTATGGGAACCAATAATACCATTGTTTATGGTATAACTTCCTACAAAATAAAATCCCCTGGGTTTGATATATTGTGTGTTGAAATGGCAATCATACATTTCTAGGTTTGGTGTCTGGGGTCACTATGATATGGCATAAAATTATAGTCCTTTTGTGACAATGAACATTAATCATACTTTTAGTTCTCCAAAGCATTTGAATTTATTTTATATACTTGATATCTGTTAATCTATTCATTCAACCAAGCAAGCATTTACATTTCTCAGGAGTGTATATTTGCCAACTATTTTATAAGCTACTTGAGTAGTGTTAACTATAAACAGTTCAGTGTTTTAAATGCTAGTTAAAATTTGTACAGTAAACAGAACAGGTTGATATATTGGTATTTTTGTTTAAGCTAATAACACCAAAGCATGCCAGTTTGACTTCCTCTTTGGTAACTTCATTATAATGCATCAGGTATCATCAACTAACAATGAATATAGCTTTTATATCTTTATTTAACATTAACCTAGATTAGACTTTAGAGATTTGAGAATTTTAAAATGCATTCTGAGCCAAATGTGCAGCAAAAGGGTAGCAAAATAGTGATTTAAATGTCTTTTATTTTTCTTAAATGCATTGACACTTACACATTTCAATAGCATTTTCATTAAATACCCCACAATAATGTGGTTTAAGTCAAAGTGGATGTGCAAATGCATGTCGAGCCAATCAAGACTCGGAAACAAGATGCACAATAGGTCAATATTAACCATTAATCAAATGCTTTTCACCTGCCTCAACATCTAAATTTAGGCTATTGTAATTTTTCTCATAATTTGCCTATCCAAAGTCCATTTTACGTAAATCATAACTTGTTTTTAGAGCTAACATATCTTTTTGGCAGAAAGAATTAAGAAACTGAGGCATATGTAAAACACAGTAATACACCCCAGTTTGGGATTATTACTTTATTAACAAAATTAATACTTTTATTAAACAAGGATGCTTTAATATTCCAACATTCATCAAAAGTGACATTTATAATGTCTCAAAAGATTTCTATTTAAAATAAATTAGTTTCATTTGAACTTTTTATTAAGCAAAGATTCCTGAAAACTGTTTTATGATTTCTACAAAAATATTAAGCAGCACAACTATTTTCTTGAAAATTCAGTTGTACCATTACAGGAATAAATAACATTTAAAATCTATAATTATATATAAAAATAGAAAACAATTGTTTAAATTGTAATAATATTTCTAGGGGTGTCCCCACTAAGGATTTACATAGTTGAATCAGAATTTTCAAAACTTGCCTATAGTCGAATCATATGTGACCCTGGAGCACAAAACTAGTCTTAAGTCACTGGGGGATATTTGTAGCAATAGCAGAAAATACATTGTATGGGTCAAAATAATTGATTTTTCTTTTATGCCAAAAATCATAAGGATATCAAGTAAAAGCAAGTTCCATGAAGATATTTTGTAAATTTCCTACAGTAAATATATCAAAACGTAATTTTTGATTGGTAATATGCATTGCTATGAACTTCATTTGGCGATTTTCTCGATATTATGATTTTTTGTGCCCTCAGATTTCCAAATATTTGTATCTCTGCCAAATTTTGTCCTAATTTTTCTGACTTTGAAGCATAGCCTACTGCCAAACAAAACTCCATCGGATTGCCTAGTTTTATCCAGGCCTGGTTCCAGAATTAAATACTGCGGGTGCTTCAGAAATTGTGCTCTAGCCTCAATTCACATTCATTTCCATGTATATTTTTGTATCGTCCATTGCTCTTTCGAGTTTGAATCCTGCATAAATAAGCACATTTAATTTCTAAACTTTGCAGCATGTAGGTGGCCAAAAAAATTTAAGTTCTATAAAATTCTGAACAGATTAAAGGCTATTGCGTAAAAAGAACAGCACTGCCTTTATAATCACTAAAAGGTTATCCCTTATCTATATCTTGATCTCATTAAGTTTTGTTATAATGAGAGTTCTAAGCTTGCACTGGACAAAATTAAACCTTTTGATTCTCCCCAGAGTGCAAACACAAGTATGCATTAGATATTTTGCCAGATCAGTTTTGCCAATATGATGAAGTGAATAGATAATATCTCAAGCTTTTACATAGGTACCATTCCCAAGCAACCACTGGATCAGCGCCTATATTCACAGCATGCAAAAGTCAAATTAGAACTGGCTGAAATGTTTTGAAATCACTTGTACCCTATCAGAGTATGTGAGCGGAGCGGTGTGAGTGTTTTTTTTTGTTTGTTTTGATTTTTAAGTCAGAGCATCATGAGTACAATTCATGCCAACGACCCGTAATATAACTGCACATTTAGTTAGCTTGATAGAGAGAGATCACTCAAATCAAAAAGAAAGTGAAGGCTATGATGACGGCAATGGACATGAGCAGGAAGTTATAACGGTTAGTTCTTGTTTGTTCCTTCTAGATATATATATAAAAAATGTATTTTTTTTTTCAGTTGAAAGCATGATTTAAACAAGTACTACAACACTTGTTCAGACGCAATTCCTCTCTCAATAATGCATTCAAACAAATCTGTAAGACATGCATCGATCCGTATGTAAAATAAAAACAAAAACGTTTAATTAAAAACTAAATTTGCATACCTTTTAATGCAGACATTTTATTAGCTTGTCATGTAGTAGTAAAACGTTTGCACACTTGTGTTCCAATTAGCCACTATAGCCCCTTTCACACTGCCATTCCAGCAAATACAGGGGTAAAGTGTTCCTGCAATTGTTCCCGGGTCACTAGATTTTGTACTTTCACACTGCCAGTGATGACCCGGTATATGTGCGTGCTTTCACACACAACCCTTGAAGATCCCGTAACGACACGTGACATCAGTGCGTGATGTGTAATGTATGAGTCGAAAACACTAGACACGTTATAGTTTCACTGAAGCAAGCAAACGATCTCGGCGTCAGCGCGGAAAGTGAGGAACTAACTGATCTCTGCTTCATTACAGTTTGCACATATGTTTTCGTTGCAAATGTTGATATTCCTTCAAAACAGCCGGTAAAAGAGTCGCGCGATAACTAGCGTCATCACTTCGACACGGAATTAGATCTGACTTTTGTTCACACAGCACCAGTCCCGGGTCTAACCCCGCAATGTTACTAGGTCCCCGACCTGGGCTCAATTCGGTAATCGATCCCGGGACGTGGTTGCTTTCACACAGAAGGCGACCCGGCAATGTTCCGGAAATATTGCGGGTCCGACGTGCAGTGTGAAAGGGGCTTTTGAAACAATTATTATTATTTTTTTATATAGGTTAAACGTTAATACGTTATGAACAGAAGTTGAACTGTGGTATTTCAAACATAGTGAATTACTTCAGACTTCAGTGTTTCAGATATCAGCGAGCGTGGAGTGGAGCGGGAAATGGTGATCCCGGAGCAGAGTGATTATTTAATGCTCAGAGCGCGGAGGGGAAATTGTTGATGCTCCACACACATACTCTGTAACCTTTACATGATCTAAAAAAGTCCAGTCTTTCACTCTACCTGTGTCAGTCTTGTTAAAGATGTGAATCCCTGCCACCAAGATGCTCCTCTGTCAGTCACAGATTAAGGAATGAGAAGCTTAAATCTGTCACAGGGTTGTTGGATATTAAATTACATTTAAATTAAATTAAATGTATGCATTTAGCAGATGCTTTTATTCAAAGTGACTTACAGTGCATATTTTTATAAAATAAATGAGCATAAAAGACCTTCTGACCCAAGGCATTTGAATTGTAATGTATATAAATGTACAGCTTTTTCTGCTAGAATGTTTTTTTCTTGTCCTCCATTCTTTTAATTTACAGGAAGATGAAAAAAAGTGTGTTAGATCGATCATTAAAGCCAGTCTCTGAGACAAAGAAATATTTACAGTACGGGAACAGGATAAAGGTCTCATGCTCACAATAAGATCACAAGAGCTGAGAACAGTAAAACTCAACCAATATAAAGGACGAGGTGTGCGATCAGGCACCAACGGCCCTCTGAACTCCCGAGATCACACGGACCTGTGAAGTGTGCCCTTACAAGTCAGCTCTAACTTAAGCAGGTAACAAAACAGGACGTCAAAGGTGGAGGTGCTCTTTAAAGTGACCACCTTCCTGAATTCCCACCTCTGGCACATGCCTCCAGACTAGGCATGTTTGGCATCTACCTGTGAAGTGTGCCTCTTTAAAGGTGGGTGGCTTCCAGAAAGATTACAAGACCTTGCTAATTTGAACTTTTATAAGACAAATAAGCTTAAATGCTCATTTATATCTTTAACACCTTAAGTTTGGAATAGAAAGTCAGTACATAATCACACAATTTTCAATTTTGGGTGAAGATGCTGCAATAAATCAATATACAATAAAAATTGACTATGACATTGAGAATTTGAAACAAACAAACAGTCCTTGTCACAACATCATGGTCAAGCTACAATTACAGTAGTACAGGTCTCTTGCATAGGCAAGAGAGGTATCAAATGCAACACCAGCAATCAAAGCAGATTTCACTCCGGTCTCCTGTGAGACTGTCTTTGTGAAGCGAGTCGTTTGAAGTGGGCCACCTCGAGAGGTGCCAGAAGTCTGCTCGCTGAAGAAAGGAAGTGTGTCTTCACACCGATATCTGATTGAACTGTCTGCCAGGCGATTGAGAAAGTGTGCCATGGGCAATAGTGTGGCTTAGAGCTTGTTAAAATTACCATATAAGAATAAAATGGAGGGTAAAGATGGACAGCTGAGAAGTGTTTTGCCATTAACTATCACCATTAAAATACTTTTAATCTGCTAAGCAAATCTTTTCAGCCAATGTGGCATTAACTTTTTTCTCTTTCTTGAGAAGGTGGTGAAATTCTTAGCTCATATTTATAAAAGATCTATGGATGAGTTCAAAACATATGTTCAACTACAGTTTAAAGATTCCTTGGCAAAAATAACTATAAAGTCTTAAAACCTGACTTTATGAAATTTCATGCTTACCTTATTTCCTTGTTCATCCACAGAACTGCTTCCTACATACCAGAAACATTCATTATTTGAGTCATGATTTTAAACTGAGTTTGAGCAAAACAAATTAAATAAAATAATAATAATAATATTTATATAAAAAATTATATACAATAATTATATAAATATAATAAAAAAAAAAAAAATAATAATAATTTTAACTTGCATGCAAAAAACATGTAAAATGATTAGTTAGCTGTAGAAACACAAATAAAATAATATAAATATGCAGGTTAAATAAACATTTACCATTAACGCAACGTAATCCTCCAATGCAAATATATATATATATTTTAAAATTAAAATAAATCACCAGAGTAGCACATGTGACCCTTGACCACAAAACCAGCCAATTTTAAATTAAGATTTATACATCATCTGAAAGCTGATGTATGCGGATTCCATTAATGTATGGTTTGTTAGGATAGAACAGTATTTGGCCGAGATGCAACTATTTGAAAATCTGGAATCTGAAGGAGCATCTAAATATTGAGAAAATTGCCTTTAGATTTTTATTAATTAAGTTCTTAGCAATGCAAAGCATCAAAAATTAAGTTTCGATATATTTACAGTAGGACATTTACAAAACATCTTCATGGAACATGATCTTTAATCTATGTCTTTTGGCTACGATTTTTGGCAAAAAAGAAAAATCAATCATTTTGACCCATACAATATATTTTTGCCTATTTCTACAAATATACACCAGCGACTTAAGTTTTGTGCTCCAAGGTCAAATATATGATGTTTATATTATATATATAACATGCCAGTCAAAAAAGGTTAAAACAATCCAACGATGTTCAAAAAATATCTTCAAACTTGTTATATCCCAATCCATTGGTGCCCACCCTTAGCGTAAGAAATCATCAGACAAACTCACCGAATATGTAGACAATGCCGACTGTGCTTCCAAGTCCCAAAAATCCTGCTAACCGAAGGGCCATCTTCTTAGCATATGCGCTGTTCTCTTTCTGTTTCTTGTCCTCACCCTGTTCATTTTTCTTGTCACCAGAGTCATCACCCTCTGGAGGAAGCTGGCCCTGTGAACGATGTGTCAAAAGCATCCTGCTTTACATTTGTCTGGGATCCTGAGCATTAACTGACTAAACTCAAAAAAGAATAAAATATTACGTTACACAGCAGCCAGTTTGAATACTAATTTCTGTTTCTAATATGCACCAAATCCAATATTTTGAATGGTCTGAGGAGCTGTCACTCAGTCCTTTGACAGACATTTAGCCTTTAGCCCTTATCTGTATTCAACAGTCAAAAGAGGGCTCCTGACTTTGCATGATACAGCTCCAATGTGAAAGTAATAAATAATACATTTAAACAACACTCAATTGTAATGTTGCAATTTTTTTGTATTATGAACACATTTTTTAACCCTATAAAGCATGCATCATATTTGAAACATCAATTTCGAAGGCCTCTAAATTATCATCATGACAACCATAAAACACTGAGGTGATGTATCAAATATGATGCAAAACACATGTAGTTAAAAAAAAAATCGTTTAAAGAGTAAATACACTTCCATTTAAAAGGTAACCGAGTTTTCTGACTATATCATATGGCAGGTTTACAGAAACTCATAGAACGAGCATTTGTGATACCGCTCTGTTCTGTGCCTTCATTTATGCTACATATTCAAGAGTTATTACATGTACTGATTTCTACTGATGATGTGAAAATGTAATTAATGTTACTGCTCTGTCATACATAAATCACGTCTGACTTCATTCAAACCACCACCTGTCAACCTTTACTAACCAGACCTAACCATTTGACAAATTAGGGTCATTTATTCATCACTACACTCAACGCCAAAGTACTAACATGTGAGAATGTACATATTTTTTAATAATTGGCTGTCTAACACCCTGTCATGCAGGAATGTCAGGCGGTCATAGCTGCTCACCTGGCTCTTCTGCTGAAGCCTCTCCTGCAGGATTGCCTGGGCCAGTCCTCCTGTGGCACTGCTACTGGATGTGTCAGTGGAGAGAGACCTGAAAACATCCAGCGCCATGGGGGCTGAGAAGCCTCTGACCCCCTGCCTCAGTCTGAGGAGGCCCCGGCTCGCCCGGACACACATGGGATACACAGACACCGCCGACATCTTGAATATGATGCAGCTAGTGCACTGAGCTCGAGTGGAAAGGACAAACGAGTTTGATTGGTTGCGAATGTTGTGATTGGCAGGCAGAGAGAGCCAATCAGATCCAGGAACTGCGAAGGCTGGTCTTGGAATGTCGTCACGTTCACCGTCAAAAGCTGTTAAAAGTCCACGATATTTTAACTACAAATATCCTAAAAGCAATGCTTGGTTTAATAATAATAAAAGATACTGTATAATAACTAACATATATAATAATGATACAAAGATGGCACCCTATGGAGATATACACATTATATTTCGACATATCTAGAAGATTCACTGTGAAATGGGCATACATTTCAAAATAAAAGTTATTTATACTTGTAAATTGAATTACTATTTTGGAATGTCAAACCGCTTTGATTGATTGTACTTTATTCTCGCCATGAATATAGCCTTAGAAGCTGGTATGACGTTTAATAGAAGAAAGAAAGAAAGAAAGAAAGAAAGAAAGAAAGAAAGAAAGAAAGAAAGAAAGAAAGAAAGAAAGAAAGAAAGAAAACAAGAAGAAGGTCTGTACAACATTTCAAACAAAGAAATAAAAATTAGCAAAAAATAAAAAGTACAAATATCTAGTAATAATGTTGGATAATGTTTTTAGTTAAAGTTATTACATCTGGGAAAAGCCTGTTACAGATCCTTAATAGGCTAAACATGATTTCAGGACATGAAATGGATAAAAATGTAAGCTAGATAACTGAGAAACTCGATTTTTACGTCGTATTGTTTGTCAATGTTATTTCTGAAAGATATTTTACAAAGTAAAGCGTTTTAAAAGGGTTTGGCTAGGCTGACGATCCCTGCACTGGCCATTGGATGGCAGTATGTCCTTATAATGATTTAACCTGTTGCTGTTGTGCTTTCAAAGAAGAAGATCAATCAACATCGTTCTGTTATCACTGAAGGCAGAAGTGAAAAGTGTTTTTTTCTTTTGTATATCTTCAGATAGAGCCATTTGTTTTCCTTCTTATCAACTATGGTTGAATTAAAACTGTCGAACTGATCAAGTCTTCGTGTTCAGTTGAACGCCCACGAGTTACTGAACAACAGTGGGTGAGTTTATAGCTTGGAAAAGTTTCTTCATTTCGACAAACTTACCTTAACATATAACTATTTTGAAATAAACCAGCTAAGCTAGTTCTAGTTTAGCATTAAACATAAACGCAGTCCACAAAATGCTTTGTCATTGTGCTTTTTGCGTCCTTATTAGCCAGATACGTTTTGTAAACACAAGTATATACGTTTCTAGTTTAGTAGCAATTCATCAACAGAAAAAGGCACGTTAATGTATATTTATATAAAAAAAACAAGATATACACAAATATAAATGAATTATTTCACACTTTAGATTGCCAGACACTTTCAGTCTTTATAGTACAAGGTCATATTTGCTATTATCATTGGCAGTCATTGCATGGTTCTACCATATTGGAAATGTTTCACATTTAATGTAAATGTGTTTGTTAATTGTCTACACGCACACACACACACAAAGGTGTATATATCAAAGATCATATATATATATATATATATATATATATATATATATATATATATATATATATATATATATATATATAAGATCTATAAATAATATTAATAAATGGTGTATGCATGTTGTTTTATGTGATGTGTAGCATGTAGGTTTTGCGTCTCTGGCAGCCTGCCCAGCAGCATTCACCACGGCGGGGGAAATCAGACCGATCGTGTGTAGGGTGGTTATCTACCTACAGCGGGACATGTCAGGAGAGAGCTGCCTGCACCAGCTTCAACCGCAAACCGGGCCCATTGTGTCAATCTCTTCAGTGGCCTGCCCCAAGACTGACACCTGCACTTACCGCGGTGTCACCGGCAACAAGTACGTGCAGCTCAATGTGGGCGGAAATCCTTATTATACCACGCTGCGAGTGCTCACCCGACAGGACACCCTCCTGAGATCCATGTTCAGCGGCAAGATGGAGGTGCTCACTGATAAGGAAGGTGAGTTATTTAGACAGTGCCGAGATATGATGTCACCAGTTTAGCTTGGGTATGCAGTGCTGATGTTGTTATTTGAATTCTGCTGTTTTTTTTGTTTTTTTTAAAGGTTGGATCCTAATAGATCGCTGTGGGAAACACTTTGGTTCGATTCTCAGCTATCTCCGTGATGGATTTGTGACCTTGCCCAAGAGCAGACAGGGTACCATGGAGCTCCTAGCAGAAGCCAAGTATTACAAGATCCAGGGATTGATAGACTTGTGCCAGAGAGCCCTGCAGGTTGGTGGAGCCTTTCCTGATTAGTCTTGTTTTTGTGTGATTGTGTATCTCCTACACATTCGTATTGTTGTAATGCAAATACGATTCTATGATTCTTGTTACTGTAATATGGAAAACAAAATGTATATTATTTTCATTTTTAAATACCGGTACATCTGGGTAGAAGTGGTTTACTGCTTCTAATATATGATCATTTTAATTAAGACTAATCATTGTGTACTGTATAGCAGTAACATAAAACGTGAAGGTCTATTGTAGCAATGATAATCCTGTTTGAAAATAATGGGAATATTAAAGGTTAGGGTGCATTATGGTAATGGAAACTGGGGCAAAGTCTTGTAATATCATATTAATATACAAATTTGTGTAGGTAGAGTGTTTTTTTTGTATGATTTAATCTCTTACTCTTAGAAAGGCTGAATTAATTTTTGGGGGGGGGGGGGGTTAAAAAGCTGTAATATTGTGCAATATATTTTTATGAAATTGTTGAAAACAGTTTTTGTGCTATTTTAACGGAAATTATAAGGCAATTTTTTTTTTAGGATTTTTTGACGAATAGAAAGTTTAAAAACTACATTGATTTCAAATATAAATATTTTGTAACATTATTAAAGTCTTAACTGTCACTTGTAAAAAAAATATATATATATATTGTAAACATGATGCCCAACTTCTTTGAGAAACATCTTACTAAATGCGGACCTTTGAAATTTAGTGTATGTTAAGCAATAATGCAAACTATTTAAATGCTCCTAAATTAAAACCTAATTTTTTTATTTCTAAAAAATATAATAATAATGACAACAGTAATTATAATTTTGGGGTGAAATATGACCCAGATATTTCTTGTCAAGTTTGTGAGATCGTTCCATTTATTTGTTTGTTTGTTGGTAGGACAATGAAGAAAAGGCTTTATGTGTTATCCCAGTCATAACATCTCCTAAAGAGGAAGAGAGGCTGATACAGGGCTGCGTAAGGGTGAGACTTTCATGGACTGCAAATATTCTGTTTTTCGGGGCTTGTTTCATGTTCAAATATAAAACAAGATAATCTGCAACTCTGAATGCCTTTCCCCATTATTATTTTTCCACTTATAGCCTGCTGTAAAACTGCTTTACAACCGAGGGAACAACAAATATTCTTATACAAGGTAAATACCAGTGCTTTTACCTAAAACATGATTGACCTTTTTGAGAATTGCAGTTCTCCCTTCTACTGTTCTTATTGTCTTTGTGATTGGTGTTTATCTTCCTCAAAAGCAACTCGGATGACAACCTACTCAAGAATATCGAGCTGTTTGAGAAGCTGTCTCTGAGCTACAGCAGCCGTGTGCTCTTCATTAAAGATGTCATCGGAGACGAGATCTGCTGCTGGTCCTTTTACGGACAGAGCCGTAAGCTAGCAGAAGTCTGTTGCACGTCCATCGTTTATGCTACTGAGAAGAAGCAGACAAAGGTAAGTGGTGTTTATTAAATGTATTTCTATAGGCACTGTTTGAACGTGTCAAAGAAGAACTCTCGTAATGCGCTCAGGTTGAGTTTCCAGAAGCACGGATCTACGAGGAGACGCTAAATGCCCTGCTTTATGAGACTCTCCCAGTCCCAGATAACTCCCTGCTGGAGGCCACCCGCAGACGGAACAATTGTTGCACACACAGTGAAGAGGAGGAGGCCGTGGAGCTGAGGGAGCGCGTGCGGCGCATCCACATTAAGAGATACAGCACTTATGACGACAGACCACTTGGACATTAGCTTAAATGTGAATTGAAGACATTTTATGTGTAAACTTTCAACTAGTGCCTCTGTTTTCACATTGACTGTGGAGAACACTAAACTACCAGCACCGTTTAACCACTTTGTAGTTTGCTGCCTGAACAGATTGCTGCTTTGTCTCTTTTTTTTTTTTTTGTAGGTGACTTGACAATCAATGTTTGGATGAAATGCGGTTTGAACCTTTAATGTGAATGTAATGCAAAAAGTTGATCATGAATTAGCATTAGTTCCTATATTTTAATTTATTTACCTCATTATTTTGTTGTTTTTTAGGAAACCACTATGTTTTAAACTGTAGTTACTAACCTAATCATAGAATGTTTTGATAACATCTTGCCAAGTACATCACTCTATTTCTGCTAACTGTACAGGATCATATACTCCGTTACAGTCCTGCCTTATGCCTACATTAATCTTCAAGTACTGTGATTTAATGAAAAAAGAAATCATTTATATGGATTTGGGGTTTTGTGTTTTAGAAAAATCAGGTTGTAGTGTTCGATTTGTGTCTAGTAAGATGAAAAGAAATGTGCTTTTAATACTTAATGAATGAATGAATGTGATCTAAAGGTTTCCTGCTGTGGTTATTTAACACTCTAAAAATATATATTTTTTAAACTTAAAGGGTAGTTCACCTTAAAATGAAAAATCTTTGAAACAATAATTCAGGTTTATTTGCCAATACATTTAAAGTTTGTATGGTCCAAAACAACTTTGGACCTCTTTGACTGTCGATGTATGATAAAAAAAAAAGGGACAAGGTATTTTTAAAAGTATCATCTTTTGTTTGCTTTTATTTGAATTAAATGTATTTCATTTTTATCTAGTAACTTTAACAGTAGCTATTAAAAGAAATGAAAACATGTATCATCTTCAGGCCACTCAAGATGTAGATGCGTTTGTTTCTGCATAGGAACAGATTTGGAAGATTTTATATCACTTGCACACAAATTGATCCTCTGCGGTGAATGGGTGCCGTCAGAATGAAAGTCACAAAAACGTCACAATAATTCATAAGTAATCCACACCACTCCGGTCCATTAATTAATGTCTTGTAAAGTGAAAAGCTGTTTCTTTGCATGTTTAAATATTCAATTTGTTTCTATTTTAAGTTTGTAAGACACTTTTCTTTTTTTTTTACCTAACATATGAGTCCTTAATCATAATATTGCTTCCTCCAGTGAAAAATTGTCTCAGCTGGATCACGGGAGAAATTTGTCAAACAGATCAAAAACTGTTCTCAACAAATATGTTGTAAAAAGTGATGTATGTGGTTAAAATGCATTAATGATGGAATGGTTTCCTTAAAACAAACAGCTTTTTATTTCACAAGACATTACCTGATGCACATGAGTCTCACGGATTACTTGTGGATTATTGTGACATTTTTAGCAGTTATTTGGACTCTCATTCTGACGGCACCCATTCAGAGGATCCATTGAGGAGCGAGTGATGTAATGCTAAATTTCTCTTTATCTCTTGCGATAAATAAGTATTCTTTAATTAAGTATTAAGAACATTTTCATTTTGGGGTTGACTAATTTATAAATAAATTTTACCACAAACCCCTTAAACAGCTCTGAAATATTTAATATAAACTCTGTAGTTTACATTTGTGCTAGTTATATTTTATTATTATTATTATTTTTATTTACAGTTGGCTGCACCTGTGCCATTTATAAACCCAGCGGTTCCTTTCTTCAATAATAGGATGGATGTGACTACCATCATGCATCACGTATCTTTTCATCCAGTAGGTCTTATGAACATCATGTCTTGTTGAACGCCTAATGACAATGCCTTATTAGTTGAACCACCACAGGCGCCTCCATCTGAGCTGTCAAATGTGGAGGGGTGCTAAAAATAAACGGCGTACGGCGCGTGAAGAGATTTGTCCCATTGATCAACAATGCCAAGGGGGCGGGGCCAGCGGTGATTGCGTCATAAAGGAACCGAAGATGGCTTCACGATGCGCTTCGTCAGTGCTTATATGCGTCAAGGCTCAGCTGTCAGTGCACACTTTTATCTGAAAACGAAATAAGGGTAAAGAAAATTAAAAATACTGAGAGTAAAGGCAGGCGAGCCGTTCAGATTTATGTCTCCAGACAGTTTATGCTGCACTTGGGTTGTTTAATAGTCGGGGACAATGGGTTCGACTACAGATGAAGAATTTAAAGAGAAATTACTCTGGAACGTCAAAAGAGAAGTGGGTGCTATCATTTATTACTTGTCTTATTTTTGATTGAATGCTAAAACATGCGTGCACGATCAGCTCGCATGCATGCTTTTCTTCTGATTTAGTGCATGCATATAAGTTTCGGATGCGCTGATGCTTTATTACGTACAGTGATGGATTAATGTATAACGAGTGCTCAGGAAGGCTATTATATTTGTTATAGGTTCACATTCAAACCCTTTCACCTGTAGCGCTGGAGAGATCGGCTATTTCTTTCCTCATCCGCTTTTAACTTAATGTAGCTATGGGAGACGATGCAATCAATCGTTTCTGCTGTGATCAATAGATTCTGCCTTCTGCAAAAGGCTAAATACAGTCTAAACACAGTACGTTTTTACTGTCGAATATGCTACTAGCCTATTGCAAAGTAAACAAAAACGAGTTGACATCGAATTTCCGTTGACAGACACTTGAGGGGCTGAGCGCTCAGGGCACGCGAGGTTTATTTATAACACCACTGTAAGAGAAAGCGCACTACTTTATTATTTGACTAGATTAGAAGAGATCGTTGCATTGATTGCTCTGCATGTCACCTGTTTTGATCTGGGTTTATTCTCTTTTTTTTTTTTACATGCAGAGAAACTTTCTCATGTGAAATGCAAGATTAACCTATTTTTCAGTTAGACGTTAATATCAATGATCAAATAAGTTTAATGTGAGGGGGTTATCACACAGTCAAATTCATATCTGCATTGTATATGCTAAGACCAGTCTGGCCATGATTGGTTCACACACTATAGGTTGAACTGGTTTTCAAACTAATTATTAAAAACTGTTTAATATGACTAAGTTAAGTCAAGTAAACAATAATGTACATGAATTAAATATATTTGCTGTTGCACTTACTATTCTGTTGCTTAAAAAATGAATAAAAACATGACATTAATTTGAAAGTATTCATTTACATCTAAATGAGTGTATAAATCTTCCTCTAAGAATAAGAGTCCAATTTAGTTTAGAAAACAATTCAAAAACATGTTTACTTTTGTACAGTGCAGCAGAAATATCCAGTTTATTTAGTATACTCTAAATATATTAGCCTACTCAATGTTGTGATCGACCAATCAGATTCAAGTATTCAAGATTCTTATAATGGAAAACAAATTCATCCATTATTTTAACCTAAAAAGGCTATATTAGGAACCTTAATCCATATATTTAAAATTATGTGCTGACCATTTTATGCCAAGTAGTCTTGAGATGAATATGAATGAACTGTTCTTGAGCGTATTTTGCAATAATTATTTGATAAGACTTCACATTCACAGAGTTTCCAATGTATTCACTCCAGGAAGTGTACAGTGGGAGAAGCTGTTACATTCTTTTATATCGGTGTAATTAATTCTTATCTTTCCCCCCACAGTGCAGGGAATGCTAGTTTTAAATCCGGCCCTCATGAATAATAGAAATCTTGAATGAATTTCTGCAAAGAATAGATGTTCTAAATTGGTCCCGGCATGTCTCCTGTGTCAGAACAGACTGTCCACATAGCGGATGAACTTAATGCACAGTCCTGGCAGACATCTTTTCTCATGATAGTCAAGGGCATGTCTAATATCATGGATGTGGTAATACAAATCTTAAGGTATATGTCCTCAGGTGGCTCAGTGGCCTGGGTTAATAAAGAAACCAGTTTTTAACATCATCTCATTCATCAAGTTTTAAAGAACGTTTGTGCATCATATTCATTCAAATAACCTATTTTTACCTCTAAAATGAGTCACTTCCTCCACAGAGATATCATGTACTCTTTTTATTTAACGTAGAGTAACATTGATTTCCACTGTTTAGTAGAGCTCATCCTGCAGGTCATTCCACATTTATATGTCTATGGGAACCAGTAAGACATTTGATACATACAATGAAATAAGCCTACATATCTTTACAAAAGACCTCACTTTTTTGGTTTTCGGCAATTTTAAGCATCATTTGTATAGTGAGGAAATACAGAATCTGAATGAATATTTTCAGTGCATACAGGTAATAACAGTCCTGCAATAGACAGAGGATTAGATTGTTTTTCCTCCATTGACTTTCTTTGTGTAACATCCCATGTCTCTGTCACTTTAAGCTGCAGTTAGCCGCCTCCTTGTTGCCTAGGAACTGAAAGCATCAGCAGCTACCTAAGAAGTTAAATTGCATCAGTGGACGATTAATACAGCTGCATGAAGCAGGGATGGCCACAAATGGCTCCCACAAGAGCAAAACAACTTAGTTTCATTTTCTTGTTCTCTGCTTTTTCCCCATCAATATTTATTGGCTGCATTGAGCAACATCACACCATTTTGCAATGATCTATTTAATATTTATGACATATTTTTGTGTCTGCAGAACTGCATACCCCATTTTTATTTTGTCAGATTTTCACTCAAGAGCTTAGATTTTGAACTGCAGTCTGCTTTTTCTTTTTATAGCTGTGCATGTGATTGAGTCTGTCTTTGTAGGTGTTCTCTATATCCTGGATGCCAGAGCTCTCTGTATTTTAAGATGTTAGATGGTATATTAACTGAGCATATTGTGACAATATCTCTCCACATGTGGTGTGTGTGTGCCCCTTATTTCAGCTGTAAAAAACCTTGAGTGATGACTTCATTAATCCCATTGTTACTGCTGTCAGCTATGTCTCTATGTGAAGCATTTGCACTATTCGAAGCGTCCAACCATTCTCATGTCTTTCGAGACATGTTATACAATGCAACAGGCTGCTGTTAGTGAACTGGTTTAAAAACTATTTGAGCTATTACTGTTTTTCGTTTCATCCCAAGGACAACAGCAAATATTTAATATCAGCCTTAAAAAAAAAATAGCACGCCCAAAATGAAATGTTCCTGAAAATGTACCCCCCTTCAGGTCATCCAAGACATAGAGAAGTTTGTTTCTTCATAAGAGCATATTTGGGGAAATTTAGCATTACATCACTTGCTCACCATTGGATCCTCTGCAGTGAATGGGTGCCGTCAGAAAGAGAGTCCAAACAGCTGATAAAAAAACATTGCAGTAATCCACACCACTCCAGTCCATCGGTAAATGTTTTGTGAAGATCTGTATGTTTTTAAGAAACAAATAGATCATTAGAAATTTTTACTTTAAACTTTAGGCCAAAATATGAATCCATAATCCATAATAATGCTTCCTCCAGTGAAAAAAGTCTGTCCTCTCGTATCAAAATTCACTGACAATTTTGGACTGAAAAAAAAAATTATACTCCTCTACATCTTGGATGGCCTAAGGGTGAGTAGATTTTCACACTTCACACAAGTCATGCCTATAATCAGCAGATGCCCATGGTTTGCTCCTTCTCATTGGTACAGAAGAACCCTTCTGCTGTTCTCCAAATTACAGACAGTATAAAGACGCCTGCAAGGATTGTGATTAATTAGTCTGGGATTTGCCGTATTACTGACAGCTGGAAGAGAAAAATGTGATGATTCTACACAGTTCCTTGCACTTCAAGGGAAACGATCAATTCAGTGATGCTAATTAAAGCATTTGTGGTTATGCTGTGATGATTAATTAGATGTTTTTGTGCACCTGATTCCAAGAATTTGGACTTGTCGTTATTTTTTGCCTATGTTTGCCGCTCCCTAATTGTGTGTCTTTCCATGTCTAGGTGAAGCAGATTATGGAGGAGGCAGTGACCAAGAAGTTTGTACATGAAGACAGCAGCCACGTTATTGCACTTTGCAGTGAGTTGTTGAAATTCATTAACAAATGATCATGCTGCAGTACAAGTGAGTTTAGAGCTGTTGTGGAGTTAAATTGTAGCGTCAGAATTTCCATACGATTTTTGTGAATTCACTTTGCAAGTTAAAGTATTAAAAAAATTAAACATCTAATAATTAATATACATATAACATTTTAAGAAAAACCAATAACTACTCTATTCAAGTTTATAGAATGAAATAAAATAATTATGAAAAAAAATATTTTTCTTTCTGAAAAATAGTGGCAACTGGAATTGCAAATTCATATTGTGAATTTAAATTATTAACAAATAATTAATGTAGATAAATATAACATTTTGTAAAGAAAACCTAATAATAATCGCAAAATATGTTATGTACAAATTATAGATATATAAATAAAAGTACAAAATATCTAAAATTGACTTGTAAAAATTGCTGCACAATTTCCCATCTAATATTGCAAATTGAATAATGAAAAATTATTCAAATTAATTAACTAATAATTAATATGCATGCATGTCCCTTTTTGTGTAAAGAGCCTAAAATTACGAAGAAATATTTAAAAATATATAGATGATATATTATTTCTAACTTCTAAAAGTAGATGCACAGTTTCCCAGTTTTACAAATTTATATTGCAATTAAATTATGAATTAATTAATAATGATTTTATATTAATATAACTTTTTGACAGCATGTGATGAAAAATATCTTTCTTTTAGACACAAATTAAATTATATTGCTAAAAATAGAATTTCTAGAAAACAATTGTGCATAAATTAGCAGTAATATTATATATAATATAGGCACTAGCGCTAGTCTAAACCATGGCCAGCAGAAAAATAATTTTTGGTGAGCCTTGTCTATGGTGACATATGAGAGCCCTCATCAGGAAAGACTTTAGAAGCGATGGCTGGGGCTCTGTGGCATGATGATAGTTCCGGAGCTTTGGATCACTGCCAACAATAAGGTTGATTTGTCCGGTGCGGATGACTGGAGTCTCTGTGTGTGTGTGTGTGTGTGAGACTCACACACTCTTTACTCCAGTGACACAGAGACAGACTGGAACATTAACCCAGGCTCAACCTCATTACGTCAGTGACACACCAGTGCTGTGTGGCACCAAAATATTGCTTAGTCCTCAATCTACAAGTACAAATGGAAAAAGTAATGTACTGCATTATTACACAGCTTTGTTAACATTTACAACCTCATTTTACCTTCATACAGTAGGGAGTAGTGTTTTGCCCACAGATAGCACTTGATCTAAGTGCTTATGCAAATATGAATTCCGTTTATCATTGGTGGTGATTTTATATTTCACACATAGCAGATATTCTTGCGCTGCCACTGCTTGAGCTTGTTGATATTTACAGTTTGTGTCTCTTGTCATCCAATATGGTGTGGCGGCTTTTGCTTTGAGGCTCAGTTGTTGTGTTGTGTGAATTTCCAAACCCCAGAAGAGCTGTAAGATCTAAGCAGCAATGTACAAGACATCAGGACCCGTCACTGCAAATCAAAAATCAGTCTGCCCATGTTTGCCTGAGTGGCCTGAACTCTTTTTAGAAGTATGCAGTGCTGGCATGTTTATACAGAATGCTAAATTTATCCAAACGCATGTTATTTTCACTGACGGCTCTCGTTTAGAAGGCTGAACTGGAACGGCTTCTGTGTATCAAGGTTAAAGGTCACATGATAACAAGCAGTGATGTCAGCCCTCGGCTAGTCTGTGACTCATCCGTGTCCTTCCATTAGCCGGTTAGCGCTGTTTAATTGTGGAACATCCGATAATAAATTTGAATTATTACTTTTGTTACTCAGGCCCTTTTTTATGGACACGGTAATGAGGACATCTTCATTCGGTGCTCCTTTTCATTAGCTCTAAATGACAAGGAGTTGGAATATGAGATTTGCTGTGTAAATGCTATTGCAATAGCTGTTGAACTCCATGACTACAGCAGATCTAACCTTCTTGATGCTTAACCATTCTTCACCAAGTGCTGTATAATGTGAGAATAGCGACACTAAGCCTGACTGTGCAAAAGTGTGCACATTGAGGAAATGTGTTTGCACACAGCTTGTGTAAATCTAAATAATGAAATTATACTCACACACACACACACACCGACATACTTTGTATTTATTAAGTTTCATATTTATTATAGTTTAAAATATTTATTAAGTATTAATATTTTTTAATATATTTGTTTATTTATTTTTAAGTGTTCATATTTTTCCTTATATTTATTATTATCTTAATATATTTACAATTTAAAATAAATGTTTCTATCTGAATATCTGTTTAAATGTAATTTATTGCTGTAGATAAATTCCATTCATTTCAATAAATTGAATTTTCTGAATAATTACTCCAGTCTTCAGTGTCACATGATCCTTCAAAAATAATTTCTAATATGCTGATTTGCTTTTCAATATTTTTTTTAATTATTGTAATTATCAATATTTAAAATAGCTGACTAAAATTTTCAGGATTCTTTGATGAATAGATAGCTCCAAAGATGGAAAAAAAAGCTTTTGTAACATTATACACTATACCATTCAAAAGCAAGTCAGTATAAGTATATTTTTTGTATATTTTGGGAGAAAAAATTAATGTAATAAATACTTTGATTTAGCAAGGATGCTTTAAATTGATCAAAAGATGATAAAATAATTTATAATGTTACAAAATATTTAAGATAAATGCTGTTCTTCTGTTCTTTCTATTCATCAAAGGTACCTGAAAAAAAATCTACTCCGCTCTTTTCAACAATAATAATAATAATTTTTGAGCAGCAAATCAAAATATTGGAATAATTAAAGGATCACGTGACACTGAAGAATGATAGAAAAAATTCAGCTCTGAAATCACAGGAATAAATAACATTTTAAAATACATTTAAATAGTTATTTTAAATAGTAAAAAAAAACTTTTAACAGGTAGTGTTTATAAGTATATATTCGAAAAAATGAAACACTTCAACTATGTTGTTATTGTTGTTATATGTTTATTATAATATTGTTATAAGTCTTCTGTGTTGGTTCGTTTTGTCTCTTGATCTTCATAGTCTTGGAAGGAGAATTTACATCTATTTTGATTAATTAAAAAGGAATTTAGGACTGTTGTATGTCTTAGTGTGTAGTTTTTCACATATTTTTTAGTTTCTTTTATTCAGAGTGGAAAAGGAAAAGACTGAAAGAAACTGTCATTTTACTGCTTGCTTCAAAGTCGCTCCTCCCCTCGCGCTGGTTATCTCACTCTCTCACGCATCGCAGGTGTTCTGCATAATGATTTGGAGTGTTTTTTGGTGTCTGAGGAGAAGAATGCCTGAGTCGTGACCGTAAGTGGAGTGATGGTTTCAGTATAAATACAGTTCAGCGCTGGTGTATGTGTGTGTGGGTGACTGGGGAGCGCTGCCAGTCTGTCATCACCACCCAAAAACAGTGCGGTTCCCCTGTTTTCCAGTCAGTCGCCGGACACGGATTCCCCACACAGTCATCCACCCCCTCACTTTCATCCTGGAGCACACACTCACCCACGTCACACCAGCATATGACAATGCATTTCCCAGCTAAATTAAGTTTCAGGGGAATAAATCAAAAGGAATTGTGTCTGTGCATTGTGGATTGGTTGAGCATTGTACTGTACGTGTTAAGGGGGCGGCAGTCTGCATTTGAGCACCAACAAAAAGGCTTGGTTCCTAGCTAGAAGGAGAAACGTTCTGTTAGCGTTCCTGTTCATTTCAATGGCAGTTGCTTGGCTGGACTGTGCCATGCTATTGCTAACCAACCAAGCCTTGCTTGGTTCTTACAATAATGTCTTTTGGCATACTTCTCACATTCGTTTAATAAGAAAAAAGGGCATGTAAAAACACATACACTAATATTCTAAGGTTTCCAAAATAACATTTTATGCTGATATTTATTTCCTAAATTGGCAATTTTTTAGGTTTCTCTTCAGAAATGAGATGAGTCAAAGACCAAAAACTGGGTTTTCCAGAAAGCATCTGTCAGATGCTTTGATCCCACTGGCGTCCTTTTCTGTGTGTTTGATTTTGGTGTTGCTGTTGGATCATGTGCGTGTACCCTGCTGCCTTCCCATAATGCAGAGCACACACTGTACGGACATGCCCTCATGATGCAGAGCCATTAGACACAGCAGAGCTGAATAATAGCCCCTGTCCTGATGCTGCCCCTGCTAATGCCTGTTTGAGAATTACATGAGTGAGTGCACTCACAGATCACTTTGTGTATTTAGTCTAAAAAAAATAAAATAAAAAAAAACCTTCACACTTCAAACATCTTATTCTTAATCAGGATAAAGCTTTCTTGTTCAGTGTACAAATCATCCAGTGATTTTTTTTAAGGTGGTTGCGGTTATACTTTAAAACAAATATTTGTATATTTATATATTTTTTTTGCATTTGGTATCATGCATTATGTTAATTTTGTTAACTGATTTTACTTATTCTCTCCCCTTCAGAAGTTTTGGGTTGGTACGTAGTTTTTTGTTTGTTTGTTTTGTTTTTCAAAAAAAAGTCCCTCTAAGGCTGAATTTATTAAATAAAATAGTAATATTGTGAAATAGTATTACAATTGAAAATAATTATTTTTCTAATAAAATATTTTAGATAATATATATTTACTGATACAATGTCTTTTCAGGAAAATGTGACGAATAAAAAGCTCAAAATAGCAGTATTTATTTAATATAGAAATCTTTTGTGACATCATAAATGTGTGTACGGTCAATTTTGATCATCTTTGCTTTATAAAAGTACTGACCCCAAACTTTTTAATGGTAGAGTTAATTTCTAAGTTGTATAAATTAGCATTAATAAATATTATGAACCAACATAAATTAGAAATAGACAGATTATTAAATGATATAAAATGTAACTGATGATGACATTTTATAGAATGTGATTATAAATGACATGATGTAATTTGTCAATATTAGGTGTCATGAATAAAAAATTTAAAATCTTTTTTTACAGCATTTATTTTTATATTTAATATATTTATTAATGCAAAAAAATTGACCTCATTGTAAAGCGTTTCCAGAATTTCTATAGTAATTGTAGCACAGTTGGTTTCAGTTAGTATAACCACTTTTGAGGTAATTGATATTCATATTCAAGCAAGTTCTATATGTTTTCATCTTTATATAAAACGTACCAAGGTGCAAAACTATTACAACAGCTCTACATAACAATATAACTTCATTCATTTACTCACTGCCAGCATAAAATGAGTTCTCCACTGGTTTCCCAAGGGAAGAGTCGGCATAGTGCTGGTGTTCATTTGTTCATTTCACAAAAATAACCGTGTAAACATATAGCTAAATATGTGCAGATTTTGTCTCTCAAAAGATTTTTGGCCAGCATGTTCTAAAAGTTTTCATCCTCCATGCATATTAGTTAACAAGCGGTGGGTTGTGTCGGGGGTCTGCTGGCTGCTGTATCCCACTGGTTGATTAATAGAAGGAAAAACACAGACCTTGTAAATCCTTCAGGCTGTGTGTGGGCAGGGTCAGGGGTCACCAGAAGAGGATGAGAGCACAAATTGCTATTTATGTATTTAATATGAATTAAAAACTACTGAATTGATAGGAACTATATTACTCACATGCTGGAATTTGGTCCCATTCATGAATAATACAGAAATAATTGGTCGAATCCCCTCAGATGCTGGTTTTCTGCTGTTTGTATGCATTAGCAAAATCGGTTTGGTAAAATCAATGCAACATCTGCGGTGTTGCTGTTTTATATTGATTAAAAGTTCATGCATTTCTTTTCTTCAGAAGAAGAACATATTTTGAAGATACATGAAAAACATATTTTCTAAAGAACCTCCCAAGGCCATCCAAGATGTAGATGAGTTTGTTTCTTCAGATTTGGAGAAATGTAGCATTAAATCACTTGCTCACCAGTGGATCCTCTGCAGTGAATGGGTGCCGTCAGAATGAGCATCCAAACAGCTGATAAAAACATAACAATAATCCACAAGTAATTTACATGTCCCCAGTCCATCCTTTATTGTCTTGTGAAGCGAAAAGCTATGTGTTTGTAAGCAACAAATCCAACATTAAGATATTTTCATACATAATACACATCTTGGATTGCCTGAGGGTGAGTACATTTTCAGCAAAAATTGTATTTTTGGATGGCCTGTTCCTTCAAATCAGAGACTTGAAAGGAATCAAAGGTTAGGGTATAAGGTCACATCATGAGACAGCCAAAACTTCCTGATTCGTGGAATGGAAACAATATCGG